>NW_023994288.1:62500-449623 GCF_015586225.1 Lucilia sericata
CTAGTATCCAGATAAAATTCGACATGAGCATGTTTGTGTATAGATAAATCATTGTTTTAAAATGTTTGCAACTGGCCTATTAATATAAAATTTTATGAACCTAATCAAGATTAGTTCCATAATTGCATACATGTTAGTACCCTCACAACGGAAACAAACATTTTGTCAAGTTATCTAAAAACAAGTTAGAGTGCTATATTCGGCAAAGCCGAATCTTAAATACCCTCCACCAGCTACTTTTATATTAATACTTCTTATATGATCAAATATTTGTAGAAATAAGTTTACTCATGTCTTAAATAGAAAAACCCCAAGATTTAAACAGCTTAAATCGGTTACAATTCCAAGATTTATTGAACATTACAAACCCCATTTTCTTTTATATTTTTTAGCGCCCTAAGATGTGCTTTAACGATATTTAATAATGTGCATGTATGCATGTGTGTGAAAGATTTAAGAATTTTTAAAATACATATATATAATTTTGTTCTACACAAATTGATAATGCAACTAGTTAAATACGGTTAAATTGCTTTTAGGGGCAGGACCAGGAGATATGACCAATTATAGGCCGATCGTAAAAATTTCTATATCAGTCCAATTTTGTATCTATATCGTTATTTAATAATAAGTAATGTGTGTTCAAGTGATTTTCTGAAGGGAACCTTGCATGGACCGCACCCATGTTATGGACCGATCGTGAAAACATTTTGAAATAGAATTTTTGTATAACAAAATAATATTTGTGCCAAAGTTTGTATCAATAGCTTTATTTGGTATTGAGTAATGTGCGTTAAAGAGATTTTCGTAAAAAAGCCACGATCGGCTACTCCTATACAGTATGTTTTGACCGTTACTAAATTTACACAGACTACTCACACGCATAGAAAGCACAATTCAGTCTCATTTGAGCTGTCATTGAAGGAGATTGTGTTGTCGGTCGTTTCTTGCTTTTGCAATGAAAATGAACGAAAGTATATTAATGCAGGGATGGATAATTCTAATTATTGTTGTACTTTTTTAGCATCTACACTACATATTATGTAGTAGTTTTTAGAATTATAAACATTTGTAAATGTTTTCTTTACAACTTAAGCAGCAAATTGCAATAATTTACCAATACATACATGTAATTATGTTAAATCTTTACCCTTAATAGGTATATATTTTATTAAAAACTTAGTTAAAAAACTCATATTTCTATTTACTGTTCATTTGTTAACAATATTTAAAACAATATGTGCTACTCTTAAACTAAAAAAATATTAGTTTTGTTCTAGATTAATATTATTTCTAAATTTCAGTTTTCTAAGCATGCCTTGTTGTGAAGATGAGAGTACAACTAATTCTCATTTCTTGTTTTTTTTTTTCGCTCTTACACTTATACAAGCGCAAAATGTGGTAGTATATATCTGCCGATCGCGGATATAAAGACAAAATTTCAAAATTCTGTATCTACATATATCATTATTTTGTAATGAATATTGTGCCAACCAATGACCAAATATGGACCGATCGTAAAACAATTTTATAGTGTAATTTATGTATATAAGAGCAATATTTGTGCTAAATGTATGGATATCAATATTTTGTAATGAGTTATGTGCGTTTAAGTGATTTTCGGGAGGGAACCGATCGTGAAAAAAATTTTGAAATAACATTTCTGTGTACAAAAATAGTATGTATGCCAAATGTTTTATGTGTATCACTATTTAGTAATGAGTTGTGTGCCTTTAAGTGTTTTTCTGAAAGGGACCTTGCATGGGAGCTTTAATTAATTTTGGACCGAAAAGAAAACAAATTTTCAATATATGTGTCAAACTTTATATGGATATTTTAATTACCAGTAAAAAATTTTTAGACTTTAGGAAGCTAAAAAGGGACCTAACTGCATCTGTAAGGAGTAATTTTATAATGTAAGCTGAAAAAAAATAAAAGCTTACTACTATCCCTTACAGAGAAGCAGGTTGTAAGTGAAGTATTTAAATAATATTTAAGCTTACTCTTGTCCCTTTCAAGGAAGCAGGTTGTATTGCAAAGACTATTGAAATCGGCAGTTTTACGGAGTCTTTTTTGACAAAAAAACACACTTTAAATTACATAATATAAAATGCTTAGTCATCGAGTTGCATTTGTGCAGATAAGACGTGAATAAAAGTGTAAAAAAAATTCTTAGAAAATATAAAAAGATTTTTATATTTTCCGTCCGTCTGTCTGCCTGTGTAAAACACGCTCACGTAAAAACGATACTAAATAAATAAATGCAATTCGGCCAAAAGATTCACTATTGTCTAGGCAGTTTGGTATTGAAAATGAGCAAAATCGGTTCACATCGGGAAAAGTTATGAATCAAAATTTAAAACAACTCCGAAAAAATAAGCATTTTTTACACATTCTGATGTAATTTTTTCGAAAACTATGCAAAGATAATTGAAAATCATCATACATTCTTTTCTACACAAAGGCTTGATTTCTGCTGAAAATTGCCAGAATCAGTCCACAATTTATTATACCTCCCATACGATAGTACATATTCCCGGAAAATGAGTTTATTGTTAATAACTTCCGTCAGAATGTTGATATCTTCACAAAACTTTACAAATTAAAATCTAATGTCAATGGAATTCATTAAGAGAAAAAATTTTCTGCATCGGCCCATAATTGGACATAGCTCCCATAGGTCCCCTTCCGAAAATCACTTAAACGCACATAATTCATTACAAAATTAAGATATCCATATAAAATTTGGTACAAGTCTTGCTCTTGTATACAGAAATATTACTGTGACATTTTTTTCCGATCGGTCTACAATTGGTTATAGCTCCCATTCAAGGTCCCCAACCGAAAATCAGTTAAACTCATTACCAAATATAGATATCCATACATTTAGCACAAATTATACATAAATGACACTATACATTTTTTTCATGATCGTTCCATATTTGGTCATAGCTCCCATACAAGGTTCCTCCAGAAAATCACTTAAATGCACAATATTAATTACCAAATAATGATATAGATACAGAATTTAACTAAAATTTTGTCTTTATATACATTAATGTTACTGTGGATTTTTTCACGATCGGACCATAATCGGTCATAGATTCAATACAAGGTCCTCTTACGAAAATCTCTTAAACGCACATTACTCCTTACCAAATAAAGCTATTGATACAAAATTTGGCATAAATATTCTATTTCAAGATTTTTTCACGATCGGTTCATAATATGGGTGCCATCGGTCCCATACAAGGTTCCCTTCCGAAAATTACATTACTTATTACTAAATTACGATATAGATACAAAAATGTACTGATATATAGCTTTTATGTACAGAAATGTTACTTATAGAAGTTTTTACGATCGGTCTATAATTGGTCATATCTCCCATACGAGGTCTTCCACCGCCATCAGTGGCGATAGAGGGTATATATCCTTGATCCTTATGAAATTCTAAGTCGATTTAGTTATGTCCGTCTGTATGTGTAAAACACGCTCACGTTAAAACTAAGTAAAGGAAATCAACCAAAATATTTATTATTATCCTAAGCAGTTTGGTATTGAAAATCAGCAAAATCGGTTCACAACGTAAGAAGTTATGAGTAAAAATTTCAGACTACCTCGAAAAAAATTACGTTTTTTTCCTAATTCTTTTAAAGTTTTCTC
This sequence comes from Lucilia sericata, assembly GCF_015586225.1. Lineage (NCBI taxonomy): Eukaryota > Metazoa > Arthropoda > Insecta > Diptera > Calliphoridae > Lucilia > Lucilia sericata. The sequence goes on from NW_023994288.1 coordinate 66,167, forward strand.
AGAAACTACCAAAGATATTGCGATGAATTTTGATACACTTTATTTTTTTAGGGTGATCAATTATGTTCAAAATCTTTACAATTGATCCAATATCTCCCATAGCCCCCATACAAAGGTACATATTCCCGGAAATTAGTTTATCGTTAATACAAATACAAACGTACAAATATAATATAAACAGAAATCATACTACCAACGTAGATCTCAGTCGGTCCACAATTGGTCATAGCTCCCATATAAGGTCCACTTCCAAAAATCACTTAAACGCACATATTTCATTGATGAATACAGCTATTATGATAAAATTCGGGCTGGATATGTTTTGTGTACATACAAATCATTCTACCAAATTTTTTGCGGATCGGTCCATTATTGGTCATAGCTCCCATATAAGGCCCACTTCCGAAAATCATTTAAAAGCTCATATTTCATTGTCAAATAAAGCTATTTTGATAAAATTCGACAGAAATATGTTTAGTCTAAATATAAATCACTCTATGAAATTTTTTCCGGATAGGCCCATAATTGGTCATAGCTCCCATATAAGGTCGACTTCCGAAAATCACTTAAACGCATATATTTCATTGAATTATAAAGCTATCGGGATAAAATTCGACACAAATCTGTTTTGTATACATACATACAAATCTTTCTACAAAATGTTTTACGGATCTGTCCATTATTGGTCATAGATCCCATATAAGGTCCACTTCCGAAAATCACTTAAACGCATATATTTCATTGAATTCTAAAGCTATCGGGATAAAATTCGACTTGAATATATTTTGTGTACGTACAAATCATTTTACAAAATATTTTTTTACGGATCGGTCCATTATTGGTCATAACTCCCATATGAGGCTCACTTACGAAAATCACTTAAAAGCACATATTTCATTATCAAATAAAGCCATCTTGATAAAATTCGACACAAACATGTTTTGCCAAAATATAAATCACTCTGCAAAATTTTTCGCGAATAGGCCCATAATTGGTCATAGTTCCCATATAAGGTCCACTTCCGAAAATCACACGCATATATTTTATTGAATTCTTAAGCTGTAGGAATAAAATTCGACTTGAATAAGTTTTGTGTACAAACAAATCATTTTACCACTTTTTTCTCGGATCGGTCCATTATTAATCATAGCTCCCATATAAGGTCCACTTCTGAGAATAACTTAAACGCACATATTTCATTGTCAAATAAAGTTATCTTGAGAAAATTCGACACTTATATGTTTTGTCTTTACATAAATCACTCTACGAATTTTTTTCGGGATTGGCCCTTAATTGCTCATAGCTCCTATATAAAGTCCACTTCCTAAAATCACCTAAACGCACCTATTGGAGTAAAATTATACTTGATCTTTTTCTGCATTATACGAAATTGTTTCCTGATCGGTGCATAATTGGTCACAACTTCCTTATAAGGACCATTTCTGAAAATTACTTGAACGCACATTTTATACATAGGTATACAATTTTTTCTGAATCGGTCCGTATTTGGTCACAACTCCCATATAAGGGCCATTTCTGAAAATTACTTAAACGCACATTTTATACACATTTGGGTATAAAATTTGACGTAAATGTAAGGTTAATTGTTGAAAATCACTTAATACCACTTAATTCGTTATTAAATTATTATATCCGGATAAAATTCGACATAAGTATGTTCTGTGTGTAGATAAATAATTTTAAATTTTTCTGGACCTAATCAAAATTAGTTCGACAAAAATTTTGGCGAGTTATCTAAAAAATAGATAGTTAGATGGGTTTCAATAAAAAGTAGCTTGCTGGTGGAGGGTATTTAAGATTCGGCATAGCCGAATATAGCACTCTAACTTGTTATACCCTCCACCACCATCAGTGGTGATAGAGGGTATATATAATTTGATCCAATATTTCCCCCGTACAAAGGTGTATATTCCCGGAAATTAGTTTATCGCTAATAACTCCTTGAAATATATCGGTATCAGCACAAAATTTTGTACATAAAAATATAATATGAATAGATATCAAACTACAAACGTAGATCTCAGTCGGTTCATAATGGTCAAAGCTCTTATATAAGGTCCACTTCCAATTGTCACCTAAACGCACATATTTCATTGATAAGAAAAGCTTTTGTGATAAAATTTGTGATAATTTTTGTGATTCTACCAAATTTCGTTTCGGATCGGTCCATTATTAGTCATAGCTCCCATATAAGGCCCACTTCCGAAAATCGTTTAAACTCACATCTTTCATTGTCAAATAAAGCTATCTTGATAAAATTCGACACAAATATGTTTTGTGTATATACATATGAAATACTCTACGAAATTTTTCTGGAGAGGCTCGTAATTGATCATAGCTCCCATATAAGGTCCACTTCCAAAAATAACTTAAACGCATATATTTCATTGATAAATAAGGCTATCTGTATAAAATTCAACTTGAATATGTTTTGAGTACATATAAATAATTCTACCAATTTTTCCCCGGATCGGTCCATTATTGGTCATAGCTCCCATATAAGGACCTCTTCCGAAAATCATTTAAACTCACATATTACATTGTCAAATAAAGGTATTTTGATTAAATTCGACACAAATATGATTTGTGTACATACATATAAATTACTCTACGAAATTGTTCCTGAGAGGCCCGTAATTGGTAATAGCTCCCATATAAAGTTCACTTCCGAAAATCGCTTTAACGCACATATTTCTTTAATTAATAAATCTATTGGAGTATTATTTGACTCTTTTTGCATATAAATCATTATACGAAATTTTTCCTGATCGGTCCATAATTGGTCACAACTATCATATAAGGATCGTTTCCGAAAGTTACTTAAACGCACATTGAAAATCAAAGTCATCGGGATAAAATTCGACATAAATGTATATATAAATTTTATTTTTAAAATTAAATTTTACTTCTGAAATCCAGATAAAATTCAACTTGAGCATGTTTGTATATAGATAAATCATTATATTAAAATGTTTGTAACTGGACTATTAATATAAAATTTTATGAACCTTATCGAAATTAGTTCCACATATTCATAAATGTTAGTACCCTCACTACGGAAACAAAAATTTTGTCAAGGTATCTAAAAATTTGATAGTTAAATGGAATTTAATAAAAAATATCTTGCTGTTGGAGGGTATTTAAGATTCGGCATAGCCGAATATAGCACTCTAACTTGTATATTTTTTGAATTTCCTTAAATTTTTCACACACATGCAAATTATTAAACATCGCTAAAGCATATCTAATGGCGCTATAAAAATATAAATGAAAGCTCAGCAAAATATAGCACTCTAACTTGTTATTCATTAGCTTTTATGCATCCAGACTGAAGTTTTGGATGGATTTAGACACCACTTATTAAATCCGAAGAAATAAAACTCAAATACCGTTAGAAATACAAAAATGTTACCCAAATAATTTTACTTATTAAAATATCCACATCTTCCTCTAATTAAAAAATTTCGGAATTTGTTAATGGTAAATGGAAAATGTGTGCTGGAATTATTAGAGATAGAATTAAAATTTTACATGAAGAACTTTGATATTCATTGGAACATTTAGAGAATAACTGGCGGACTTTGAATGGGTGGCTTGGCACCACATACATATATGAATTAATTCAAAAATTTCGTGTATCTTGGAAACTCTTACATTATTCAAATTTTTCATAGATAGAAATTGGCGATACAAGCTTTCAGGCAGAAGTCCGAGCAATAAAGGAATGTGTAAATTGGATTAGAATAAATATGGCGACCAAAGCCCTTAATATATTTACCGACAGCCAGAAGGCAATTAGGGCGATATCAGATGATAGAATTAAATCTAAGATAGTATTGGATTGTAAGAAAGCTTTAACTGAATACTCTCCCAGAGGTAAGGTTTGCATCATAGGGGTACCAGGCCACTCGGGAGTAGTCGGCAACGAAAGGGCGAATGTAAAGGGAATGGAGCTCGAGGTAGTTAACCTGAAGAACGCAAAACCATTCTACGCAACAAAAGCAGAATTAAAAATATGGGTGAGAGAATCCGATAAGGCCTCTTGGAATAATGAAACGGTGGGTAGCACCACAAAGATCCTATGGGGTGACCCTGATCAGAACAAGACGAGAAATCTCCTAAAAATGAGCAAGTCGGAAGTTAGTATGATGGTACGTATTCTGAGTGGATACACAGGATTACGAGCACATCTATACAAAATTAGTCGTGCGGATTCAGACGAATGTAGAGCATGTGGAGAGGAAAGTGAGCACTTTCTTTTCCACTGTCAAGCATTCGCCTAAGTTAGATCTAAGTATTTGGAAGTGATGTTATTCCGGAAATAACATTCCTGATTAACACTGACTGGAAAATTCTTAGGAATTACGTACAGGAAACTGAGTTTCTGAACATTTAAAAATAATATATGTACTCACTATGTTCTGCTTTTGCCTTTTTCCTTAACTATAACTATTATATCATAAACAAGCAAAATCAAACAGCCAAGCCAAGAAAACAAAAATAAACTCGTATGCTGTAGTGGTGGTGCAGTGAACTGATTTCTCCTTACACTGTAAGCGATTAATTTAAAACAATCACTACTGCTTGCAGCATTTCTGCACTTCTATTTTTCATTGTGCTTTTGCTGTTATTGGTTTTGCGTTGTATTTTTGATAAACAATACAGCTAGGGTTGCCAGCCTGGCTGGACTTGGCTGGATTTTCCAGCTTTTTTGATGCTTGTCCAGTTTCAAGCTAAAATTTAATTTGTCCAGCTGAAATAGATTGCTTTTAGTACGCTGCAATAACTTGGGCAATAATTATACCCTACACCACTTTTATTGATCCAAGGACGAAGCCTATTGAAAATTAATAAAATCGGTCCATTATTTCACATAGCCCCCATACAATAGAACCCTCCGAAAAGGGCTTCTGAGCTCATAATTATGTTAAATATACCTGTATATCGATAAAAAGCGGCACAACTAAATATTATACAAGCCTTGATGACCTTGCCAAATTTCATAAAGATCGGGCCTCATTTGACCCTAGCTCCCATAGTTTTTCATCCACAAATTGCCTAAATGTATCGGAACAATGAATTATTATGAAAACTACATCACGTTTAATATTCATAACTGGTGTAGGGTATCATATGGTCGGTCACGCCCGACTTTACTTTCTTACATGTTTTTATATTACCTTTGTCAAATCATATTAGCCAATACTGATCGTACATTTGTTATACAACTAAGTTATGATTTCCCACTTCTATCATCACTGACAACATGTCTCAACATTTGAACAGCTGATGTCGTAATAAATATAAATATTATTGCGAGCGAAAGTCAATTTCTTTACGTACAGCTTACGTACTTAAGATTTTTAAAACTTCAAAAATGGCACTTTTTCACATCTTTTGCTCTGAAAAACTAAGTTAACGAAGTGATCGATGAAAACTAAAAATATATTCGTACTCTATGGATTATAAGAAAACGGAATTGGTAAATGAGAATGGTGTATCACTGTGAAATTATTTATACAAAACCAAAATTAACATTTCCTCAGTATTTTTTATGTCCAGCTTTTTTTGTTTTGTCCAGCTTTTTAAAACCCAATGTCCAGCTTTTTGCGAATCGGAATCTGGCAACTCTAAATACAGCACATCTATACAAAATTAGTCGTGCGGATTCAGACGAATGTAGAGCATGTGGAGAGGAAAGTGAACACTTTCTTTGCCAGTGTCAAGCATTCGCCTAAGTTAGATCTAAGTATTTGGAAGTGATGTTATTCCGGAAATAACATTCCTGATTAACACTGACTGGAAAATTCTTAGGAATTACGTACAGGAAACTGAGTTTCTGAACATTTAAAAATAATATATGTACTCACTATGTTCTGCTTTTGCCTTTTTCCTTAACTATAACTATTAGATCATAAACAAGCAAAATCAAACAGCAAAGCCAAGAAAACAAAAATAAACTCGTATGCTGTAGTGGTGGTGCAGTGAACTGTTTTCTCCTTACACTGTAAGCGATTAATTTAAAACAATCACTACTGCTTGCAGCATTTCAGCACTTCTATTTTTCATTGTGCTTTTGCTGTTATTGGTTTTGCGTTGTATTTTTGATAAAGAATACATACATACATACATACATACATACATACATACATACATACATACATACATACATACATACATACATACATACATACATACATACATACATACATACATACATACATACATACATACATACATACATACATACATACATACATACATACATACATACATACATACATACATACATACATACATACATACATACATACATACATACATACATACATACATACATACATACATACATACATACATACATACATACATACATACATACATACATACATACATACATACATACATACATACATACATACATACATACAGATGTATGTACAGAAAACATATTTAGCTCGAATTTTATCACAAAAGCTTTATGTCCGTTAGGTGAAATATGTCCGTTTAGGTGATTTTTTGAGGTGGACCTTACATGGGAGCTATGACCAATTGTGGACCGACTGAGATCTGCGTTGGTAGTATGATTTCTATTCATATTATATTTGTATGTAAGTTATTAACGATAAACTAATTTCCGGGAAAATTATAACGTTACTTACTGTCTGACTTCCTGATTCATCATCGCAGCCTAAACGGTTGAAGCTAAAGGGCTGAAATTTTGACATTAGGTTGGTCTCCCACCAAATATATCCACTAAGGTTTTCGGAAATTCGAATGTTTAAGGGGTAAAAATAGGTAAATTCGGTAACATCATATCTCTTAAACTACAAAACATATAACAAGTAAGAGTGTTATATTCTGCTATGCCGAATCTCATATACCCACTATAAAATCGTATACCGTAAAAGGAATGTTCTACTGTAAACATCAGGGAGATTAGGCTTAAGTCAGTTGTGTACGTGATGTTCAAATTAACAAAATATTAATTTTTAAAAACCATTTTTTTTGTCCAATTTTTTAACTATGTTTGTCGTAGAATTTGGTAGAAAGATTTCGAGTCGTATTACACTAATTCGTTTCGAATTTCATTGCTGTTCTCGTATTTTTAATTCTGTCATAAGCGTAAAAGTAATTATCTGAAGGGGACCTTTTATGAGGTAGGAATAATTATGAATCGATACCCAAAAAATTTTGTACATAGATTATGGTTTGTCGGCTATGGTCAGCTATAGACCAATCCTCATAAAATTCGGAATGAAGAATTCTAATAAAAATCTTTTTATGGCGAGTACAACGATGAAGAACTTGTAATTTTCTCATGGTGGCTTTATATATGAAGGGTAGGTTCAATTGTGGACCGATCCTCATAATATTTTGTAATGCGATTTTCATTAATACAAAACTTGTTAATATCAAAATTCATCGTTTTTTTCGCCAGTAATTTACAAATTTGGTAGAGAGATATTGGCTTATATAAATAAAATATTTGTTTCTATTTTATTACCCACCATCAAAAAAGATGGCGGGTATATTGTTTTTGTCATTCCGTTTGTAACACATCGAAATATTCATCTAAGACCCATAAAAGTATATATATTCTGGATCCTTATTAAATTCTAAGACGATCTAGCCATGTCCGTTCGTCTGTTGAAAACACGATAGAGTCCAAACGGAATCAGCTGGCGAGAAATTTTGAAATTTTGCACAAATATTTTATATTGATGCAGTTTGTTTGGTATTGAAAATGGGTAATATCGGTCCACGATTTCGCCTATCCCCCTATATAAGGTCCCTTTCAGAAAATGACATTAACGGCCATAACAGACTAAAAGAAGCAGATATAGCGATGAAATTGGACATAAACATATCTTATAGGAACCTTAATATCATTGTAAAATTTTATAAGGAGCGGTCCATAATTGACCCTATCCCCCATATAATGTCCCCTTCAGAAAATGACTTTATCGCTCATAACTGTCTAAAAGAAGCATCTATAGCGATGAAATTCGACATGAACATATTCTATAGAAACCTAAATCGCGTTGTAAAATTTTGTAAAGATCAGTACATAATTGACCCTACCCCCCATATAAGGTCCCCTTTAGAAAAATATTTTAACGCTCAGAACTGTCTAAAGAAGCATCTATAGCGATGAAATTCGACATAAACATATTTTATAGGAACCATAATAGCTTTGTAAAATTTTATAAGGATCGGTCCATAATTGACCCTACCCCCATATAAGGTCCCCTTTTCTAGAAATCGTTCTAGAAAATTTGACGAGGATCGCTCCATAATTGACCAAACGTCCCCCCTAAATAAGGTTCTTCTCAGAAAATAACTTTAACGCTTTTTACTACCTTAAAAATACAAGGACAGCGACAAAATTCGACAAAAATTTCTCTATACCTAGATGTAATAAATGAGAAAATTGTTTTGATAATAACAAAAGCATCGATTCTTAAATATCAAAGTTTATTTATAAGGAAGCATTCCTTTTTGGCAATGATTTGATGGTGGGTATACAAGATTCAGCACAGCCGAATATAACACTTTTACTTGTCATTATTATATTCGTCCTTATATGGGGGTTGGGTCAATTATGAACCGATCCTCATAAAATTTGGTAGAGAGATTTTGACGCTTATAAAACATATTTATGTCGAATTTAATCGTATTTTAAAATGGTTATTACTGTTGAAGCTGTTTTTCGGGGGCTACTTGTATGAGGACTATGCCAAATCGTGGACCGATATTGCCCATTTGCAATACCAAACAAACCTTAGCTATAAATAATGTTTGTGGAACATTTTAAGTCTCTAGCTCTTTCCGTTCGAACCCTATCGTGCTTTCAACAGACAGACAGACGGACGAGCAGACAGACAGGCATGGCTAGATCGTCTTAGAATTTAAAAAGGACCCGGAATATATATACTTTTGTGGGTCTACAACCAATATTTCGATGTGTTGCATGAAATCCGACATAAATAAGTTTTATATGCGTCAAAATCTGTCTAGCAAATTTTTTGAGGATCGGTCCATGATTGACCCTACCACCAATATAATGTCCTCTTCGGATAATGACTTTAACGCTCATTACTGACTTAAAAATACGACTATAGCGATGAAATTCGACATAAATAAGTTTTATATGCGTCAAAATCTCTCTACCAAATTTTATGAGGATCGGTCCATGATTGACCCTACCCCCCATATAAGGTCCCCTTCAGAAAATTACATTAATACTCATTACCGGCTTACAAATACTAATATAGCTATAAATAAGTTTTATATCAGCTAAAATCTCTCGGGGGAGTTTTCCAGATTTTTCCTACCGAGCGCGTCCCCGGGTGGCGGATAGGGGGTGGTGATGGACCATCTGTCCTCTCCCAGCTTTAATTTCACTTAAGCTGAGGGAGGGCAGATTGTCCACCACCTGGGAATATTATATTCCCCGCGGACCAAAAAACTGAAAAAAAAAAACAAATATGGAAAATAAAAATAAAAAGATAAAAGTTATGGTGCAGGGCCTAAATAACCCAGTACCGGCGGCAAGTGTTGATCTACTCGCGAGTCACGTGTCGTCGTCATCCTGCAATCGTGAGCAGAATACTACTACGGAGGTGGGTACCTTGGCCTCCGTGGCGGACAATGCGTCAAGTGTACAGCATGCCGCTGGCAAAAATATAGGGGTGAAAGAGAAGGATGTACTCGGAGAGAGCTCTAAGCTACCTCAGCCTTTAAATATAGGTGAGGGTTCCGACTCTGAATCCTCAGATGATAATAATAATAATACCATTATAGCAAATCCCAAAAAGGATGAAGTAGAGCAAATGGTGAAAGAGGTGAGTGATAGCATAGCTAAACTACCTATTACTAAGAAAAGACTTTCTGGAGCACAGAGGAGGAAGTTGAAAAAGATGCTTCAGGAAATCATAGTTAGTCAATCCCACGACACTCCAAAGGAAAAATCGGACTCTCTCACAAGATCTGAGGCAAAAAGGATCAGGTCTCCCGAGGAGTTGACAACTGAGAATAAACCTAAGAAGAAAAAGAGCTCCCCGTCTTCTAATACACAGTCGAAGCCAAGCCATACTTCACTCAAAGGAATCTCAAGTGAGAATCCTGCGAGTAAGGGTGACAACGCCAAGCCAGATATTCCGAAGACGAACACGTCGGCGAAATCAACCTCGAAGGTAAGGGAATCTCAAAAGAAGCCCCGAAAAACGAGGAAGGAGAAGCTAGACGGAGGAAAAGGAAAAGAGCCGCCATCTTACACCAAAGTTGCCAGAAGTAGGCACCGGGACGATCTCTGCTATGCAGTTTACAATGCCGGTAATCCGACAGGCAAAATTCCAATAGACCAACAGAGTAAAATAGAAGACCTGGTCAACAATAAGATAGTGGACCATGCAATCGCTTCAAAGGGCAAACAACCAATAGAGAGCGAGAGCTGCGAGTTCAGCATGGGCGTGATGTTGATGAGGTTGGCATCTCACCAATGTGTTAGCACCCTAAAGAACTTGGTGGAAAGTATCCCTCCTCCCTGGGACGGCGCTAGGCTGGAACTGGCAAAGAAGAGCGAGCTTCCGGTGCTCCTAAATTCCACTGTGTACATAAAAGGATGGGGCAGTAAACTGGCTAATGAACGTATACTGGAAATTCTTGGAGGTCAAAATGCTGAGCTGGCCGTGGAAAAATGGGATGCTTTTACAGGAAAGAAGAACCTGAGGGAACTTTATTTGTAATAGGTATCGACCAGAAATCCATGGCTAGTCTTGCCAAGAATAAAGGTAGGGCTTACTTCGCCTCTAAATCTGTCATATTCAAAATTGGGAAGGTGCCGATTGGAAGGGCTGTTACAACAAGCCTCGAAAAGGACACTAAAAAACCTAAGACCACAGCATCAGTATCCACTACTGATAACGTTGAGGAGTCAAATCCTAAAATCGAGGAATTTACCATTAACTCGCCAGAAGAAAGTGTAGTTGCCCTTTCCAAAATTTGGAAGGCGCCGATTGAAAGGGCTGTCAAAACCGGCCCCGACAAGGACACTAAAACACCTAAGACAGTACCCAAAGCATCATTAGCAAGTACTAGCAATGTTGAGGAGTCAAATCCTAAAAGCGAGGAGGAAATCACTCACCCGCCAGAAGACAGAACAGCAATGCTCTCCAGAATTGGGAATGTGTCTATTAAAAATACTGCTATTCCTATGCCTGATAAGGACACCGCAGTGCCATCAACAGTACTCACTGCATTAATAGCCACTCCAGGCTATCCGGAGGAGTCAAATCCAAAGAGCGAGGAGGTGACCACCAACTCGCTGGAAGACAGTTTAATGGATGACCATGATTGAGGTTATCCAAATAAACATCCATCGGAGCGAGACAGCTACCAACGCTCTGATGGCTAAAATCAACACAGGCAAAATACATATAGCTTTGATCCAGGAACCTTGGACGATTCGCAACAAGGTTTCTGGATTAAATCACGTAAATTTCCAAATTTTCTACGCTGATACAGGATCTCGCCCGAGAACATGTATCTTATGTCACAAGAACTTATGTTTTCTCCTCTCAACAGGATTATCAACATCGGATGCAACGGTGCTGAAGCAAGGTCGTGGCAACATATTCCTTGCATCTATTTACCTGCCTTTCGATTCTCCGACACTACCACCAACGTCGGATCTGATGAAACTGGTTGAAGAGGCACAAAGGAAAAATAAGAAAATTGTAATAGGTTGTGATGCCAACTCGCATCATGTAGCTTGGGGTAGTACAAACACCAATCGCAGGGGACAAGCCCTCATGGATTTCTTTAATACTAAAGACTTGATAACATTGAACTTAGGTAATAAAGCTACCTTCGTCAATAGAATCAGAGAAGAAGTATTAGATATAACTATATGTTCAGAAGAGCTTATAAACGAAATTCAGGATTGGAGAGTTTCGGACGAGCACTCCTTTTCTGATCATCGGTACATAAGATTCAAAATACTAAGGCCACCACCAAAGCCGATAAAGTTTCGGAATAAGTCTAAAACTAATTGGACAATGTTCGGGACCTTACTAAAGAACCGTTTAGGTCAGGACACTTTTCAATGTCGAAATAAAGAGGATATAGATGCCAAAGTGGAAACGTTCACAAGTGCCCTGGTTGAATCGTTCGAGGAAAGCTGCCCTCTGCGAGAGCGGAGATCTGCCCAGGAAAAACCCTGGGTAACTGGGGAGATCCGGAACCTTGGGAAGACTCTTCGCAAACTATTTAACCGGGCACGGCATAAAAAGACCGCAGTATACTGGGATGAGTATCGTAATAAACTTGGTGAATATAAGAAAATCGTTCGAAAAGCCAAACGAGACTCCTGGAAACTTTTCTGTGAACAGGTAGATAGCGTAAATGACGTATCGAAGATAAAAAAATTTCTATCCAAAACTCATGTCCAACCGGAATCTATGATCGATGACACGGGCAGGAGGCTTGAGGATATGGAGGAGACAATGAAACTCCTAATGGATTCTCATTTCCCACCCGGTATATCGAATAACATAGATGAACCGATATTGGAGGAAGGGGAGGGTAACACGGAAATAGTTATTACAACTGACATGGTTAAAGGGGCAATCAAGAGCTTTGCTTCCTATAAAGCTGCAGGGCCGGATGGAATTTTCCCGGCACTTTTGCAGATGGAGGCGGGACTGGTTTCCGTACATCTGTCACAGATATTCACTGCATGCTTAAAATTGGCATATACCCCAGTTAAATGGCAGGATGCAAGGGTAATATTTATACCCAAACCAGGGAAACCTAGCTATGCGACACCTAAGTCCTATCGACCGATAAGTCTTACGTCCTTCCTACTTAAAACCTTGGAACAGATAGTCGATAGCATGGTTAAAAGCAGCATACCATACAATGACCTTAAATATAAGCAGCATGCTTATGTAAAGGGACGATCGGTGGAAACCGCTTTAAATGAAGTTGTCCACTACATAGGTGAATCTTTCGATAGCAAACTGTATACACTGGCAGTATGCATTGACATCGAAGGAGCTTTCAATAACGTGCACACTGATACCCTTATCCAATCCCTAGACCAGTTTTATGTTGACCGGGTGCTCCGTAACTGGATCAACTACATGCTAAGGAACAGATGGATAAGCTGCGAGATGTACGATATAACTATCAGGAAAAAGGTATTTCGCGGTATACCACAGGGTGGCATTTTGTCACCTTTACTCTGGGTCACCACGATTAATAGCCTCCTAAGGACCCTAACCGAGAAAGGACTTAGACCTGTCTGCTATGCAGACGATGTCGTAATACTTTTAAAGGGAAAGGATCCAAATTACTTGTGTATAAGAGCTGAGGAGGCTCTGAATACGGCCTTGAGCTGGGCTCAACCGAGAGGCCTCAATGTTAACCTGGCGAAGACGGAAATCTGTCTTTTCACAAGAAAGACAAAAATTTCTACATATACTGAACCTTGCTTCTTGGGCAAGAAGATACCGGTGACAGACAAAGTTAAGTACTTAGGTGTAATACTTGACCGGAAATTAAAATGGAGACACCACATAGAGGATAGGATCAACAAGGCACATCGGTGCTGGGCGATATGTAGGAGAACCATAGGCATGAAATGGGGTCCGAGTCCTACTATGACAAATTGGCTTTATAAAAGTGTAATTAGACCAATTCTAGCTTATGCTTCAATAATCTGGTGGACTGCTTTGGACAAAAAGTGTAATATCAAACTACTACAGGGAGTTCAGCGTACATGCTGCTTGGGTATAAGTGGTGCCATGTGTACTACTTTAACCAAGGCTCTGGAAACGTTGCTAGATATTCCACCCATTGAAACATATATAAGATATGAGGCGGCGCTTACAGCCGAACGGCTCTTTACTTTAGGCGAACTGGCCAAAAACGGTTATAGGACACGTCATCAATGTATACTGGACACATTGGAAGGTTATACACATTCATCGGACGTGCCTGATCGCATACCAGACACTGAATATGTCGGAAACTTTGAAACGCTAATCTTAGATAGAATGTCTTGGTCAAGCGGAACATTAGAGCAAATACCAGTAGGAATCCGTTGCTACACGGATGGCTCTAAATTAGGGGACAAAGTGGGTCTGGGGTTCTATATTGAAGACCCAGAAACAGAAATATACCACCGTTTACCTAATCATAACACAAGCTTCCAGGCAGAAGTACGAGCAATAACGGAATGTGTAAATTGGATTAGAATAAATATGGCGCCCACAGGGCTTAATATATTTACCGACAGCCAGAAGGCAATTTGTGCGATATCAGGTGATAGAATTAAATCTAAGACCGTATTGGATTGTAAGAAAGCTTTAACTGAATACTCTCCCAGAGGTAAGGTTCACATCATATGGGTACCAGGCCACTCGGGAGTAATCGGCAACGAAAGGGGGAATGTAATAGCTTTAAAGGGAAGGGAGCTCGATGTAGTTAACCTGACAAACGCAAAACCATTCGACGCAACAAAAGCTGAATTAAAAATATGGATGAGAGAATCCCATAAGGCCTCTTGGAATAATGAAACGGTGGGTAGAACCACAAAGATTCTATGGGGTGACCCTGATCAGAACAAGACGAGAAATCTTCTCAAAATGAGCAAGTCTGAGGTTAGTATGATGGTACGTATTCTCAGTGGACACACAGGATTACGAGCACATCTATACAAAATTGGACGTGCGAATTCAGACGAATGTAGAGCATGTGGAGAGGACAGTGAAACTCTGGAGCACTTTCTTTGCCATTGTCAGGCATTCGTCGAAGTTAGATCCAAGTATCTTGGAAGTGATGTTATTCCGGAAATAACATTCTTAACCAACACCGATTGGAAGATTCTTAGGAATTACGTCCAGGAAACTGAGTTTCTGAACATGGAAAAATAATACATTCAGTGAAAATTTTTTTTTTTTTTTCTTGAATTGGAGCGCACAACAGGCCCGATAGTGGCCTAGGTGTATTTCTTCGGATTTGATGTAGTATACATCCTCCTATCAACCTAACCTAACCTAACCTAAAATCTCTTTACCAAATTTTATGGGAATCTGTCCATAATTGACCCTTCACCCCATAGAAGGTCCCCTTCAGAAAACGACTTCATCACTCATTGCTGGCTTAAAAATACGAGTACTGCGATAAAATTGGACATAAGTAAGTTTTATATAAGCCAAAATCTCTCCACAAAATTTTATGTGGATCGGTCCATAATTGACCCTAACCCCATACAAGGTCCTCTTCATATAATGACTTTAACGCTCATTACAAATTTTATGAGGATCGGTCCATAATTGACCCTACCCCCATATAAGGACCCCTTCAGAAAATTAACGAATATAACAATGAAACTCAACACAAATATGTTTTATATAAGCCAATATCTCTCTGCCAAATTTGTAAAGATCGGTCCATAATTGATCCTACCCCCATATAAGGTTCCCTTGAGAAATTCACTTTAACGCTAATTACTGGCTTAACAAAACGATGAATTTTGAAATTAACAAGTTTTGTATTAATGAAAATCGCATTACAAAATATTATGAGGATCGGTCCAAAATTGAACCTACTGCTTATATACATATGAAGCCACCACGAGAAAATGACAAATTCATAGTTAAAAAATTGGACAAAAAAATTTTGTTTTTAAAAATTAATATTTTTTTAATTCGAAGATCACGTACATAATTGACTTAAGCCTGATCTCCCTGATGTTTACAGTAGAACATTCCTTTTACGGTATGCCGCGGCATACGATTTGATGGTGGGTAAATAAGATTCGGCATAGCACAGTGGTATAGGAAAAAAAAAAGAGGGAAATAATTCGGTAACTTCTAAACGGTTAATCCGATTTTAATGAAATTTGGTATGCACAAAGAGGAGGTGTTGTCGAGTTTAGGTTTTGAATTTGGACCTTATAGGCCAACCAGGGGCCCGGCGGGGGGTCCTCAAATTAGGACACCTCGGCTATGTTAAATTTTTAAAACGATCCTATTTCTTCATTTGAGTTCCGATTTAAAAAAAATTTCGTATATAGAATCTCCTCATCGAGCACTATAAAAAAGTAAATTATCTCTTATAGTTTAGGAGATATTCGCATTTGAAAATTAAAATTTTAAAATTTTTACCGTTCTTACTTTAGTTTTTTGATAATAGCGGGTCCAAATATTCCCGATTTTCGCCATTTCTTTTTTTATTCGCTTAACAACAAGTTTATATATCAAGCAGTGAAAGAATTATGTAAAAATCATGACTGAGTCCAAAGTTATAGGCATTTTAATTTAAAAAATTAAAAAAAGGCGATTTTTTGCCATTTTTTTGGGAAAAAAGTATCTTTTTCTTTTTAAGTTATCTAAAAAGTTTCTAAGAAGATGTATATAGAATTTATACTTTTTGAAAAGCTGACTTTACATAAAATACGATAAATGAAACAAAACCTAAAAATTTTTGATACCGAGGGGACCAGGTCCATCCAAAAAACCCTATTTTTTTATAGAAAATTCAATTTTGAGCAAAAATTCTCAAATCGCATAGTCGATATCAAATTATAGTGACCTGTTTTATATGACCCAATATGTTCTTAATCATTTTGTAACGGGTTTCGATAACCCCGCCCCTGGTATGGATATAATAGGCAAAAAACCAAAAAATCCCATTTTTGGGATTTTTTAAAACTTTTTTGGGAATTCCGGGATTTCTAATAAGAAAATTCGAACTTTTTATTTAATTTTAGATTTTGAGTAAAAAAATCTACCTAACTGTAAAATTTCATCAAAAAATATTCATAAATAAAATTTTTATTGCAATTTGAAAAATTTGTATCTTCGCAAAAACTGAATAAAAAACATTTTTTAATTTTTTTAAAAAAAGTATTCCGCGAATTTTTTAATTTTCAAAAATTATATACAGTTTTGAAAAATAGACAAAATTACCTTTCCATTGATATATAACATGCCTACCTAATGTTTTTTAAGTGACAAATTAATTAGGGAAAACTCAACATCTTTTAGAGAATTTACCTAGTACTATTATTTTCATCCATACATTTGTTAGGCATGTTTTACTACCTAAATTTTTATGAATTTTTACAGCCACTTTTTACGATTAATCTTTTATTCTTTATCCCTAAAAAAAATTAACAAGTATTTATTTTATATAAAAATAGTCTTTATTTATTTTTTTTTTTATAAATTAATATAATTTTGTAAAATAATCGGTATCACAGTAGTCCATATCTAAAAGATAAAGTAAATCTTTAAATTCATGAATATTTTCAAATGCTAACGTTTTGTAGCAAATCCAACGTTTCCTTATAGTAGATAAAACAGGATCAGAAGATAGAATCAGATTATTAAAAATATCTTCATTTTGAGACTGCCTAGAACACTTCCTTGAGCTAAACTGATGAATATGCTTAAAGTCTCTATTCCTCGATTCTTGGGGTTCTTCTGTAAGCTCTCCTAAAGGCAGAATATTATGTTCTATGATGACCTTTCCATGACATAATATCTTGTGAACTGTAGGTGTCATTTCTTTCCAGGGATATAATTCCAAAAGTAATTTAGAAACTTTTGTAGAATACTCTCCAAATTTTGTTGCGTTCACTTTATGCTTGCTATTTATCGCCATTAGAATAATATTGACCTTTTGCAGTAAATCCATACTAATTCCGGTTATTTCGGAAGTAGTTTCAAAATGTTTAAAAAAACGTCTAGCGGTATTACCATCGTTTGTGCTTCCATATCCTGTGAGTGGTTTATCAATATTTAATCCCATCCGCTTTTTAAATTCCTCTTGAATTCTTCGTTTCTCACTGGCTCTCATTTCCATTAACTCCTTATTGTTATTTGCACTTTTGTTTGCATTTTCCGGTATGCTTCTGTACTTTAAATCATATGCTAAATGTAGAAAATGTTCCAGAAATCGTATGCGAGCATGTAGGGGGGATATTCCAAATTGTAATGTTTCCTCATTTATTGATCTTTGCTTGGAAATATTCGAAAATTCTGATTTTTTATTACCACATATGTAGCAGTACCAAGTAGATGATGTTCCTGTAATGGCATTTCCAACTTTCCCATCAATCATTGTAAGTTTTAAATCATAGGACATGTTAAACGAATAATTTTCTATTTCGATTGTTATAGGTTCCAAGTTTTTAATTTCTGCTTCAATACGATTTATCAAATCTTGCGATGTTGTTTTGGATTCCTTTATATACTCAAAGCTTATTGGCCTACAAAAAGCTTTGGATCCTGGAGTCGAATTCTTCCAAATATCATCGAAACTGGTTGATGGAGAATCGCTGTCAGCATACTTTCGAATTCTTAATGGAACTAGCGATGCCATAAATACACTTTTATACTCGGAAGATGATTCACTTGTGTTGATTTGTTTATATTCCGAGAGTGCTGATAATCCATCACATCCCCACTTACAAATGAGTTGAAGATCACAAGAATTTATTTTTTTTAGTTGGTCTGAAGAAAAGTCAGAAGCAATCCTTAAAGCAGTATTTTCGAGTAGAGCGCCGAGTCCAATAACAGCCTTCCGATCAGTTATTTCAATAGGAGGTGGTATAATGCTTTTCTTCTTTTCATTTATTTTGTCATATGATGGTAAAACATCCACTCCTTTTTCAGATAGCGCCTTTCTTAACGTTATGTAGTTATCACGACTTAATCCCAGCTGCAACATAAGCGCAATAGCTTCTTCCTCAGTGAACGTTGTATCAGATGATGGTGTGGGTATACTCTTTACAATTCTTTTCAGTCGTCTTGGTGATGCGGTTGGAAGAATATTTGCAATTTTTATGGCATCCAAAGGCTGTTTTTCTTTTCTTAACATTGCTTTAAAAGTGTCCGAAACTTCTTCGTTAGATAAGGTTTCTAGTGAAGTTGATAACCTTTTCCTCTTAGATTTTGAGCTCAAATCCTCATACTGCTTACAGGGAGCACCAACAGTTGATACGCAAATAGCAACTTCTACACATTCATCCAGCCAATCAGAAAATTTCGATCGAAATTTAGCAATGGAATACCGAACACTCTTCAGTTTTATATCAACTGATTTTATAAAATTTTCAATTTTACATATATCAGTTTTATCCACTTTATTTTTATGTGCAGTTTCAATATATTTCAATAAGAAGTTCACTTTATCTTGAAAAGGAGCTGAAGAGTGTTCAAATAAAATGGAGCACAAATCATTTTTTTTTAGTACGATCGCCATGGTTAGAAAATTACAAATAATTACAAACAGATATAAACCTGTCTTATATATTAATTACAGGTACTTAAATTAAATTATTTTTTAAAGGGTTATGATATTCTACCTAATATGTCTAACGTATCCTTATGTAATGAATTTTTCCTCAATAGGTCACTTTAATAAGCTACCTATTAAAGTGACCTATAGGGGTAAAAATCATTACAGTTTAAAAAATAATACCTGAAAATTTTTTAATATATGTAACAAATTTAAGAGTTAACGTTATGGATGAAAATAATAGTGCTAGGTAAATTTTCTAAAAGATGTTGAGTTTTCCCTAATTAATTTGTCACTTAAAAAACATTAGGTAGGCATGTTATATATCAATGGAAAGGTAATTTTGTCTATTTTTCAAAACTGTATATAATTTTTGAAAATTAAAAAATTCGCGGAATACTTTTTTTAAAAAAATTAAAAAATGTTTTTTATTCAGTTTTGCGAAGATACAAATTTTTCAAATTGCAATAAAAATTTTATTTATGAATATTTTTTGATGAAATTTTACAGTTAGGTAGATTTTTTTACTCAAAATCTAAAATTAAATAAAAAGTTCGAATTTTCTTATTAGAAATCCCGGAATTCCCAAAAAAGTTTTAAAAAATCCCAAAAATGGGATTTTTTGGTTTTTTGCCTATTATATCCATACCAGGGGCGGGGTTATCGAAACCCGTTACAAAATGATTAAGAACATATTGGGTCATATAAAACAGGTCACTATAATTTGATATCGACTATGCGATTTGAGAATTTTTGCTCAAAATTGAATTTTCTATAAAAAAATAGGGTTTTTTGGATGGACCTGGTCCCCTCGGTATCAAAAATTTTTAGGTTTTGTTTCATTTATCGTATTTTATGTAAAGTCAGCTTTTCAAAAAGTATAAATTCTATATACATCTTCTTAGAAACTTTTTAGATAACTTAAAAAGAAAAAGATACTTTTTTCCCAAAAAAATGGCAAAAAATCGCATTTTCTCCTAAACTATAAGAGATAATTTACTGCTATGACGACATTTTTTATAGTGCTCGATGAGGAGATTCTATATACGAAATTTTTTTTAAATCGGAACTCAAATGAAGAAATAGGATCGTTTTAAAAATTTAACATAGCCGAGGTGTCCTAATTTGAGGACCCCCCGCCGGGCCCCTGGTTGGCCTATAAGGTCCAAATTCAAAACCTAAACTCGACAACACCTCCTCTTTGTGCATACCAAATTTCATTAAAATCGGATTAACCGTTTAGAAGTTACCGAATTATTTCCCTCTTTTTTTTTTCCTATACCACTGTGCATAGCCGAATATAACACTCTTACTTATTATACCCTCCACCACCATCAGTGGTGATAGAGGGTATATATAAGTTTGTCATTCCGTGTGTAACACCAAAAAACATTCATCTGAGACCCAACAAAGAATATATTCTGGGTCCTTATGAAATTCTGAGTCGATTTAGCTATGTCCGTCTGTCTGTCTGGTTAAAATTTAGTTTTCTCAGAAACTACCAAAGATAATTCGACAAATTTTGTCACAGATTATTTTTTCCATCTATAGATAAATTATGTTTAAAATTGTAACAATCGATCCAAAATTTCCCATATCCCCCATACAAAGGTACATATTCCCGGAAATTAATTTATCGTTAATAACTTCCTCAAATATATCGGTATCAACACAAAATTTTGTACATATTGATATTATATAAACAGGAATCAAAACTATGGACTTAGATCTGTATCGGTCCACAATTGGTCATAGTTCCCATATAAGGTCCACTTTCGAAAATCATTTAAATGAACCTATTTTATTGATAAATAAAGCTATCAGGATAAAATTCGGCATGATGTGTATAATATTAATTTTGTGTATAAATTAATTAATTACTTTACGATTTTTTTTCGGATCGGTCCATAATTGGTCATAGCTCCCATATAAGGGCCACATCCGAAAATCACTTAAATGCGCATAATTCATTGATAAATAAAGCTAACAGGGTAAAACTCGACGTGAATTTGTTTTGTATATATATATATATATATATATATATATATATATATATATATATATATATATATATATATATATATATATATATATATATATCTATATATATATATATATATATATATATATATATATATATATATATATATATATATATATATATATATATATATATATAATTTTGTAACTTCTTTATGCATGTATGTATGTAACTAATTTTTATTAGGCCGATCTTGGGAAATATGACCAATAATGGACCAATTCGAAAAAATAATATATATATATATATATATATATATATATATATATATATATATATATATATATATATATATATATATATATATATATATATAAATAGTATCTTAATTACGGAAACAAATCATATGCCGGATTTTACAGTTGTCCATAAGGGAAATAAAGTACTTTAGTACTTTATAATCATATGCCGGATTTTACAGTTCTCCATAAGGGAAATAAAGTACTTTAGTACTTAATATGTATTTTAATACTTAAGTAAAATTTATTTCTTTGGTATAAATTATAAATTCGGCCCTATAACTTTAACCATTTATAACATATTTATATTGGGTTTTAATAAAAAGTACTTTGCAGGTGGAGGGTATTTAAGATTCGGCAGAGCCAAATATAGCATTCTAACTTGTTTTTTCTTTTATTTACTAGCTTTATTCCCATTAAAGTTCTCTTAATATAATTTACATCAGAGCCAAAGTAAATTTATAAAGTAGACTCAATTGAACTGCTGACTATTTTTTTTAAACTTGCTATTTGTGGACTTACTTGTCAAAAATGTTTATGTTGCCATATTTTTTTTCATTTTAACGCTTGCTTTTGTACAAATTTCTGAGTAATTTGTTGTATTTAATGTGAAAAAGTGTATTTTAAGTGTATAATATTTTTAAAAATGTTCTAATTTTTAAAAAATAAAGAAAACTCTGTGACTTTTAATATAAATAACAACATATTTTTGGAAAGTTCAACAATAATGCCATATTTTCATTAATTATTGGTTAATTTTTGTAAACTAATTTTGACAAGTGAGTATTTCGAACAAAAACAAATTGCCTGTGGTTTTTGTAGACGTTTGTTTTACAACAACTCGTGTCGCTACTTTATTAATTTACTTTGATCAGAGCAAAGCATTTTCTATGCACGCGTGCTTTTCGATCGTTACCAAATTTACAACAACATACTCACATATATTAAAAACACATTCAGTCTCGTTTGAGCGTTCATTGAAGGTAGTTGTGTTGTCGCTTGTTTCATTCTTTTGTACATGAAAATCTGCTAATGCAGGGATGGACAACTATGTATGTGTTTAGAATTATGAACTTTTGCAAAATAAATGTATTTTTAATGATTTTTTTAATCTCTTTAGCTGTTTTTAATATTTCAAATTTTTTTTTTTTTTTTTGCAAATATGCCCGAATGGGTTTGAAAATACTTTATTTTTCAAAATTTTACCCGAATCTAAAAACAGTGTTTGATTTGTATTCATATTTTATTGGAGAAATTTTACTTAAAAAATTTATCAAAATTATTATAAAAACAAACCAATTAAAGCAAATAAATCTAATTTATGAAAAAATTAATTAAGTAAAACAAAAACAATGTATATTGCACTATTCATAAGAACTATACTGTATAAAAAGATAATGTTTTAAAAATATTCTATAAAAAGGGAAATTTTCGAAAAATTGTATTAGATTTTTTGGTTCGTCACATCGTCCGATTACAAATCAAACATTCAGGTTTGCCAAAAAAATTTTCGGCAAACAAAAAATCATTTTCCCATTCTAAATTAAACATTTCTTTATTTGTTTCTCTAGCATCAAGCGTACATCCAACCTCACTGCATGAAAGCACAAGCGAGACTAAGTCGTTTTGTTTATTTTTATTCAGAAGGTTTTGTTTTAAAATTTAAAAATTTAATAGGTACATTTTCCAAAATAAACTAATTTTAATCTAAAATGCTTTCTTAAATAGATACAAGCAAAGAAGTTTAACGACATTTACAAATTTTTATCTAAAAAACTAATATTTTTATTTAAAACACCACCATTTCAAAATAAACATTTTCCATGCATGTGTTGAACAGTGTTGCCACTTTGGTTATTATTAACCAAAATTGGTTATTTTTATTTTGCATGTGTACATGTGAATTATTTTTTCGTTTTAGTTATTTTTTGCAAACAATTGAACTAAATGCTGTTTGCTTTTATTCTAAAAATAAAATTGAAAAGAACTTTTATCTCTAGTTTTAAATCAACTATGTAAATATACATATCGTCCCTGTTTTGAATTTTGGTAATATGTGGAATTTTTTTTACTATTCGAAATTTTTTCTGCAATTTGTACATCTACTGGTTATACTTATGTGCACAAAGGTATTTTTCGATATCTTAATTGGTTTAGGATTTAGCAAAAGTACCTATACATTATCCACATATTAAATGAGTTGATTTAAATCATAACAACACCGTAATGTTATTTTATTTACACTAGCCAATCTAACACTTATATGAAAAAACGAAGTAGGCTGTATTTCGCATTTCGATTTTTATGGAATTTGGTGAGAATAGTCTACGTACTTAGTAGAGTATGTCCTCCAAATTCAATTTAAAGTATAATTGCAACTTCTATACCTATTTGAAATTTTGCATAAACAGATACTGTGCTAATTTGCCGAAATTCTAAGATAAATGATTTAATAAGAATTAATAAAATATTTTCTGCTAATTGATGCAAGAATAGTATCACAATATCTTTAAAGTATTAATCAACTGATATTTTAAGTAACACAGAGAAGGAAAATTAAATTGTATTGTCTACAAAAGTTGTAATAACATCTAATCTCAATAATCGCGATATATGCAAATATTTGATACTCATGACCTTTGACTTCTACTAAATATCTCACCATGACTTTTAGTTCTTTATTTACATTTTCTAGATGATGTTGTATACTAGTTTTTATTTTACCGTCTTAAATTCTAAATTTTGGTCAATTTGTCGGATAATTTGGATAGATTACGTTTACAAATATTGCTGAAGTTATGAATGTAAAACTGAAATATTTTGCGAAATATTTTTAGTTGACCCAGTTTGCTTGCGAAATATCGGTCAACGATTTCACCTAGCCCCCATATTATGCCCTATTCAGAAAAATATATATTGCTTAAAAAAGCATGTATAGCGATGAAATTCAATATGAAAAAGTTTTTTTGGAAATGTAATTGTCAAAGTTTATGAGGATCGGTATATAATTGACTCTATCCCTCATAAAAGGTCTCCTCAGAAAATGACTTTAAAGCTCATAATGTACTGCAATATAAGATCCCCTAAAGAAAATCACTTTAACGCTCATAACTGTCTTCATAATACCAGTTTAGCGACGAAATTTAACCTAGTTACAAGTTCCATTTCAGAAAATGAATTTGTTATTTTAATGTCCAAATGTAAACATGAAACAAATAAAAATAATTTTGTTTAATTTTTTTCTTAATTTGGTTATTTTTTATTCGAATTTTGGTTAGAAAAAAAATTTTGTTGTGGCAACACTGGTGTTGAATTCAATATGAGAGTACAAATCGTTCTCTTTTCTTATTTTTCGCTCTTGCAAAAACTGACCAATAGCAGGCGTTGCCTGGCTCTGATTTACATACGCTAGTACTTAGCTACATACATACATCAAGAAGAATAAAGCATAAAAGGAAATAAGAAAAAATTATTTATTAGTAGTGTAATTGTTGTTACAGTTAATTGTGTACCCTACACTTTACAGGTTAATAATATTAGTAAAACGCTGAGTTTGTTTTTTTTTTGTAATATATAGGAAAATTAATTTTATATATTTCAGTGTTGTTCTTGAATTTATAAAATACATGGTGTATTTTTTATTTCTCAAATAGGCATTTTCAATTCAAGGTTCGTTTTGATACATATTAAAATTTTAGATTTTATTGAAATTCTCAATTAATATTTCATTATAGTGACGGCAGTCAGTCACTTTAGGAACAATTTACTAGAGGTACCCTACATACAGTGTTTAACACCTTCCGTACATAGTTCGTTTTGTACTTTTCTTTTCGGTTCACTTAAAAGTCACATTCCTTAGTTTATTATAAAAGAAAATAGATACAATGGGTTCCCAAATATGTACTAGATTCATTCACGAATCAGAAAATTTAATGGGTGTCTGCAATATATTTTCAAGTCTAGGTTGTGATGATTTCACTGAATCTATTTTAGAGGCACAACTGCAAATACTAAAATTGATTTACTCGTATTTTAAAATGGATTGGCAGTCGCTACGCCGTGCTTACGAAGGCGTGTATATGGCTGATGACAAGATCGTCAGCCCAGATTATAAAGCAAAAGCTAAATTCACTTGTGAGGAATGAGGGATGGGTATCAAGAGACCAAAGCTAAGATGATAGATTTTGTAAAAATGGCCAAGGGTTCCGCTGAAAATAATCAAAGAGACAATGGTCCTTCTCATTCCTCAGCATTCGATCCATCAAGTTACCATCCACTGATCATGACTTATGAAGAGCTAGATATGGGTGTCAACGTTCCACCATGCGATGCACCTGATTTTCTTGGCCTTCATTTAGAGACATGTTCAGTGCTGTTTACATCAGCTAAATAAGAATGCCAGGCGTACAAAAGTTATTGTACTTAAGAAGAAAGGCAAAAGGAGCATGTTCCATGGAAATAAATACCCATTGACCAATGAAAGTTTTTCGTTAGCATGGGGTGCTTTACGAGCACGATATGACAACAAAAGGGTTCTTGTCGGACAATGTTGTCATCTCATGGCATACAGGTAGAAAACTGGGATCCAATTCTCGTTTACCTTTGTTCGACAAAACCACCTAGTGAGACCCTCGCTCTTTGGGAACAATCTCTAATGACAAACTCGATATTGCAATCATGGTCTCAAATGGTGCAATTTCTAATAAAAACACACAGAGTACTAGAAAGAGTAGTAGGAATACTTAATGAAGGGAATCAAATTAATTATAATTCTAATAATTCCAATTGGCAGAAAAGTAACAAAGCCCTTCGGGTGCCTTAATGCAAGTTATGTGACAAAAATCATTACTTAAGATTTTGTCAAAAATTTTTAAACTTCTCTAAACAGCAACGAAATGATTTAGTCGCACAAAATCAAATGTGCATTAACTGTTTATCACCAGTTCATAAAGTTTCTAAGTGTACAAGTGCAAACAGATGTGATCAATGTGGTACCACCCACAATATAATATCCAAATACATTGCGCTACTTTATATGTGGTTTCCGAGAACAGTGGTATTCGATACTCACATCTATTTTTGCTAAAAGTTAAGTTGCGCTCTTGCAACGAATAAGTTTACCTCGACTTGAGTTATGCGGAGCTCTTCTGCTTTCCAAGCTCGTAAAGCAAGTACTGACGAACCTCCCATTCCACAGCTCAAAGCTCTACTTATGGTCAGATTCAACCATTGTTTTAGCTTGGCTACAAAAACCTAAATCAGTCTGGAAAACGTATGTAGCTAACAGAACAACTCAGATTATAGATAATGTTGGTAATGCCATTAGGAATCACGTTCCAACGGATCACAACCCAGCTCATCTTGGCAATCGGGGTTGTAAACCACAAGATGTTGTCAACAACCCACTGTGGTGGTATGGACCAATGTGGCTCTTGGATTCCCAAGCAAATTGGCCCAAATATAGTTCTCCACCTGAAGTTCTTCCGGAAAAAGGAGGATTTCAGTTTGTTTTCAACGCCGGCTGACAACAATAATAACACTGTAAGTAAAATTTCAACTTTCAAAAAGACACAGAAAAACGCCGAAATACGTGAACTTAATTTTCGGTCGTAGAATCTAGTGGCATACTCCGTTTTGAAAAGTTAGGTCAAAATCGGGAGATATTGGATTTTAAAGTTTACACTGTTTCTGAGGTGTTTTTTGATTATTTAAATTAAAAAAACTTTCACGCATAGAAAATTATGAATTAATTATGCATATACATATTAGGCTTCGTTTCAAAAAACAAAATGTTTCCCGTTTTTGTGATATCAGAACTTTAAAAAAGGTTTTTGTATCAGTGATCACAATGCTGTAATATTTTTTTCAAAATTCCAACTCCTTCATCTGCATATCTGAGGCGGAAACCACTGATTTTGAGCGACATTTTTTACAGAGAAGAATCTGCAAGATTAATAGTAAATCATGCTTTAATAATTGATTTTATAGGACAAATCGGTAAGAATGAGTTCAATTTCACACTTTTATAATGCTCCAAAAGTGCATTTAGAATTAGCCAAAGATGCACTTTTTTCAAAAAATATTTCCAAAAAATTTTTTCTTTACACATAATCAATGTATGCTTTTTGCTGAAAAAAATGGTGCAAAAACAAAAATTCTATCATTAACCCTCTAGATGTCTTCAGACTTAAAATTTTCAGATTTTAAACTTTACAACGCTATAATTTGGAAACCACGAAAGTTATAAGGGCCAAAATTTGTCATTATACCAGTTATATATGGAACATGAATTGGGTGGAGTTTTATTAAATTCGGAGGTGATGATGAAAATCAACATTGTTTGATGGGAAATTATTAACCCACATGTTAACATTATAATCATCATAACTCCTAAACGGATTACAATAAATTAAAAATTTTAACACTATTTTTGAAGGGCATTGAATATTATATTTTCGAATGATAAAATCAAGTTTTGAATTTTTTTTTTTTTTTTAATTGCATTTTTTCTTTTGCTCTTATCCATTTATAGTGCATCCAAATTCTGTCAAATTAAGTTGATATATCTTAAATTTTCCTGTAGAATAGTATACTAAAGTCGGATTTGAAATATGTTCAGCAGTTTTCGGTCTATCAAAAATTGTCGCCCAAAATCGGTGTTTTGGCCGCAGATATGCAGATGAAGGATTTGAAATTTACAAAAAATAATTACACCAATATTAGTGCTGATCCAAAAACTTTTATAAAAGGTATGATATCACAATTTCAAAAATATTGCGTGAAGCCTAATACATATATTTAGCTTTTTATAATTAGTTCGTATGTCTATGCGTGAAAACTTTTTTCAAAATTTTAAAAATTAAAAAATCACCTCATAAACAGCTCATACTTTAAAACACAACACAACACAAGAACGAAAAACTTTCGTAATATTTTTTTAATAATTATATTATCATTAAATAATCATTATTATCATTAAATAAATATACATAATAAATAAATTTAAGAAAAAGTATAATATAATTCACGAACTATTTTATAAAAAAAAATTAAAAATTCGTGTGAAGAATAATTTTGAACTAAAATGAACAAAAATGTTTGCATAAATTAATATTTCGTAAATTTTTCCATATTTATTCAAAATTCACTTTTTCCAATTTATGTAAATAAATTTTTCCAAGATATTTTTTCATTATACTAAAGTATCGTATATATTACGAAAGAATTTCGTGGTGCGAAACAACGAAAGATTCGTACAATGTAAAACATTTTTCGTATATATTAGGCATGGATTTTTTTCAGTGTGTAGAATATTTCTTGATTTTACTCACAAAACATTGTTGCATGCTGGCATTATCCTAATGATCAATGCAGTTCAAAGCCAATTCTATATACCAGGGGGCTAATTCTCACTTTCATATACATACGAATTTATATTCGATTGTACGAGTTTTTTTTACTTTTTGAATTCTCTTATTCGATAACGAATAAAATGTATCGAAATTTCTTATGATGGAATGAAACCTTTCGAGTTTTTTCTCGAAAGCAAATTTGCTTTTGAAGTAAAGTTTTTGCGAAAAAAATTAATGAGAAAGAACATGAATTTTATTAAATCTGGGGAAAAAATAATAAATACTTTTGGGTCAAAAATGAATTATGTCAAAATAAATCCTTGGCAATTTAATGACAAATCACAAGAGGTTAATGCCAAATACTTCAAAAGGGAAATAACTTTATTTCGGCGGGTGTTTAAAAATTTGTTTGGGAATTTGATAAACAATTCAAAATTACCAGATACACAATTTTATTAAGTTTGAACAATAAAAAAAAAAATTGTTCGAAATTAAAAAAAAATTGATATGGTAATATATTTTCAATTTTATTTTATACGGTAACAAAAATTGTTTGTCAAAATTATTTTAATTATTTTGTTTAATTTTAGTGCTTTTTAAGAAAAAGTAAAGCAAATTTATAGTTTTTTTTTTTTTTTTTGTTTGCTATTTTACTTAATACCAATTTAAACCCAAATGTTTAAACGGATGTCAAAGTTGTTCGTGTAATATTTTAGGATTCCAGTTCTCAAAATTCTGTTCTTCAATGTTTAAAAAATTGTCCATACAAAATTTGAAGACTCTTGCAGTTGCAGTTTCTGAGATATGCGGCTTTTACCCCATGTTTTGTATGAGGGCGTGGCATTTCGAAATAAAAAGTGTTCCTTCTAGATCTACAGGAAGACATTATGAAAATTTCAAGAAAATAAGACTTGCGTTTTAGGCTAAATGTTATAAAGAGCCAAAAAAAAGGTACCAAAATCATCTTTTTTATACATTTTTACCTCCTAAACGTTCGAATTTCTATTTTTAGAAGTAGATGCAGATGAATCCAAAATGTTTCTTTTATCTCTATAGTTTGTACAAGAAAATCAGTTTTGCCCGTTTTTTCTTCTTTTTTACCCCTAAATATTCGAATTTCCAAATATCCCTCCAAAAACACAACTACGGTCAAAATTTCATTATTCTTGGTTCAGACGTTTGGACTGTGAGATGATGAAGCATTCAGTAATGCTACTCTTTTATAATGTACTTTTATATACTTAGCTGATTAGAAATATGAATAAATGATGTCTGTTCTTCATGTGAATAACGGATTTCGCATAAAACACAAAAACAACTTTTTTCTTGCAATTTAAAGAAATTATGACATATTTCATTCGTTACATTTGACATTTAATTTCGTTAAAAAACAAAACTTAAAAAACATAACATTTTACACAAAATGTTTACAGAATACAAAAATTAGAAATTCATGTTAACAACGTTAACAAAACGAACGTTTAAGTTATAGAGTAAGGGTATAAAATTGTTGATTTTTTAAATGGAATGAATTTAAAAAAATAATATTTATTTCTTTAATAATCATGAACTTTTAATTTTTTTATATTCATGAAAAATGAATAACGATTTTCTTTATAAGCACATTGTGGCATATACAAAAAATTTTGTTTATAATCACTTTAGCGATATAGTAATCAATTTCTGTGCAATTAAGGGTCGTGACTAAAAGCGAAAAGTACTGTACTTACTATCGAAATTAATTTCGATTCGAATTTTATTTCGATCACGACTGCACAGTGGGGCAGAATGGAAATTTTTTGGAAATAAATCTGGCATTTCTAAACGGCTGATCCGATCGGGATAAAATTTGGCGTGAGCGTAGCCAAGGAGTATTCGAGTTTAAGTTTTGAAGATGAACCCTGCAGATGCCCCAGGGACGGCGCTGTGGCGGCTCAAAGTAGGGTACCTACGACATGTAAAATTTTTAAACTCGTGCCATTTTTATGTTTTTCACCCAGATACAAAGATTTTTATATTTTGTGAAAGCGCTCGACGAGATCTTGAAAAAACATGCTTGGACAAGTAGTATATCTCTTATAATATCCGAGTTATAGGCATTTAAAAATTTAGTGATACAAAATTTACCATACCTTGGTCCGCCTTTTTTTGAATACCGGGCGTAATTTTGGACCAAATGGACTCAATTTTTTCTTGTTAGTTAGACAACAAAATTTCCAATAATATACAAAAAATTTCAGATCAATATCGTTTACAGATCCAAAAATATACGTTTTTTAATTTAAAAATTCAAAAAATTTTAGATTTTTGGCGTTTTTTTGCCAAAAATGTGTCTTAACTCTTTTATTAATAAAATAAAATTTTTATTAAGAACGTATAACAATTTTATAGTTTTCTAAAAGGTATCTTTACGCAGAACGCTTTGGCGGAAAAAACTTGTCCTATTTTTTGAAAATGTTGCCACTGCGTCCTTCCGAATATGACCTATTTTTTATCAAAACTTCAACTTTGGGCGACATGTTCTAAAATCCCAAAGCTGGGATCAGAAAACTGAAAGCAGTTTTGGAAACCTCAATATGTTTTCTATTTACTCCAAAAGTATTTTCCCAGCCCTGGAAGAAATGTGGACCCTATGGGCAAAAAAGTAAAAAATCCCATTTTTGGGATTTTCATTCCTATTTTTGGGAATTGCGGGATGCCCTTTGACCTTTTCAATTTTTTCATTGAAAATTTCATGGAGTTTTGTTCATAAATAAAGATTTTGTCATATATTACATATTTGTTTAATTTCTAAAACTATGATTTATATCAAAATTTTAATAGGATCGCAGATAGCTACAACAATTTAGTCCATATTTATCCCTTAATATCATTTTTTAGTTAGATATGGAAATTCTCGACCCTTTACAAAAAATTTCAAGCCAATATCTCAATTACATTCAAAAATATGTTCATTTAAACCTGTGTCCTTTAATTTCATCTTTTTCATATTTTAGTATTAAGTATGACAGAACATATTTAAATCTTATATTTACCTATTTTCTATTTGTTTGCTTATCCTTATAATTGAAAGGGTCTATTATGCTTAAATTTTCAAAAATTTATAATTATTTTTTACCTAAATTTTTTCGACAGATCATTTCGTTCTGTTTCGTTTATGATCATGTAGGTAAAAATATACAGGTAATGATAATTTCGATTCATTCACTAATAAGAAATATCAATGACTGAATTACAGGTTATAGTAATATAGTCCTAAATGTTAATAGGTAGACAATTCGTAATTTTTTACTTTGGAATACCTGTATCGGAAATGACAAGAATTGGTATATAAGTAAACTTCTCAGATTTTAAGTACCATATTTAATAAATCTACAATGAAGATTACATTAAAGTACGAAGAGTTGTGTTCCGTTTTATGGAGTATATCTTCAAAAGGGCCAGAAAGAATTGAAGACATTTCAAATTATATAAAAACTACATATAGTAGAAAAGTAGACAAAACAGGCATATCAAAAATTGAAAACTTTTTAAAATTTTTGATGTAAAAAGTAAGTCTGTGGATGGAAATCAAAAGAAATTTCGATTAAAATTTTGTAGTTGGATGGAAACTACTACGGAAATCTCAACTTACAACACATCAATAGGAGCGCCTTGCAAGTCATACGAAGACTTATGTTCAAGGTAAAAAAAAAAGAGGGTCACACAAAAACTTTTTTCAATCTCAAATGAGGAAATTGCTGATACATTTAACGAAATGCTGAAAAAGGAAAACTAACATATGGATGTCGTACATATTGCAACTATTCTTCCTAATGCATCACCAAAACGACTTAAGCGAATTATGGAAAGTATACCAACTCCAACATCATAATCAAATTTTACTGAAGAGGAAGCAATAGCGCTTATGTTGGAACTGGGTCTCAGTCGAAATAAGTACCAAATATTAAGGAAAGCTCTGCATGAAAAAGGACACAATATATTACCATCATACAAGGCGATCCAGGAAAAAAAAACAAACTATCCTACTAAATCAACAAAAAATAATGAAGAATTGAAAGAACTGAGAGCTGCTGAAAAAAGCAGAATCCAAGAAGAATTTAAAGTTCAGATGGGATTAAACATCGACAAACCACTTTCAAGTTGCGGTAGTACAAATGACGGTAATACGTCGAGAAGGTTTTTTCGTGATTTTGAAATTACTTCAAAAATAACTGGAATCGACAAGGAGTTGCTTCGAAGAGTTAAAACTATTTTAATGGCACTGAATAGTAAACATAAAATTAATGAAAATCGATTTGGGGAATACACATCTGAAATTTCTAAATTACTTGTATCTCTGTATCCATGGAGGGAACTAACACCAACAGTACACAAAGTATTGTGTCATGGTCAAATAATAATTGAATCGAATATTCTTCCACTTGGAGAGTTAACAGAAGAAGCCCAGGAAGCGAGGAATCGAGATTTTAAGCATGTTCAACTATTCAGCTCAAGAAAATGCTCCAGGCAATCACAGAATGAAGATATTTTTAATAGTTTACTTCTATCTTCTGATCCTGTTCTTTCAACTATGCGAAAAAGATGGATTTGTTATGAAACTCTATCATCTCAAAACAAGGAAGATTTAAAGGACTTATATTACCTTCTGGATATGTATACCGATATGACATATTATTTTATAGAAAATAAGTAGTGTTAGGAATTAACTATATAAGTAGGTTGTAAGAATTAATTGTATTATGTTTAAGATAAACAGTTCAAATAAAAAAAGCTATTATACTAACTGATGATATTGTATTAAATTGTGTTTTATATTTCGGTGGGCGGGAAAGGTAATTTGTGTGGGGTGATTTAGGTGTTGTTGTGCGTGGCTCATAATAAAATTATAATTTTTTTATTGTATATACAATATTATAATAAAATAATTAACTAAATAATTTTTAAAAATTGTCCAAATATTTTATTCAACACCAAATGTATGTTCTGTCATACTTAATACTAAAATATGAAAAAGATGAAATTAAAGGACACAGGTTTAAATGAACATATTTTTGAATGTAATTGAGATATTGGCTTGAAATTTTTTGTAAAGGGTCGAGAATTTCCATATCTAACTAAAAAATGATATTAAGGGATAAATATGGACTAAATTGTTGTAGCTATCTGCGATCCTATTAAAATTTTGATATAAATCATAGTTTTAGAAATTAAACAAATATGTAATATATGACAAAATCTTTATTTATGAACAAAACTCAATGAAATTTTCAACGCTTGTTAAATTTGTCATTTCAAATAAGAAAATGCAAAAAAAAAAATTGAAAAGGTCAAAGGGCATCCCGCAATTCCCAAAAATAGGAATGAAAATCCCAAAAATGGGATTTTTTACTTTTTTGTCCATAGGGTCCACATTTCTTTCAGGGCTGGGAAAATACTTTTGGAGTAAATAGAAAACATATTGAGGTTTCCAAAACTGCTTTCAGTTTTCTGATCCCAGCTTTGGGATTTTAGAACATGTCGCCCAAAGTTGAAGTTTTGATAAAAAATAGGTCATATTCGGAAGGACGCAGTGGCAACATTTTCAAAAAATAGGACAAGTTTTTTACGCCAAAGCGTTTTGCGTAAAGATACCTTTTAGAAAACTATAAAATTGTTATACGTTCTTAATAAAAATTTTATTTTATTAATAAAAGAGTTAAGACACATTTTTGGCAAAAAAACGCCAAAAATCTAAAATTTTTTGAATTTTTAAATTAAAAAACGTATATTTTTGGATCTGTAAACGATATTGATCTGAAATTTTTTGTATATTATTGGAAATTTTGTTGTCTAACTAACAAGAAAAAATTGAGTCCATTTGGTCCAAAATTACGCCCGGTATTCAAAAAAAGGCGGACCAAGGTATGGTAAATTTTGTATCACTAATGCCTATAACTCGGATATTATAAGAGATAAGTAGTATGTCCAAGCATGTTTTTTCAAGATCTCGTCGAGCGCTTTCACAAAATATAAAAATCTTTGTATTTGGGTGAAAAACAAAAAAATGGCACGAGTTTAAAAATTTTACATGTCGTAGGTACCCTACTTTGAGCCGCCACAGCGCCGTCCCTGGGGCATCTGCAGGGTTCATCTTCAAAACTTAAACTCGAATACTCCTTGGCTACGCTCACGCCAAATTTTATCCCGATCGGATCAGCCGTTTAGAAATGCCAGATTTATTTCCAAAAAATTTCCATTCTGCCCCACTGTGCGACTGCGAGAATTACCCACCAGAACTCAAAAGAACTGTTAAAAAATGTGTTCATCATTGTTTAAGGGTGTGAGTTAAATTCGTCGGCCAAATACGTCCCACACCACATTTGTCAAATACGTTCCACATACTGTAAAATTTATTTTCAAATTAATTAAATACATTTTTTAATAAAACAAACACCAAATAAAATGTTTTTTAAGGAAAATAAGTTAGAGTACTATATTCGGCTGCGCCGAATCTTAAATACCCTCCATTAGCAAGCTACTTTTTATTAAAACCCATTTAACTATCTAATTTTTAGATAACTTGACAGAATTGTTGTTTCCGTAGGGAAGGTGGAACTAATTTTGATTAGGTTCATAAAATTTTATATTAATAGGCCAGTTGTATACATTTTAATATAATGATTTATCTATACATACTCATGTCGAATTTTATCTGGATATAATCATATAATAATGAATTAAGTGGTATTAAGTGATTTTCAGAAGTAAAATTCCGTATAACGATTTATATATACAAAATCAGGGTTTCAAAAAACTGCTAATTGCAGTCGCAAATTACTAAATATTTGACTAAATTTAGTACCATGCTTAAAAAATAGTAACTCGTTAAAATTTCCCCTTACAAGCTAACTGAAGTCAGTCAACTGTGTCAACACATTCCTGCAATAACTTGCAAGTGGTTTTGTTTTTCTTCAGCAGCCACACACACAAGCAGCGGCCATGTTAAAGCTGGAGGTCCACACCACGCGTTTTCGCGTCAAAGCGTTGCGTGCATTTCATACCTTCTTCGCATTCTACGCTTCAAGTTACATGCAACGCTTTTTACGCGCCAATATTTGTTTTGATCAGCTGTTAACAAAATAAAAACATTTGATTGAAAATATTTGAATTAAACATTTCGTACCAAAATGGCAAATGAAATTGAAAATTTTAAAGAATTTATAGAATTAATTGAGTTTGTGAATATAATATATTGTGCCACAAGTGTGTACAATAAGCTCCAAAAGAACAAACGACGATTTTGGGTGCGTCCTTTGTACTTGGAACGAGATGTGTCTGGTTTTTTTGCCGCAACTTTCCTAAAGTTAAAAAATAGCGACCATGAACAGTTCCGGATAGCAACAAGAATGTCTCCAGACATCTTTGACTGTCTGTTCACAATTCTGAAGAATAAACTTGAGAAGAACTCAGCGAGAGCTATACCAGCGGACTGTCGGCTCTTCCTAACTTTAATGTAAGTTTAAATTTATGTATGTTATTAAATAATGCTATAATTGTTTCCCATTCAGTTATTTAGCGCATGGCACTAGTAGGCAATACCTCTCATTGACGTTTAAAATGTCTGTGACCGTAGTAAGACGAATCGTTTTGGAAACGTGTGAGGTTATATGGAATGAATTAAGTGGAATTTACCTATCCTTACCAAACACGTATGAATGGGAGCGAATAGCGGAGGATTTTAAAAATATGTGGAATTTGCCGAATTGTGTGGGGGCGATCGATGGCAAACACGTCGCCATAACATGTCCACCACATTCAGGTTCAAATTATTACAATTATAAGGGTATGGTTTTATGTTTTTTTAACCATCATCAAAAAAGATTTGTCTCTAGACTAGACTGGTGTATAGACAAGACTATTTACTAGACTGTAGACTAGACCATATCCTAGTCTATAGACTAGATTTATAGACTAGAATAGACTATAAACTAGACTATAGACTAGAGTATAGATTAGACTATAGACTAGACTACAGACAGGATTATAGATTAGACTAGACTACAGACTAGACTATAGACTAGACCATAGACTAGATAATAGACACGACTATAGACTAGACTATAAACTAGACTAGACTATAAAGTAGACTAGACTATTGACTAGATAATAGACTAGACTATAAACTATAATATAGACTATAAATTTACTTGTTATTTAAAATTTATGTTTTTTAGGAACATATAGCATTGTACTAATGGGTGTGTGCGATGCGAATTACACATTCACTGCGGTTGACATAGGTGCCTATGGAAGCCAAAGCGACGGTGGAGTGCTAACCCATTCGGATTTTGGAAGGCTATTGCGATCAGAAAACTTAAATTTTCCAGCGGACACAATATTGCCAAATAGCGAAGTCATGTTTCCTTATTATTTAGTTGGGGATGCCGCTTTTCCTCTTAAGTCATACATCATGAGGCCATATCCCGGACTCTTGTTATGTGATGAAAAGCAAAACTTTAATAAAAGGTTATCTAGAGCCCGCAGGACCATAGAAAATGCTTTCGGTATTTTGACAGCACGGTGGAGAATTTTACGTGGAACCTTGAATATGTTACCGGAGTCTGCTGAAAAAGTTGTATGCGCCACGGTTTTACTGCACAATTACTTAAAAATGCACGATGCAACATATTGCCCACCAGATTTTGTAGACCGAGAAAAAGACGGTTTAGTTACGGAAGGCTTGTGGAGGCAAGAAACCCAGCCATTGGAAAAAGGCCCAAAATTCTCTTCTAATAATTCAACTAGAAATGCATTCCAGCTAAGAGACATTTTGTGTGAATATCTTTATAAAAATAAAATATAAAAAATTAAATTATTTTTTTAATTTTAAATTTAAAGATCGTTTTATTTTTTGCTTTTCAAAATTCATATGTTTTAAAGCTAATAAAATATTAATTTTTTTTGTAAACTTAAATGCTTTTTGTTTCATTTTTAAATCATTTTGTTTTTCAAAGAAAAAATTAAAATATACTTCTTTAATTTAGGTACATCT
Organism: Lucilia sericata; assembly: GCF_015586225.1. NCBI lineage: Eukaryota > Metazoa > Arthropoda > Insecta > Diptera > Calliphoridae > Lucilia > Lucilia sericata. The sequence goes on from NW_023994288.1 coordinate 104,171, forward strand.
AGATAGAAGTTTGAAAAATCAGTCTTTTTTATTTGCTGCCACTTGGTCACGCAAATAATTTATGAAAAAAAATTTGGCTTCTTTAACGACATCACTGGGTAAATAATCGAAAATTTCTCGCACCATAGAAAAAAAACCTTCATGCGGCCCACTTTCTTTTTGAGATGATGGAACGGCAAACCGAGTTTCTGCTATTTTTGTCATTTTATTCAAAAATTCGTTGAAGGCTTCGCTATCATTCTCCCGTCTTGGCTTCTTTCGGCTGCTATGTGGCACATCAACTGGACAGGAGCTGGATTCAGTATCCAAAGTTGGTACGCTAACTGGTGGTGAATTAGTCAGATCCTCATCTAAAAATGACGTCTGTACACAAAAATTTTCAAATTAGTGAATAATTTAACAAATATTTGTATACATACATACATCTACAAGGCTCTCAATGCTTTGTGAGCGGTCTTCTTCCAAAAGTGTAAAATACGATGCATCTGCACTTTTTTCATCAGCATTTTTCTCACGAATTGGTTGCGTTGAAGTCAAGCTTGTTATTGTTCTGTAATAGGAAAGGAAAAAATCATTTTATTCCCTATTTAATACACAAACATAAATTACCTTCGTGGTTTTATATGTTCGCGCAGAAACTCCATTTGCTGTTGGTATGGCCATTGGTTTTCCTCGAATTCTGCAGCACTACCAGAGGCATGATAGCTCTCAGCACATTTTTTAACAAATCGGTCCCTCAGAGTCTTCCAACGAGATTGGCAAACGTTCTCTATAATAAAAAGGCAATACAAAATACCGTCATGAAAGTGTAAAAACAACTATTTTTTAATTTATGTATATGTTATTACCTGGCACATTTAATTCCTCGGCAATAGATTTCCAAGCAGCTGCTCTTTTGAATTTATTTCTATAAAGAAGCGAGCTTTTTTTATAAAGAACTTCATGTTTTTTTACAGCTTCAATTAATTTTTCCTCCATTGTTCATCAAAAAATTTAAACAAATTAAAACAAAACAACTTGTCAAAATCAGCTGTTTTGTACGCGCGCCGCTTGTGATGCTTACAAAAGTAGAAAGTAGATCTACTTTTCGCGTTCTATGCGTCAAGGCATCCTACGCTTTTGTGCGTGTAACTTGCACCAAATAAATACATTAATTCTACTTTTTTGACAGCCGCATAGAATGCGAAAACGCGTAGAACGCGTGGTGTGGACCTCCAGCTTAAGTTTTTCAACTCGGCCGAACTGAACACAACGACTGAACAGTAAAAACAGTTTTGCGTGTGCTGCTTACATATTGCTTAGTTTTTGGTTTCGTTTTCTTACTAAGGGACGTAAAAAAACTGATAGTTTAACTGGTTAGTACAAATCAAGCCGACTGAACAATAAAACTTGATGGGTGGTTTGTTCATTAAGACTTTGTTATTGTATGCAATTTGTTTTAGCATATTGTATGTTTTTGTGTTTAAATTTGACAAAAGTAAACAAAGTAATTGATAATTATTGCTAATAGAAATTGTTAATTAATTTAAAATTTATAAAATTATAAATTACTATACTTATAAATTTAGATATATTCTTTAAATAAAAATTGATTTAAATTTAACCATTTTGATGATTTTTTAGGGTCGAAAATAGGCTTTTCGCTCGGATCAACTTCTAATAGTGAAATTATGTTGTATTTTAACGTCAAATGGAAGACTGTAAAATATTATTCAATTATTTTGAGGGTAAGAGCCCGCGCATCGCCGCCAAAGTTTGTAAATGCGTTTATATGGGAAAAATGGCACTTTTTGGAGTTTTTTCACAAAATGATACTTTAAGTATTAATTATTGCACCACTTTATAGCAAAATCATAATGTCTACAAAATTGTCTTTCCAAAAAGATGGAAAAACTCAAAATTGGTTAAAAAAGTTTTGAATTTTTAAAATTTCCCCCGAGAATTTTGTGATTCTGAAGACATATAAAAGTAAATATAAGAAAATTTTTGTTAGTTTTGAAAAATTTTACAAAAAAATATTATGTTTATCTTTATAAGGTTCATAAATGTGCTAGTACGAATTTTTGTTCAAATTGGAAAACGCTTACTCGGTTTAGTCTGTGGTCAAAAAAGGTCCATTTTTTAACAGCATCTCCAAAACTCCATTTTCAAACTTTAAAAAATGTTGTTAAATGGATTATTAAAAATTATAGTTTTCTATGCTGGATATTATAAAGGATATATATAAGAATTAAACACAGAAAGAATGAGCTTAATACCTCTCATAGTTTTACCGTACCTGCGATGTGAATTTGAAGGATTTCGGGAAAAAGGCAATTTTTGCCAATAATTAAGTAAAAATTATATATTACCAATTGTTGCTTAATTTTGATCAAGTAAATTGCGATTATTATTTCCGAGTCCATGGAAAGTTAGGTCTAATAAAATTTTCGAAACTAAAAATCATTAACCGTATACATACATACATACATACATACATACATACATACATACATACATACATACATACATACATACATACATACATACATACATACATACATACATACATACATACATACATACATACATACATACATACATACATACATACATACATACATACATCATACATACATACATACATACATACATACATACATACATACATACATACATACATACATACATACATACATACATACATACATACATACATACATACATACATACATACATACATACATACATACATACATACATACATACATACATACATACATACATACATACATACATACATACATACATACATACATACATACATACATACATACATACATACATACATACATACATACATACATACATACATACATACATACATACATACATACATACATACATACATACATACATCATACATACATACATACATACATACATACATACATACATACATACATACATACATACATACATACATACATACATACATACATACAATAACAAAATCTCACTAAAAAATCATCAAAATGCTTCAATTTAAATCAATTTTCATAACCTCCACCACCATCAGTGGTGATAGAGGGTATATATAAGTTTGTCGTTCCGTATGTAACACCAAGAAATATACATCTAAGACCCAACAAAGTATATATAATCTGGGTCCTTATGAAATTCTGAGTCGATTTAGCTATGTCCGTCTGTCTGTCTGTCTGCTCACGCTCACGTTAAAACTAAGTAAAGGAAATCAACCAAATTCACCCAAAATATTTATTATTATCCTAAGCAGTTTGGTATTGAAAATCAGCAAAATCGGTTCACAACGTAAGAAGTTATGAATAAAAATTTCAGACTACCTCGAAAAATATACCAAAGATATTGCGATGAATTTTGTCACACTTTATTTTTTTAGGGCAGTGATCAATTATGTTCAAAATCTTTACAATTAATCCAATATTTCCCATAGCCCCCATACAAAGGTACATATTCCCGGAAATTAGTTTATCGTTAATAACTTAATCAAATATATCGGTATCAACACTAAAATTTGTACGTACAAATATAATATGAACAGAAATCATACTACCAACGTAGATCTCAGTCGGTCCACAATTGGTCATAGCTCCCATATAAGGTCCACTTCCGAAAATCATTTAAAAGCTCATATTTCATTGTCAAATAAAGCTATTTTGATAAAATTCGACAGAAATATGTTTAGTCTAAATATAAATCACTCTATGAAATTTTTTCCAGATAGGCCCATAATTGGTCATAGCTCCCATATAAGGTCGACTTCCGAAAATCACTTAAACGCATATATTTCATTGAATTATAAAGCTATCGGGATAAAATTCGACACAAATCTGTTTTGTATACATACAAATCTTTCTACAAAATTTTTTACGGATCGGTCCATTATTGGTCATAGATCCCATATAAGGCCCACTTCCGAAAATCACTTAAAAGCACATATTTCAATGTCAAGCTATCTTCATAAAATTCGACACAAATATGTTTTGCCTAAACATGAATCACTCTACGAAATTTTTTCTGGATAGGCCCATAATTGGTCATAGCTCCCATATAAGGTCCACTTCCGAAAATCACTTAAACGCATATATTTCATTGAATTCTAAAGCTATCGGGATAAAATTCGACTTGAATATATTTTGTGTACGTACAAATCATTTTACAAAATAATTTTTTACGAATCGGACCATTATTGGTCATAACTCCCATATGAGGCTCACTTATGAAAATCACTTAAAAGCACATATTTCATTATCAAATAAAGCCATCTTGATAAAATTCGACACAAACATGTTTTGCCCAAATATAAATCACTCTGCAAAATTTTTCCCGAATAGGCCCATAATTGGTCATAGTTCCCATATAAGGTCCACTTCCGAAAATCACACGCATATATTTCATTGAATTCTTAAGCTATTGGAATAAAATTCGACTTGAATAAGTCCATTATTAATCATAGCTCCCATATAAGGTCCACTTCTGAGAATAACTTAAACGCACATATTTCATTGTCAAATAAAGTTATCTTGAGAAAATTCGACACTTATATGTTTTGTCTTTACATAAATCACTCTACGAAATTTTTTCGGGATTGGCCCTTAATTGCTCATAGCTCCTATATAAAGTCCATTTCCTAAAATCACCTAAACGCACCTATTGGAGTAAAATTATACTTGATCTTTTTCTGCATTATACGAAATTGTTTCCTGATCGGTGCATAATTGGTCACAACTTCCTTATAAGGACCATTTCTGAAAATTACTTGAACGCACATTTTATACATAGGTATACAATTTTTTCTGAATCGGTCCGTATTTGGTCACAACTCCCATATAAGGGCCATTTCTGAAAATTACTTAAACGCACATTTTATACACATTTAGGTATAAAATTTGACGTAAATGTGTATTTTGTATATATGTATATAAATCATTGTACGGAATTTTTTCCGAACCGGTCCATATAAGGTTAATTGTTGAAAATCACTTAATACCACTTAATTCGTTATTAAATTATTATATCCGGATAAAATTCGACATAAGTATGTTCTGTGTATAGATAAATAATTCTAAATTTTTCTGGACCTAATCAAAATTAGTTCGACAAAAATTTTTGCCGAGTTATCTAAAAAATAGATAGTTAGATGGGTTTCAATAAAAAGTAGCTTGCTGGTGGAGGGTATTTAAGATTCGGCATAGCCGAATATAGCACTCTAACTTGTTTTGGTGTTTACATTTTACAATGATAAATAGAAGTCATATCGCTAATTAAAATAAATTATGTATAATCTTAATATCCTAATATAAATCCTAATCCTAATCTATCTATATATATAAAAATGAATGTGTGTTTGTTTGTATGTTTGTATGTTTGAACGTTATAGACTACTAAACGGCTGAACCGATTTTCTTGAAATTTTCACAGCGTATTCCGGCATGTCTGGAATAGGTAATAGGCTACTTTTTATTTCGAAAATTGAAGTGGGCGATGAGCCACGCCCACATTAAGAAAATATAAAATCCGTATATTTGAGATAATATAACAGTTAGAGTCCTCAAATTTTTTCGGAGCCACTTTAGTGTCAATATGATCATTTAGGACAAAAAGTAGGCGGACTAGCATTAGGGGGCGTGGCACCTCCCATATAAATTAGACACAAAAATTCGTTTATCTGGGAAACTAATATAACTAAATTCTTAAAATTTAGCACGAAGAACTTTAACATCCATGTAAACATTTTGGGTAATAAATTGGGGGACTACCCATGAGGGGAGCGGCACCTCCCATATTAATTAAAAACAAAAATTCGTTGATCTGGGAAACTAATAGAACTAAATTCTTGAAACTTTGCACGTGGCACCTCCCATATAAATTAAATACAAAAATACGTTTATCTTGGAAACTATTACAGTTAGAATCTTAAAATTTTGCACGAAAAACTTTAACCTCCATCTAAACATGTTGGGTAATAAATTGGCGGACTACCCATGAAGGGAGCGGCACCTCCTATATTAATTAAAGACAAAAATTCGTTTATCTGGAAAATTAATGGAACTAAATTCTTCAAATTTTGCACGAAGAACTTAAATATTCATTTGAACATTTTGGAGGAAAAAAGCGGTCTTTCATCTGGGGGGTCTTGAAGCCCCCACATGAATCAAATAGAAAAATTCGTATATCTGAGAAACTATTAGAGCTAGAATCTTCAAATTTTACATGGAGAACTTTGAAATTCATGTGAACATTTAGAGCATAACGGGCGGACTTTCAATGGGTGGCTTGGCACAACATATATGAATTAAATACAAAATTTCGTGCATATTGGAAACTCTTATATTATTCAAATTTTTTATAGATAGATAGAAATTGGCGATAGATAGAAACTGGCGAACTTGCAATAATTTGCTTGACATCTTTCATATGTTACATATAATAAATCTGGTATTTATTTATACATATTCCTTTTAGGGTAGCAAAGCACACAGGGTATAGCTAGTACATATATAAAAATGAATGTGTTTGTTTGTATGTTTGTATGTTTGAACGTTATAGACTACAAAACTGCTGAACCGATTTTCTTGAAATTTTCACAGCGTATTCCTGTATGTCTGGAATAGGTAATAGGCTACTTTTTATTTATGAAATTTCAAGTGGGCGAGGTGCCACGCCCATATTAGAAAATATTAAATCCGTATATTTGAGATAATATAACAGTTAGAGTCCTCAAATTTTGTCGGAGCCACTTTAGTGTCAATATGATTATTTAGGACAAAAAGTAGGCGGACTAGCATTAGGGGGCGTGGCACCTCCCATATAAATTAAAAACAAAAATTCGTTTATCTTAGAAAGTTAGAATCTTAAAATATTGCACAAATAACTTAATCATCCATGTTAACATTTTGGGAAATAAATTGGCGGACTACCCATGAGGGGAGCGTAGAAAAAAAATTCGTTTATCTGGGAAACTAATAGAACTAAATTCTTCAACTTTTGCACTAAGAACTTAAATATTCGTCTGAACATTTTGGATGAAAAAGATCGGACTTACATCTGGGAGGGCTTGGAGCCCCCATATGAATTAAATAGAAAAATTCGTATATCTGAGCAACTATTAGAGCTAGAATCTTCAAATTTTACTTGAAGAACGTTGACATTCATCTGAACAATTAGAGTATAACGGGCGGACTTTCAATGGGGGACTTGGTACCTCCCATATTAATTAAATACAAAATTTCGTTTATCTAGGAAACTAATAGAACTAGATTCTTCAAATTTTGCACAAATTACTTAAATATTCATCTAAACATTTTGGAGAAAAAAGGGCGGGCTTTTATATTGGGGGCTTGAAACCCCCACATGAATTAAATAGAAAAATTCTTATATCTGATAAACTATTAGATGTAGAATCTTTAAATATTACATGAAGTACTTTGACATTAATGTGAACATTTAGGGAATAATTGGCGGACTTTAAATGGGGGACTTGGCACTTCCCATATTAATTAAATACAAAAATTCATTTATCTGGGAAACTAATAGAACTAGATTCTTCAAATTTTGCATAAATTACTTTAATATTCAACTGAACATTTTGGGGGAAAACGAGCGGACTTTCATATGGGGGGCGTGGAGCCCCCATATGAATTAATTAGAAAAAATCGTATATCGTATATACTATTAGAGTAGGGTTGCCAGATACCGATTCGCAAAAAGCTGGACATTGGGGTTTAAAAAGCTGGACGAAACAAAAAAAGCTCGACATAAAAAATATTGAGAAAATGTTAATTTTGGTTTGTGTAAATAATTTCACAGTGATACACCAAAAAAATGCAGGGGTTCTCATATACCAATTCCGTTTTGTAATAGTCCATAGAGTAACAATATATTTTTAATTTTCCCCGATCACTTCGTTAACTTATTTTTTAAGAGCAAAAGATGTGAAAAGTGCCATTTTTGAAGTTTTAAATTTTAAAATCATAAGTACGTAAGCTGTACGTAAAGAAATTGACTATCGCTCGCAATAATAGGTCTTTTCGCGTACTCTCCTCTAAGAAACATCCAGTAACTTTATGATAGAGAGTAACTTTTAATTTATTCTCAATCAAAAAATTATTATTCTCAAATCAAAAAAATATCCAAATTGTCTATTTAAAAAAAAATTATTTTTTGTGTATATCTTAATATAATTTGTATACATCGGAAATTTAAGAGTGCAATAAATATTTTTTATAAGATTTTAAGATGATCTAGCGATATCCGTTGTCAGTCTGTTTGATGAAAACCTGATAGGTTCCGAACGTTAGGAGCTAGAGCGATGAAATTCTCCAAAAATGCTCATTGATGACAAATATTGTTTGGTGTTAAAAATGGGCAAAATTGGTTCATGATTTCACCTAGCTCCCATATAAGTGCCCCCCGGAATATAGTTAAAGCATTAATAAATATAATAAAATAAGTTTACAGTTAACAAATCTTTCAAAAATTAAGAAAGTATAAGAAAATTCTACAAAAATGATTTGTTTTTGAAACTAATCACCCATTTAAATTATATAGACCTCGGTCCACAATTGACCAAATCCCTCGTTAAAGGCCGTATTCTGAAAATCACCCAGATGTCCACATAATATCCATACATGGCAGTACAATTCGCCATATATCGAATAAATAAGTAAATTCTGGTAGTATCGATTCATTAAGATTTCATATATAGGTCCGCCTTTCGAAATCCACAAACTTACAACCAAATAGAAAAGTTGGTTATATGGTAATAACATAAATACAATGTAATTAGTAATTAAAATGAACTAAATTCATAAAAAATTAAAGAAAATTATAAATTTCAGCACATAAATTGCAATGGCATAGTGATAATTACATGAATTTATAACAATTATACTCAGATATGTGGCATTTCATTCACAGACAAATTTAATACGTTAATTTGTTCAAAATTTTTCTATAAATTTAATACACCTTGCTGTTACAAAATTCATAAACAGAAAATAAATGTGTACTTACGTCTTCTTTCTTTCTCTTGTAAAGTTGAAACTATTGGATCTATAGCTATGAAATTTTCAGAGATGATGCTAATAGACCTAAATTATAGATTTCTATAAAAAAACGAAAATCATGTCGCTTACGTCCATTTTGCAAAAAGGGCTCGATATTATTGTTTTAAAACTTCATGATACAATGATATTATTAAAATAAAAATTTACACAAAATCGCTAAGAGAAAGACAAACTAAATTGTTTTAAAAACGCTAGATTGATAATATTTGTTATGATTTTTCACAACAAATAAACTCTTTTAAAAACTAATATATGATAAATAAAATTAAATCTAATTACAAATAATTTTTTAATATTCGTGTGTTATTAATTTATATATTTCTTTCAAAAAATTTAAAATTTACCAAATTTGCGATTTCTTTGGTTTGTTTACATATTCAAAAATCAAACATATGTTGTGAATATATGTTGCATATTTTTTACTGGGGAAAAATATCCAGTAAAATCATTTACTGGATTTTTATCGCTCTCTTTCTCTCTCGTTACAAGTTTTTAAAAGAACGCGAACGGAATCCAATAACAATTGTTGCAAATAGTTACAAATTATCGAGTACGCGAACAGACCTAATATTTATTACGACATCAGCTGTTCAAGTGTTGAGACATGTTGTCATTGATGATAGAGGAGGGAAATCATAACTTGTATAACAATCAGTGTTGGCTAACATGATTTGACAAAGATAACATAAAAATGATTGCAGTGTACAAAAAAAATTGTATTTAGCTGGACAAATTAAATTTTAGCTTGAAACTGGACAAGCATCAAAAAAGCTGGACAATCCAGCCAAGTCCAGCCAGACTGGCAACCCTATATTAGAGCTAGAATCTTCAAATTTTACTTGAAATACTTTGACATTCATCTGAACAATTAGTGTATAACGGGCGGACTTTCAATGGGAAACTTGACAACTCCCATATGACTTAAATATAAAATTTCGTTTATCTGGGAAACTAATAGAACTAGATTCTTCAAATTTTGCAGAAGTTACTTCAATAATCATCTGAATATTTTGGAGAAAAAAGATCGGACTTTCATCTGGGGAGCTTGAAGCTCCCACATGAATGAAATAGAAAAATTGTATATCTGAGAAACTATTAAAGCTAGAATCTTAAAATTTTACATAAAAACTCTGACATTCATGTGAACATTTAGAGAATAACAGGCGAGCTTTCAATTGGGGGCTTGGCACCACATAAATGAATTAAATACAAAATTTCGTATATATTGGAAACTATTATATTATTCAAATTTTTCATAGATAGATAGAAATTGGCGAACTTTCAGTAATTTGCTTGGCATCTCTAATATGTAACATATTGCAAATCTAGAGAACTATTGCAGTTAGAATCTTCAAAATCGTTAAGTGGGTTTTTTATTTATACTGCTTTTAGGGTAGCAAAGCACACTGGGTAAAGCTAGTATATATTATAAATTTCTTTGTAAGTATGTTTATTTGTTTGTGCGTCAATCACGCCTAAACGGATGAACCGGTTTTCTTCTAATTTGGAACATAGAAAGATATATGTCTGGAAGCGTCAATATGCTATATTACTACTAGAAGGGAGTAAAAAAATGGGTAAAAACGACAAAAATCGGGCAAAATTGGTACTTTTGTGCATAAAAATTTATTTTTGTCTATTTTAATGCGAAAATATTTTCGATTTAGAATTCTAAAGTGTCAGAAATATGTACCTATTAGAAAAGTTGGAACAAAACGGGTACCAATAATTGGAAAAAGGGCGAAAAACTGCTAAAATCGGTACTTTTGTGTTTGAAAACTGATTTTTGTCGATTTAGCTATCTAAAGTGTAAGAAATTTTTATTAACAAAGTTCCGTTGCGAGAGTTTGACCAAAACTGGTAAAAAATGCGGGAAATGATGAAAAACGGGCAAAATTACTGTTATGTCCTTAAAATGTGATTTTTGTCTGTTCTAAAGCTAAATACTTTCGATTTAGCTTTTAAAGTTCGACAAATATATATTAGGAAAGATTTGTTGTGAAAGTTGGACCAGAAGGGGAAATAGGCATGTGGGTAATTCAAACTTAATGGGTAATTATGTGTAGTTTAGGTACTTTTTCGGAAATATGCAAATACTTGAGAAGTATTTTGCTGTAATCAGTCAAAAGGTATATTTTAGAAAAATTAAATTAAATAGGGTAAAAAGGGCAGTTTTGCGTTTTTCATAAGGTCCACACCTAAATGGCTGGGCCGACTTTAAGAAATTTTAAACAGTGTTATATCTTTATTCCAAAAAATCAGAAAGGGACGAAATACGGAACGCGGTAAAATTACTATTTTTTAAATGAAGAAACAAAAGTAATTTATAAATTAGATTTTGTATATATATTCTGGGTCCTCATTAAATTCTAAGACGATCTAGCCACGTCTGTCCGTCCGTCTGTCTGTTGAAAGCACGATGGAGTCCGAATGCACAGTGGGGCAGAATCGAAATTTTTTCGAAATAAATCTGGCATTTCTAAACGGCTGATCCGATCGGTATAAAATTTGGCGTGACCGTAGCCAAGGAGTGTTCGAGTTTAAGTTTTGAAGATGAACCCTGCAGATGCCCCAGGACGGCTCAAATTAGGGTACCTACGACATGTAAAATTTTTAAAGTCGTGCCATTTTTTTGTTTTTCACCCAAATACAAAGATTTTTATATTTTCTGAAAGCGCTCGACGAGATCTTGAAAAAACATGCAACTTATCTCTTATAATATCCGAGTTATAGGCATTTAAAAATTTTGTGATACAAAATTTACCATACCTTGGTCCGCCTTTTTTGAATACCGGGCGTAATCTTGTTAGTTAGACAACAAAATTTCCAATAATATAAAAAAAATTTCAGATCAATATCATTTACAGATCCAAAAATATACGTTTTTTAATTTAAAAATTCAAAAAATTTTAGATTTTTGCCGTTTTTTTTGCCAAAAATGTGTCTTAACTCTTTTATTAATAAAATAAAATTTTCTTTAAGAACATAACAATTTTATAGTTTTCTAAAAGGTATCTTTACGCAGAACGCTTTGGCGTAAAAAACTTGTCCTATTTTTTGAAAATGTTGCCACTGCGTCCTTCCGAATATGACCTATTTTTTTATCAAAACTTCAACTTTGGGCGACATGTTCTAAAATCCCAAATCTGGGATCAGAAAACTGAAAGGTGTTTTGGAAACCTCAATATGTTTTCTATTTACTCCCTATGGGCAAAAAAGTAAAAAATCCCATTTTTGGGATTTTCATTCCTATTTTTGGGAATTGCGAGATGGCCTTTGACCTTTTCATTTTTTTTTGCATTTTCTTATTTGAAATGACAAATTTAACAAGCGTTGAAAATTTCATTGAGTTTTGTTCATAAATAAAGATTTTGTCATATATTACATATTTGTTTAATTTCTAAAACTATGATTTATATCAAAATTTTAATAGGATCGCAGATAGCTACAACAATTTAGTCCATATTTATCCCTTAATATCTTTTTTTAGTTAGATATGGAAATTCTCGATTCTTTGCAAAATTTTTCAAGCCAATATCTCAATTACATTCAAAAATATGTTCATTTAAACCTGTATCCTTTAATTTCATATTTTTCATATTTTAGTATTAAATATGACAGAACATATTTATATCTTATATTTACCTATTTTCTATTTGTTTGCTTATCCTTATAATTGAAAGGTCCTATTATGCTTAAATTTTCAGAAATTTATAACTATTTTTTACCTAAATTTTTTCGACAGATCATTTCGTTCTGTTTCGTTTATGATCATGTAGGTACAAATATACAGGTAATGATAATTTCGATTCATTCACTAATAAGAAATATCAATGACTGAATTACAGGTTATAGTAATATAGTCCTAAATGTTAATAGGTAGACAATTCGTAATTTTTTACTTTGGAATACCTGTATCGGAAATGACAAGAATTGGTATATAAGTGAACTTCTCACATTTTAAGTACCATATTTAATAAATCTACAATGAAGATTACATTAAAGTACGAAGAGTTGTGTTCCGTTTTATGGAGTGTATCTTCAAAAGGGCCAGAAAGAATTGAACACATTTCAAATTATATATAATTTCTACATATAGTAGAAAGTAGACAAAACAGGCATATCAAAAATTGAAAACTTTTTAAAACTTTTTGATGTAAAAAGTAAGTCTGTGGATGGAAATCAAAAGAAATTTCGATTAAAATTTTGTAGTTGGATGGAAACTACTACGGAAATCTCAACTTACAACACATCAACAGGAGCGCCTTGAAAGTCATACGAAGACTTATGTTCAAGGTCAAAAAAAAAGAGGGTCACACAAAAACTTTTTTCAATCTCAAATGAGGAAATTGCTGATACATTTAACGAAATGCTGAAAAAGGAAAACCAACCTATGGATGCCGTACATATTGCAACTATTCTTCCTAATACATCACCATAACGACTTAAGCGAATTGTGGAAAGTATACCAACTCCAACATCACAATCAAATTTTACTGAAGAGGAAGCAATAGCGCTTATGTTGAAACTGGGTCTCAGTCGAAATAAGTACCAAATATTAAGGAAAGCTCTGCATGAAAAAGGACACAATATATTACCATCATACAAGGCGATCCAGGAAAAAAAACAAACTATCCTACCATCACCTATTGCTGTTAATGATGTGGAAGCTTGTATTGATATATCATGTGTAAGTTGGGGATGTGATATATCATCTTGGCTCGAAAACACAGCATCAAGAATTGTGTCAGACTTTTCAGAAGTGGGGATGTGACGGTTTATCAGCACTTCCTGAATACAAACAAGCTTGTGGAAGTCGGACATTAGCAGACTACAAAATTGTATTTATGTCATCATTAGTGCCATTACGAATTCGTTCATATTCCCTTAATCCATCATCGTCAAGCATCGAAAATTCATTTGAAGATATATGGATCAATACAACTCCGGGTTCAAAAAATTTTTGTAGACCCATTGGATTTAAATATATAAAGGAGTCAAAGAAAACAACAAAAGATTTAGTGGAATATTTAAAAGATGAAATAAATGCACTGGAGCCCATTTGCATAAAAATAAAGGAATTCTCTATTAACGTATCATATCAGCTAAGCTTAACAATGATTGATGGAAAGGTCAGCAATGCCATAACAGAAACTTCTTCCTTCTGGAGATGCTCAATATGTAATGAGAAAAAGTCGCAATTCTCAAATATAAACAAAAGCAGAAGTATTAATGAAGAAGTCCTGTCTTTCGGAATTTCACCACTTCATGCCAGAATACGATTTTTGGATTACTTTTTACACATAGCATACGACCTCAAATATAGAAGTGTGCCAGAGAATCTTACTAAATCAACAAAAAATAATGAAGAATTGAAAGAACTGAGAGCTGCGGAAAAAAGCAGAATCCAAGAAGAATTTAAAGTTCAGATGGGATTAAACATCGAAAAACCACTTCCAAGTTGCGGTAGTACAAATGACGGTAATACGGCGAGAAGGTTTTTTCGTGATTTTGAAATTACTTCAAAAATAACTGGAATCGACAAGGAGTTGCTTCGAAGAGTTAACACTATTTAAATGGCACTGAATAGTAAACATAAAATTAATGGAAATCGATTTGGGGAATATACATCTGAAATTTCTAAATTACTTGTATCTCTGTATCCATGGAGGGAACTAACACCAACAGTACACAAAGTATTGTGTCATGGTCAAATAATAATTGAATCGAATATTCCTCCACTTGGAGAGTTAACAGAAGAAGCCCAGGAAGCGAGGAATCGAGATTTTAAGCATGTTCAACTATTCAGCTCAAGAAAATGCTCCAGGCAATCACAGAATAAAGATATTTTTAATAGTTTACTTCTATCTTCTGATCCTGTTCTTTCAACTATGCGAAAAAGATGGATTTGTTATGAAACTCTATAATCTCAAAACAAGGAAGATTTACAGGACTTATACTACCTTCTGGATATGTATACCGATATGACAGATTATTTTATAGCAGAGAAGCTCAATATGGCCGTGTCATAGCACGCGTGATAGGGTAAGAAAATTCTGCTGACGCTAAGTTGATACACATACACTATAGGTTTAATTCTTCTTCTTTTTATAATGAGCAATATCAGTTGGTTTGCTCTCAACTTGAAAAACAAAATCAAATCAGTTGCTGATCAGCACTTGCCAAAGCAAGGTCTGTGCGCGACGTTTTTAAAATACACACAGAAATACAACAACAAAATTTTGAGAAAGCCGAATTAATGTAGGAGAACATGGGAGAACAGTTGATAGTTTTTTATATATAGACGTTGCTATACGCTGGCTGTCAAAATCCATAATAAATATTTGACAGTTAGCATATACTTTATAGTTTGTAGTCATTTTATTAGTATACTTTTATTTTGAATTATATTCTGTTCTCTGCTGCTTTACCAACACAAATAAAACTATGGTAGTCTATGGTAGTATGTGTTTGAGCACCACTGTTTTATAGAAAATAAGTAGTGTTAGGAATTAACTATATAAGTAGGTTGTAAGAATTAATTGTATTATGTTTAAGATAAACAGTTCAAATAAAAAAAGCTATTATACTAACTGATGATATTGTATTAAATTGTGTTTTATATTTCGGTGGGCGGGAAAGGTGGTTTGTGTGGGGTGATTTAGGTGTTGTTGTGCGTGGCTCATAATAAAATTATAATTTTTTTTATTGTATATACAATGTTATAGTCTTTAATAAAATAATTAACTAAATAATTTTTAAAAATTGTCCAAATATTTTATTCAACACCAAATGTATGTTCTGTCATACTTAATACTAAAATATGAAAAAGATGAAATTAAAGGACACAGGTTTAAATGAACATATTTTTGAATGTAATTGAGATATTGGCTTGAAAATTTTTGCAAAGAATCGAGAATTTCCATATCTAACTAAAAAAAGATATTAAGGCATAAATATGGACTAAATTGTTGTAGCTATCTGCGATCCTATTAAAATTTTGATATAAATCATAGTTTTAGAAATTAAACAAATATGTAATATATGACAAAATCTTTATTTATGAACAAAACTCAATGAAATTTTCAACGCTTGTTAAATTTGTCATTTCAAATAAGAAAATGCAAAAAAAAAATGAAAAGGTCAAAGGCCATCTCGCAATTCCCAAAAATAGGAATGAAAATCCCAAAAATGGGATTTTTTACTTTTTTACCCATAGGGTCCACATTTCTTTCAGGGCTGGGAAAATACTTTTGGAGTAAATAGAAAACATATTGAGGTTTCCAAAACTGCTTTCAGTTTTCTGATCCCAGATTTGGGATTTTAGAACATGTCGCCCAAAGTTGAAGTTTTGATAAAAAAATAGGTCATATTCGGAAGGACGCAGTGGCAACATTTTCAAAAAATAGGACAAGTTTTTTACGCCAAAGCGTTTTGCGTAAAGATACCTTTTAGAAAACTATAAAATTGTTATATGTTCTTAAAGAAAATTTTATTTTATTAATAAAAGAGTTAAGACACATTTTTGGCAAAAAAAAAACAGCAAAAATCTAAAATTTTTTGAATTTATGAACTAAAAAACGTATATTTTTGGATCTGTAAATGATATTGATCTGAAATTATTGGAAATTTTGTTGTCTAACTAACAAGAAAAAATTGAGCCCATTTGGTCCAAAATTACGCCCGGTATTCAAAAAAAAGGCGGACCAAGGTATGGTAAATTTTGTATCACTAAATTTTTAAATGCCTATAACTCGGATATTATAAGAGATAAGTAGTATGTCCAAGCATGTTTTTTCAAGATCTCGTCGAGCGCTTTCAGAAAATATATATATATATATATATATATATATATATATATATATATATATATATATATATACTCCTTGGCTACGCTCACGCTAAATTTTATCCCGATCGGATCAGCCGTTTAGAAATGCCAGATTTATTTCCAAAAAATTTCGATTCTGCCCCACTGTGGAATTGAAAGAGCTAGAGGGTTGTAATTTCACATAAATATTTTTAAAAGGTAAAGTTTGTTTGGTATTGAAAATGGGCAATATCGGTCCACGTTTTCGGATAGCCCCCATACAAGTGGCCCCTCGAAAAGCAGCTTTAACAGCCAAAACTTGTTTAAAAATACGAATATAGCGATGAAATTCGACATAAGTAAGTTTCTTGTGATCCAAAATCACTATACAAAATTTAATGAGGATCGGTCCATAATTGACCCTACCCCCCATATAAGGTCCCCTTTAGAAAATGACTTTAACGCTCATTACTGGCTTAAAAATACTAGTATATAGATGAAATTCGACATAAGTAAGTTTCATACGAGTCAAAATTTATCTACAAATTTTTTTGTTGATCGGTCCATGATTGACCCTACCCCCCATATAAGGTCCCCTTCATAAAATGACTGCAACGCTCATTAATGACTTAAAAATACGAGTGTAGCGATGAAATTCGACACAAATAAATTTAATACGAACCAAATTCTGTCTACCAAATTTTATGAGGATCGACCCATAATTGACCCTACCCCCCCTATATAAGGTCCCCTTCAGAAAATTACTTTAACGCTTACAACTGTCCTAAAAATACGAATATATAGATGAAATTTGACATAAGTAATTTTCATTCTAGTTAAACGAGGTTTGATGGTGGGTATATAAGATTCGGCATAGCCGAATGTAACTCTTACTTGTTTTATTTTTAATAGCTCCTCAGAAAAGTTAATTCTCTGGATTGTCTCTACAAGTCATAAGAATGACCATTTTAACTCTTTTGCATTAGGTTCAGATGTTTTACTTATCTTACGTTTCATCAAAACGTCGACAAATCGAAGTACAAAAGAAGTTACACGTAATAACTTTTTGTAAGAAGAATATTTCTCTGTCAGATTCAACAAGCAATTTTGTGAATCCTCTACAACAACAAAAACATTCGTTTTTTTTTGTTAGTAATTTTTGGTTCTCCGTTAATTCGAAATGTTCGTTAACAGGCCATTGTGAACTATCGCTTAGCAAAAACTAAGGCCCTTCAAACCAGATGGAAATTTTCAATTCGTTTACATCACATCCTCTAGAAACAATGTAAGCCGGATTTTATTTAGTTGGCACATGGCGCCATGAAACTTGGTCTGACCATTCTTGAATCTCAGCAACTCGGTTTGAAACAAAAGTTGCTAGTGATGAAGGATTTGTTTTTATCCAGTGAAGTGTAATTTCTGAATCTGTCCAGAAATTAACACTCTCGATTTTAAAGTTCAACAATAACTTAATTCGAGACCACAATTTAGACAATAGGTGCGCAGCACATAACTCAAGTCTCGGAAGAGATTTAGTTTTGAGTGGAGCAACTTTGGATTTAGCTGTAAGCAGCCTTCATACAATATTATTTGCATCAGAGCTTCCAATGTACAAACAACACCCATATGCTCTAAAAGAAGCATCAGCAAATCCATTTATTTGGATTTTTGCTGTCGAAGTCGTGTGGACGAATCTTGGGATATTTACTGAATCAATTTCCATTAAATTATATTTGAAATTTACCCATGAAGTATTTAGTCTCATGGGAATTGATTCATCCCAGTCAAGTTTTTGTATCCAAAGTTCTTGTAACAACATTTTGGATTTTGTTACAATTGGGCATAGGAGTCCGAGAGGATCGAACAATCGAGAAGAAACCGATAAAATGTTTTTTTTGTGGCCTTTATATCATGAAAATTGTCTTCCAAATGAAACTTAAAAGAATCCTTTTTCGGAACCCAGTGCATGCCTAGAGCTTTAGTTAAATCGGAATCACTGTGTAATAATTTATCATTCCCCAAAGAACTAATAGAATCTGGATGATTTGAAAACCCCTTTGTAAGTTTAAAACCAGCCGAACTTAAAATTTCAGTAACCTGGTTTTGAATTATTTTATGGTCTTGGTAGCTTTTAGCTCCAGTTAACAAATCATCAACATAAAAATCACTGCGAACAGGTTTTGAAATAAGCGATTTGTATAAATCGCTTAATTCAATCAAACATCTTATAGCTAAAAATAGTGCAGACGCTGTGCCATAAGTCACAGTGTTTAAACGAAACACATTTAAGCTATCAGATGGATTCTGCCTCCAAAGGATCAATTGATAATTTCTATCGTTTTCGCCAACTAAAACTTGACGATTTGTATAAATCGCTTAATTCAATCAAACATCTTATAGCTAAAAATGGTGCAGACGCTGTGCCATAAGTCACAGTGTTTAAACGAAACACATTTAAGCTATCAGATGGATTCTGCCTCCAAAGGATCAATTGATAATTTCTATCGTTTTCGCCAACTAAAACTTGACGATACATTTTTTCAATATCTGCAGTGATCACATATTTATGAAGACGAAAACGGATCAATGTCGAATACAATTCTTCTTGCACTGTGGAACCAACCATTAACAAATCGTTAAGTTGTACATGTGTAGAAGTTCGACATGAAGCATCAAAACTACAAGTAGTACTACTCTGAGGTCGCAATGTGTATTGCGGAATGAAATAATGAGGAAAATCTGGCATTTTGTCTACAATTGACATGTGACCTAAGTCGAAATACTCTTTTAAAAAATCATGATACATTTTCTTCATTTCATTATTTTTGGAAAGTTTTCGTCCTAATGAAAGAAATTTTCTTTTAGCGGTTTCGAAAGATGACCCTAGAAATTTTGTATCAGATTTGAAAGGCAATGAGACTTCAAATCGTCCTGACGATAAACGCAGTACTGAATTTCTAAAGATTTCCTATATATTTTTGTCGATTCTTTCGGAATTTCTTCTAATTCCCAGAATTTTTTAACAATAGAATCTATATTGCTCTCGTTTTCAATAGAAGAATTTATATGAAAAACTTTATTTTTGGCGTTAGATCCCTTTGATTGATTATACTTTCCAGTAACAATCCAACCAAGAGAAGTCTTCTGTAAAATTGGAAGACTAGGACCAGATTTAATTTGTCCGACACAAATTAAGTCGAAGAATATCTCTGCGCCAATTAATAAGTCAATCTTTTGGGGTTTGTGAAAGCAAGGATCAGCTAATTCTATATTTTTAGGAATTTCTAAGCTAGTTGTACTAATTGAATGACCAGGCTCAATACCCAAAACTTTTAAGTAAATTGAGTAGAGTTAACCCTCGACGTGACAGTTAAATTAACACAAGATTTTGAATATGAATTTGTTTCGCTAATGCCATTCAAATTCAATCTACCTCCTTCTCTTCAGTTATTAAGTTTGGTTGAGAACAGGAATCTAAAAGAGCTCTGGCTAATATAAAATCGCCAGAACTATTTCCAACTTTTACCACAGCTGTCGCTAGAATAATTCTATCATCAGAAGATGAGCAATTTACCGACGCGTTAGAATTTGACGGCTGTTCAAAGTTGCTATTAGACGCATTGCTATTATCAGATGTTGTGTACCTGTGTAGCAGTTCATTGTGTGAACCACTGCAAATTGTACACATGGGTGCTGAACATTTAGCTACTGTATGTCCTTTTTTCACACATTTGATACAAGCTGGTACAGATTTAATAAAATCAAATGATGAAACAGCTGTTTCACTTTTTTTGTATGTGTTTACATAAAAATAAATCCCTGATCTAATGCGACTTGCATGTTTTTTCGAATCATTTAAAAAAATGAAGAGAGCCATACGACTGTCAAATTTTCCATACGTATTCTCTCCCAATGTGTGATGATTTCGTTACATATTGCGTTTAGACGATCCCATCCGTTCTCTTCTACTCAAAATTTTGACAGATCATATTACTTGTGTGCTCGTGTGAAGGGGGCTTTAGAAATCATGTATACCTTTTGTGGACAAAAATCATATATACCTTTTGTGAACAAAATTTCGCAGAATGATTTATCGATAAAAAACACAGTATGTCGGATTTTATCAGTATATATTTATAATTGAATGAAATATATTGGAAAAAGTGACTTATGGAAATGGGCCTTATATGAGAACTAAGACCAATTATGCATTGATGCTAATTTTTTTTTTAAAGATTTCTTATATACACAAAATATACTTATTCCGATATCTTTATATATCAATGAAATATGCGATTTTCTGAAGTGGATCTTATATGACAGATATGAACAATTATGGACCGATCCGAAATAAACTTATTTATATAGCCTATTTTTAAAATATCTTTATTTCTTAATTGGATATTTGCATTGAAGCGATTTTCGGAAGTGGTCCTTATATGGGAGCTGTGACTAATTATGGACCGATCCGGAAAACATTTCGCAGGGTGTTTCATATCTACTTTAAACACATTCATGACTAATTTTATACCGATATCTTCATTCAGTTATGAAATATGTGCGTCTACGTGGTTATCGGAAATGGGAGAATATGAGAAATTTTGAATCGATTGTTTTGAGTTTGAAAATTTTTGATCCCTGGAGAAACAAAATAACGCGTGACAAAATTCATTCCATTATCTTTAGCAGTTTCTGAGAAAACTACGCAAGAATTAGAAAAAAAACTTAATTTTTTTCGAGGTAGTCTGAAATTTTTACTCATAACTAAAATTGTGCTGAATTTCATACCGATATTTGTGTTTATAAGTTAATTTTGGACATTCAAGTAATTGTTCCGATACATGTAAGCAATTTATGGATAAAAAACTAATTTTCTGATAGAGGCTTTATATGGGAGCTAGGGGCAAATACGGACCAAGCTTGGATCCCCCATATGAAATAAATAGAAAAATTCGTATATATGAGAAACTATTAGAGCTAGAATCTTCAAATTTTACTTGAAGAACTTTGACATTCATCTGAACAATTAGAGTATAACGGGCGGACTTTCAATGGGGGACTTGGTACCTCCCATATTAATTAAATACAAAATTTCGTTTATCTGGGAAACTAATAGAACTAGATTCTTCAAATTTTGCACAAATTACTTAAATATTCATCTAAACATTTTGGAGAAAAAAGGGCGGGCTTTTATCTTGGGGGCTTGAAATCCCCACATGAATTAAATAGAAAAATTCTTATATCTGAGAAACTATTAGATGTAGAATCTTTAAATATTACATGAAGTACTTTGACATTAATGTGAACATTTAGGGAATAATTGGCGGACTTTAAATGGGGGACTTGGCACTTCCCATATTAATTAAATACAAAAATTCATTTATCTGGGAAACTAATAGAACTAGATTCTTCAAATTTTGCATAAATTACTTTAATATTTAACTGAACATTTTGGAGGAAAACGAGCTGACTTTCATATGGGGGGCGTGGAGCCCCCATATGAATTAATTAGAAAAAATCGTATATCTTAGATACTATTAGAGCTATAATCTTCCAATTTTACTTGAAATACTTTGACATTCATCTGAACAATTAGTGTATAACGGGCGGACTTTCAATGGGAAACTTGACAACTCCCACATGACTTAAATATAAAATTTCGTTTATCTGGGAAACTAATAGAACTAGATTCTTCAAATTTTGCAGAAATTACTTCAATAATCATCTGAATATTTTGGAGGAAAATGATCGGACTTTCATCTGGGGAGCTTGAAGCCCCACATGAATGAAATAGAAAAATTGTATATCTGATAAACTATTAGACCTAGAATCTTAAAATTTTACATAAAAAACTCTGACATTCATGTGAACATTTAGAGAATAACGGGCGAGCTTTCAATTGGGGGCTTGGCACCACATAAATGAATTAAATACAAAATTTCGTATATCTTGGAAACTATTATATTTTATCAAATTTTTCATAGATAGATAGAAATTGGCGAACTTTCAGTAATTTGCTTGGCATCTCTAATATGTAACATATTGTAAATCTAGAGAACTATTGCAGTTAGAATCTTCAAAATCGTGGGTTTTTTATTTATACTGCTTTTAGGGTAGCAAAGCACACTAGGTAAAGCTAGTTTATATAATAAAAGTGTATAATATTAATATATAACAGGATTGAAAAAACTTTGTTTGTCGAATCTGAACATAAAATATTTCATGTTAACAAACAGCAATGCGATTGATTTTCATAAAAAAATTGATTTGATGGCAAATAAATATTTTGTCATTGTTTCATCAATGTGAACACCAAAAGTCAAATAAATTACATCATTTTGACAAAATAATTATTTGATCTTGCAAACCAAATGTAAGATCAAACAGCGTCAAATAACAGCTGTTCGTTGTTTATTTTCTGATAAAGAGTGTTATCATCTCATACAAAAATGTAAATAGTCGATTAAATGACTGGTTTTATTTTATTTTTTATAAAATAGAAATCAGAGACAAAGTAGTTGTGATATTTAATAGAAATTCGCATATTAATGACAGAGGTGAGGGTTTACTTCAATACCTTCTAACTACTAACCTTAGTGTTTGCAATAGGGGTAATAGACCAACGTTTTTCAATAGGTTCAGATATTAATTTGGTAGGGAACACTGACTCAGGCAGAATTCTTGATTGGAGAGTATCACTCGAGTTCTCATTCTCCGATCATCACAGAATAATTTTTACGATACAGCTTACGATGGCTAGGGAAAACCCATTTAGAAATCCTAGGAAAACCGACTGGGTCGAATTCGGTAATCTGATTGATACCATACCACCTCCGGAAACGGATGGACTACATGGTACACATGACTTGGACGATAGACTTAAAGTCTATCCAGTACTTTAAGGGAAGCCTACTATGATTCATGTAGGGTGCGGCAGGTACCTATGAAATTTCGGCAACCATGGTGGAATCCTAAACTAATGCAGCGAAGGAAAGAATGTAGGAAATTATTTAATAAAGCGAAGAGGGGTCAGAACCCGTTAAGCTGGGACGATTATCGTCAAAGCTTCAATACTTCCAAGAGGGAAACCAGAAGGGCTAAGAAAGAATCCTGGAAGAGTTTCTGTGACTAGCTGGAGAGTACCACGGAGGCATCACGTCTACGCAAGGTGCTATCCAAAAACACCGGTACGCCTGAATTCCTGATGAAACCGGATGGTAACTTTACTGAAAGTAGCACCGAAACTCTGGAACTGCTTATTGAGACACACTTTCCGGGTTGCATTGATGATGAAAATGAAGGCTCCACTTTAGAGCACCTCGCAGCTTCTCGAATCCACATAAGTGAATTAGTCAATTGCATTGTTAGTATGGAGAAAATTTCGTGGGCGGTGTCATCTTTCAAGCCCTATAAATCCCCAGGGCCAGATGGCATATTCCCAGCACTACTCCAAAAAATCGATCACCACCATCATGCCATGGCTAATTATAATATTTAGGAGCAGCCTGGAAACAGGATATATTCCTAAAGTATGGAGAGAGGTTACAGTG
Organism: Lucilia sericata; assembly: GCF_015586225.1. Lineage (NCBI taxonomy): Eukaryota > Metazoa > Arthropoda > Insecta > Diptera > Calliphoridae > Lucilia > Lucilia sericata. The sequence goes on from NW_023994288.1 coordinate 128,617, forward strand.
GTATTTATCCCCAAAGCGGGAAAAGTAAACCATAATACCGCCAAAGACTATAGGCCGATCAGTCTGTCATCGTTTTTATTAAAAACATTGGAAAGATTGGTCGACATCCATGTCAGGAACATCATCTCTCCTGATAACTTCTGTAGAGCACAACACGCATACCTGAAAGGAAGGTTGGTGGAGACAGCCTTACATGATGTTGTCGGAACTATAGAGAAGGCACTTGACATAAAAGAATATGTTATGGCATCTTTCTTAGACATTGAGGGTGCGTTTAACAACGTTAACATATCCGCAATAGTCGATGCACTGAGTGACCTAGGTGTTGATCAGCGGATAAGAAACTGGACAGAAAACATGCTTAAGAGTAGGGCCATCAACTCTAATATGGGTATTGGCAAGACAAGGAAAGTTGTGATAAGGGGCACACCACAAGGTGGTGTCATCTCTCCACTCCGGTGGAATCTTGTCGTAAATAAAATCCTTTTCAGACTCAGCAGGGAAGTTTCTTCCCACAATAAGTGAACTCATGGAATCAGCCCTCAGCGTTCTACTATCATGGGCCAAGGAAAACGGTCTGGGTGTCAACCCAGTCTAGTCTATAGTCTAGTCTATAGTCTAGTCTATATTCTAATCTATAGTCTAGTCTATAGTCTTGTCTAGAGTCTAGTCTATAGTCTAGTCTAAGTCTAGTCTATAGTCTAGTTTATAGTCTTGTCTAGAGTCTAGTCTATAGTCTAGTCTAAGTCTAGTCTATAGTCTAGTTTATAGTCTAGTTTATAGTCTAGTCTATAGTCTAGTCTATAGTCTAGTCTATAGTCTAGTCTGTAGTCTAGTCTATAGCCTAGTCCATAGTCTGGCCTTTAGTCTAGTCTATTGCCTTGTCTATACTCTAGTTTATAGTCTGTAGGCTATATTCTAGTCTATAGTCTAGTAATTAATTGGGAAGTTATTTAATTAATTTATTACTCAATTTATTTAAACAATTATTTATTATATTAATGGATATAAAAATATATTAATAATAAACAAATCTCAATAATTTTAAATTTTATCGATAGTTTATTGAAAATTATTTATAATTTGGTTATTTCCCGGCTTTTTAAAAAAAATCGCTATAAACCGTTCCAAACAGTCAAGGTTTTACGCTACATTGACTATACTAAAAAGCTACAACAGGACGATGCAGGTCCACTATCTGTCTCTTTTCCACTTGCACAAGGTATTGAAACGTAATTTGTATTTTTTTTTTTTTTGTGGACAAATTTTGATGAAATACAATATTAAATGAAATTTTAGAATAAATAGAAGTTATTATTCAATGATTTATATATTTAGTAAATATAAACACATATATTTTTGACTTTTGGTTTGGTCGCCAAAGACTATAGGCCGATCAGTCTGTCATCGTTTTTATTAAAAACATTGGAAAGATTGGTCGACATCCATGTCAGGAACATCATCTCTCCTGATAACTTCTGTAGAGCACAACACGCATACCTGAAAGGAAGGTTGGTGGAGACAGCCTTACATGACGTTGTCGGAACTATAGAGAAGGCACTTGACATAAAAGAATATGTTATGGCATCTTTCTTAGACATTGAGGGTGCGTTTAACAACGTTAACATATCCGCAATAGTCGATGCACTGAGTGACCTAGGTGTTGATCAGCGGATAAGAAACTGGACAGAAAACATGCTTAAGAGTAGGGCCATCAACTCTAATATGGGTATTGGCAAGACAAGGAAAGTTGTGACAAGGGGCACACCACAAGGTGGTGTCATCTCTCCACTCCGGTGGAATCTTGTCGTAAATAAAATCCTTTTCAGACTCAGCAGGGAAGTTTCTTCCCACAATAAGTGAACTCATGGAATCAGCCCTCAGCGTTCTACTATCATGGGCCAAGGAAAACGGTCTGGGTGTCAACCCGGCCAAAACTGAACTGTTTCATTTTACCAGGAGGTACAAAATTCCAGAATTCAGACCTCCGCGTTTGGATGGTACTATCTTGAACACCTCAAGCGAGGCCAAATATCTTGGCGTAATCCTAGACTCTAAACTCACGTGGAAACGTAATGCTGAGAGTCGAATGAAGAAGGCATTATGTGCCTTCTATATATGTAAGAAAACTTTTGGGAAAAGATGGGGTCTTAAACCATACATTGTGCACTGGATGTACACCGCGGTCATAAGACCTATTTGTCCTACGGAGCTCTTGTTTGGTGGAGAGCGGTGGATACCAAGATTCATCTCTCTATTCTAAACAAGGTACAAAGATTAGCATGTCTTGCAATCACTGGCTGTTTGAGCTCCACCCCTCAGGCTAGTCTAGAGACGATGCTAAACATAACTCCCCGTGATATATACATCAAATGCATTTTTGCTAAATCTGCTCTACGACTTAAACAGTCGAACGGGTTGAAGCACGACCGCATTGGTCATGGCACCATCCTACAAAAGATAGGCAGGCCTATCATGGGGCGGCAGGAAACGGATTACATTCTATCTACACTGAATTTTAATAGGTCATTCAATACCAAAATACCGCGAATACTATCCTAAGGGAAGACGTGATCTCAATCTACACAGAAGGCTCAGAGACAGAAAGGGGTACGGGATCGGGAATTTTCTCCGATGACCTAAATCTTCTACTGTCTCTTCCACTACCTGACACCTGCACGGTCCTTCAGGCAGAGATATGTATATGCCATCTATACTGCCGCAAGAAGAATCCGGGAACTAAATCTCGAAAATTCGACTATACATATATACTTGGACAGCCTTGCATCAATCAAGGCCCTTAACTCCAATGTCATTAAGTCGGAATGTCTTCTCAATTGCATTCAATCGTTGGCACAACTGACACAACATCACGTTGAGTTGATATGGGTTCCAGGACATGAGGGCATCCGAGGAAATGAAATATCTGATGAATGCGCAACCAAAGGGTCGTCCCTGGACTTAACCCTTGCGCTCCCCTGACGACCCTATCAAAACTGATAGATGAATGGGCTCTGAGAGAGACGGAACTCAGGTGGTCAAATATCACCACTTGTAGAATATCGAGACTGCTCTGGCCCACTCTGACAAAAGATATAATAATCTAGTATAATCTAGTCTAAAAAAAATAGTCTAGTCTATAGTCTAATCTATAGTCTAGTCTATAGTCTAGTCTATAGTCTAGTCTTTAGTCTAGTCTATAGTCTCGTCTATAGTCTAGTCTATAGTCTAGTCTATAGTCTAGTCTATAGTCTTGTCTAGTCTATAGTCTTGTCTAGTCTATAGTCTTGTCTAGTCTATAGTCTTGTCTAGTCTATAGTCTTGTCTAGTCTATAGTTTAGTCTATAGTCTTGTCTAGGCTATAATCTAGTCTATATTCTAGTCTAGTCTATAGTCTAGTCTATAGTCTAGTCTATAGTCTAGTCTATAGTCTGGCCTTTAGTCTAGTCTATTGTCTTGTCTATACTCTAGTTTATAGTCTAGCCTGTAGGCTATATTCTAGTCTATAGTCTAGTAATTAATTGGGAAGTTATTTAATTAATTTATTACTCAATTTATTTAAACAATTATTTATTATATTAATGGATATAAAAATATATTAATAATAAACAAATCTCAATAATTTTAAATTTTATCGATAGTTTATTGAAAATTATTTATAATTTGGTTATTTCCCGGCTTTTTAAAAAAAATCGCTATAAACCGTTCCAAACAGTCAAGGTTTTACGCTACATTGACTATACTAAAAAGCTACAACAGGACAATGCAGGTCCACTATCTGTCTCTTTTCCACTTGCACAAGGTATTGAAACGTAATTTGTATTTATTTTTTTTTTTTGTTTTGTGGACAAATTTTGATGAAATACAATATTAAATGAAATTTTAGAATAAATAGAAGTTATTATTCAATGATTTATATTTTTAGTAAATATAAACACATATATTTTTGACTTTTGGTTTGATCGCGCAATAACTGTTCCTCTTCGCCTGCAAACAAAATCTTGTTTTTTACTGTTTTAACCGTCAATTGTTTTAACAAATTATTTATTGCAATGTGAATACCGGGCAAACAAATTTTCACTATTTGTATTGAATTGTATTTGGCTTTGTTTCTTCAAACAAAACGTCAAACCAGAAATGCTCATTTTAAGCATATTATGAAATGAAAATGTATTTATTTTTTTATTTTTATTCAGAAATTTCCATAAAATCGTAAAATATGATTGTAAGTTCAATTAAATAGTTCTTTAACGTTAAACAAAAATGATTCATGTTTGGTGTTCACATTGTGTTCACATTGGGAAAATATTTGTAGGTTAATAAATAAAAATGTTTCACGAAAAGCATCTGATATATGGTTTGCTCTTCAAAAATATTTTGTGTTCACCAGGGTGCACTTATAAGGTGAAGTCAATTCTACAAAAACAACAAAAGTAGATATTTCTGTCAAAAAATTTACATGTTGCCACCGTGTTTTGTTTTAATTTACCTTACAAAAAGACAATCCCACATGCCCAAAAATCTCTTCACGTAAAATAAATATGTATTATATGATAAAATTTATTAAAAATTATACATGAATTGAAAAATTATTCACAAACAAAATTTTTATTTTATAAACGGTATTTTGTATGGAAATTTTGTTTTATAAACCTTTTATAAAATAAAAATGTTGTTTGTGAGTAAAGGGGTTAGAATATTATTTATTATTTACTTATTAAAAAAGTAAATAAATTATCAATTAAAATAACAAAAAATTAGTATTAGATTACAAAATTGTAAGTAGTAGGAAAAATACAAATTATATACCTATTATTTTTTATCAGTCAATATTGGGAACTTATAATACCGTGTAGGTCTCTACTATTGTCGTATAAGAAATATATAATGATCTTTATAGAAATGTGACCAAACCAATACCATGGAAAGTTGTTAAAAATTAAGATATCTATGATAAAATCGAGTTTTAATAATATTATTTACAATTGTGGGATGTTTGTACTCTCAATTGATTAGTAAAAAGTTCGCTATAATTGATAAAATAGATGCATATTTAAGACAAATTTACTACGGATTAAAATGAATATAAAATTTATTTATTAATTTTTTGTCCTAAAAATATAATGAATCCCTAGATAGATGTACACATTTTTTCGGATTGTGGCAACTCTAAATGGTGTACTTTGACAGTTGTATCTACCTCAAATAAAAAAATGAGTGATCAGCTGTTGAATTAACTTCACCTTATAAGTACACCCTGGTGTTCACATTACAGCCAACAAATATTTGATAAAAACGTCAAATATTTGATAGGTGTGAACGTAGCTTAACATTTTTAAAAATTTACGGGAGAAGCAAATAACAATTTAAATTGAAATTTTTGTTTCTATCAGTGCGATTTATTTTTATTAAACAAACAACATTTTTACTAGTAAAACTTATCATTTGTTATGATAGTTGAGAATGACCTATATAAAAATGGATAAATTGGACTTTTAACCTTTAATAGTTAAATGTTTTTGTAGATAGGGCTTTTTGTTTTTTGTCAATAAAATCGCAAATAATTTTTGTGTGAACATTTGTTATGATGCAAAATATTAGAATTTTAAATTTTTGGTTAGTTAGGGCCGTTTGCGTTTCAGAGTCCAAAAAAAATCGATGGGTCTTATTTTGTTCATTAGTGTCTTAAACTAACTGGTATAAAATTTTAGCCAAATCGGATAACGGGAACCCGTGCCGGAAATTGAAAAGTGTAAAATTGGGTAAATAATAGGACATTTTTTAAATTCTTCAAAAATTGTGTCCTTAAAATTATAGTTTTTTATAATTTTGACCAAATCTTCTAAAGAAAACCTTCTAAAAAAATTATCTTTTCAGCAAGATATAATATATTAAATAGGCATTTTCTTTTCACAACTATTTTACTCGTTTTTATGTAGATATTTTTGTTTACATCACTTCTGCATGCAAAACGAAGACCAAACAATGCATAAAATAATTGTCAATAACTTTATTGTTTGTCCTTTGATATAAATGAAAATTAGTAAATTTTTTGCAAAATTTTGTTTTTTCAAAAAATCGTCAAAATTATCCAGAGCTGGAATTACATATAAACTATATATTTTTGGAAAGAACTATTCCTGGGCTACTTCCACTCTGGCGGTACCCCGAATCATGTCTTCTCCAAATGTCTGTTTTTTTCATTTGAAAATTCTATATTTTACTATCATATTTTAATATACAATTATTTTAACTAATTTTTATAACCTTCACCTTCGTAAGAATTTTGTCATTCCGTTTGTAAAATAATTTTCCGACCCTATAAAGTATATATATTCGGAATCCTTATAGATAGCGGAGTCGATTATGCCATGTCCGTCTGTCTGTCTTTATGTTGTTAAGACCCCAGATATCGGCGAGATGCGAATCTTCAACAATTCTGTTTCGGGAAGATCGCTATTTAAAATCAACAAAATCGGTCCATAAATAACGGAGATATTAGCAAAAATCGGAAACAATCTCTGAAAATTTCATAAAAAACACAATTTTTTTTTTGATTTGAGAAATAAGCAACAACAACAACCTGCTTATTGAATGCGTTGTGTATTTTTTTTTTTTTTTTTTTTTTTTTTGAGTATTTCGTTTCATATGTTTCGATGGCTGTGTGCAGTGTTCCCAGAAAAATTTTGACTCATGTCCCTAATCTTAAGCTTGATGTCTTAAAAAGATCCCCATTTTGAAATTGAATTCCCCATAGTTTTCCCCAAAATTTGTTCATGAAAAACCCTCAAGTCCGTCCGACACAAATATTTTACATTGATAGGCACTGTTTGGTATTAAAAAGGCGCTATATCGGAATTTTATTTCTAATATGTCCCCGGAATACAGTTAAAACAGCCATGCATATATTAATTTGGATAATAGGATAATTTGGTACCTTGAAAGTATACTATAAAGAATGGCAATAAAAACAAAAGTAAAATACACATATTTATCAATATAATACTAAAAATATTTTAACATCTTCACATTTTAATATTATTGCTACTAAAAATTGCAACATTACTATGAAATTTCTAGCAGCTCACATTCACAATATTCGTTTTCTGCGTTTGTACAACAATCGAAATATATTTTTTTGCTATAGTAACGCACACACGCCATCGTTGTGCTGGTAATTTCTTCCTAGCTGCAGTATATTGTTTTGTTGCTGCCAGTTGCAATTTATTTATTTTTTAAAGACTTATTGATGCTACTTTTTGAAGGTATTTTGTATGCAATGTATACAGTGTAAAAACTTGTTAGTAAACAGTATATGTATGTATATCAGTGATGCCAAGTGTAGGGATTTTTCCCTTTTTGTAGGGATTTTTTTCAAAAATTTCACGTGTAGGGAAAATAGGGAAAGATTTCTTACTATTGTCCAAGGTATATTAATTTTATAAGGTAGTGTCATCGGCGAATTCAGAATACCAAGCGAATTGGTTATATTTTTTTTATATGTAGTTTGACATTGTGCCTGCACTTGAAGGCGAATTTGCTGTAAGGGAAAAATTTCAAAAACAGCTGACAAATAAATCAAAGCGAATTTATATTAAACAAAAAATGTTTATAAATTTGAATCTGTTTATAATTTATTCTGATGTTTTAACTTTTTAAGATTAAAAACACAAAAATATGCCCTAATCACCCAATTTCACTTTAATCACAAAATTCACATATACAAAATGAAACCAGTTTGACATTAACAAAATGAAAACAAAGTTTGACATTTACAAAATGTAAACAAAGTTTGACATTAATTATACACCACGGCGAAAAATTAACATAATAGCAAAAAACGATCAGCTGTTCTGATAACACTACCTTATAATTAATATATCTTGCTATTGTCAAGTTGTAGGGATTTTTTCAATTTCATAGATTTTATCAACTAAAAATATACTCTTTCATGTACTAAACTTTAAAATTAAAAATGAAATCAATTTTAAGTGTATCGTTAGTAAAAATTCCGCTTGTAATTTCTACAATATGTGTACCTACATATCGCTACAAGCCTGGCATGATTCAAAATTCGGGTTTCTTGAACTAAGGTCTACAAAACATGCGACATACTAAAATCTTTCATATAGATTTATCAAATTTCTAATATGTCTATTATTTTCGATGTGAAAACGATTTTTTGTAAACGTAAAAACTAAAACCCACGTTTTCGTGAATATTAGACAACTAAAAATTTAATATCAATTTAGTTGAGAAACATATTAGCCTGAACTATCTGAATTTGGATTTTTAAAATCCCTTGATTTGTTTAAAAGTTATCAAAGAAAATAGTTAAATGTCATTAAATATTCATATCCATTTTTCTTGAAACTACTTTTTTGGATTATGCCAATCCTGTAGGGCGATATATTCTGACTCCTTATAGATAGAGTAGTCGGGGGCTTAATGCAGTAACTCAGGATTGAAAAAAAAAATAATTTCATGTTCTGAAAATTTATAAAAGTAAACCGCAAAAAGTAAACGCAAAAGTAAACCTTATTTAAAATAATTATATTAAATTTTATGAAATTTTTTTGTTGGGGGCACATAAAATAAATTTTTAACATCGAATCGTGATACTGCCATAAATCTCTAAATTGTCTTGCTTTTTTTAATCTTAACTGAAGAGTCAGGGTTGGAAGATTTGTATGATATAAAATTGAAAGTAAAAAATTAAAAATTTAAATTCTAGAAATTTCATTCCTAAAAATTAAAAAAAACAAGTAAGAGTGTTATATTCGGCTATGCCGAATCTTATATACCCACCATCAAACCTCGTTTGACTCGAATGAAACTTACTTATGTCGAATTTCATCTATATACTCGTATTTTTTAGGCCAGTTATAAGCGTTTAAGTAATTTTCTGAAGGGGACCTTATATAGGGGGGGTAGGGTCAATTATGGGTCGATCCTCATAAAATTTGGTAGACAGGATTTGGTTCGTATTAAATTTATTTGTGTCGAATTTCATCGCTACACTTGTATTTTTAAGCCATTAATGAGCGTTAAAGTCATTTTCTGAAGGGGACCTTATATGGGGGGTAGGGTCAATCATGGACCGATCCTCATAAAATTTGGAAGACAGAATTTGGTTCGTATTAAATTTATTTGTGTCGAATTTCATCGCTACACTCGTATTTTTAAGCCATTAATGAGCGCTAAAGTCATTTTCTGAAGGGGACCTTATATGGGGGGTAGGGTCAATTATGGACCGATCCTCATAAAATTTTGCATAGTGATTGTGGATCATAAGAAACTTACTTACGTCGAATTTCATCGCTATATTCGTATTTTTAAACAAGTTATGCCTGTTAAGGCTGCTTTTCGAGGGGCCACTTGTATGGGGGTTATCCGAAAACGTGACCGATATTGCCCATTTTCAATACCAAACAAACCTTACCTATAAGAAATATTTATGTGAAATTTCAACCCTCTAGCTCTTTCCATTGGGACGCTATCGTGCTTTCAACAGACAGACAGACGGACGGACAGACGGACAGACATGGCTAGATCGTCTTAGAATTTAATGTGGACCCAGAATATATATACTTTTGTGGGTCTATGACCAATATTTCGATGTGTTACAAACGGAATGACAAAATCAATATACCCCCCATCTTTTTTGATGGTGGGTATAAAAATACATGTATATATGTATATTATAAAACAGCTAATATTTTAGTTTTTTATGTTATTTTTGTATTTTTATACCCTTCACCTTCGTGAGAAGGGTATATATAAGTTTGTCATTCCGTTTGTAATTTCTATAATATAATTTTCCGACCCTATAAAGTATATACAGTGTCTCTCATAAGTATTCGAATTTAGGTGAACTATGAAAAGAAACCAAATTTAATAATATATTTTGTGTGCAAAATAAATAAATTAATTTGTTATATTGTCAAGACATTCCTTAGGTTTGATATCACGCTTTTTAAAACTTGAAAAAATTACATTTACATAAATTTAATTAGCTTTTTTTTTAAAGTCCATAAAATTGCCTCACAAAAGTATACGAATTTTTCCTGTATTTCATATTTGATCATATTATACGAAACACAAATTTTAGAATCGAATGGTTTTTATGCTTTAAATTGTTTTAAAGGGTTACTATCAACCGAAATGATATATTTTTGGCCCATTTGGTCCAAAATTTTTGGGGATTTGTACCCTCTTTTTATGTAATATCATTAAAATGGCGATTTTTTTGCAATATTTGTAGTATTTTCTCTTTTTTCCAGAGATAAAACCAAAATTTGATATTGGGATTTAATAGAACCCTTTTAGTATCTAAAAATACTATTTTTTGTTACAGTAATCTGTATTTGAACGATCCAAGATATATTATTGATATCATTATTCTGTCGCTAATTCAATATACTGGAACTTAAGTCCATTTTCATAATACTAGGGTCAAAAATTTTCGGGAAAGTTTTCTTGTATATATTCTTTTAGATATCAGGTTTTATATATTTTAAGTTTTCAATGTATTGTGGAAGTGTACAACTCCAAAACATGCCTCGAAGAAACACCATTCAATATGGTAGTATCATTATTTTTATGCACCAATGACCTCCAGGCTGCATACCACTATATAATTATGGTCTAACTCAAAAATATCGATACCTGTTTAAATATTGATTACTATGATTAAAATAAACCCAAAATTTTGGACTTACAGTGTTATTGTAATGGGCAACATAAGCGTGAAAGTTACGAATAGTAAAAACTGAAATCTACTGTATAGGATGACGTTTTGTAAAGGCATGTTTTGGAATTGTATACCGATATAATGTATTGAAAATTTTAAATATATTAGTGCTAATATGTACATGAATGTATACTAGCCAACTTGTCGGAAAATATCGACCCTAGTGGTACGAAAAGGGACTTAAGATCCATACAATTCAATTAGAAACAGAAGAACGATACCAAAAATACATCTTGGAACTTTTAAGTACAGATCCTTATAACAAAAATTATTATTTTTAGATACCTCAAGGGGTCTATTAAATTCCAATATTAAAGTTTGGTTTTATTTCTGCAAAAAAAGGAAAAAAAATTGCAAATATGGTCAAAAATCGCCATTTTAATGATATTACATGAAAAGATGGTACAAATGCTCCAAAATTGTGGAACAAATGGACCCAAAATATATAATTTCGGTTGATAGTAACCCCTTAATACAATTTTAAGCAAGAAACCACTCGATTATAATTTTTGTGTTTCGTATAATATGGTCATATATGAAATACAGGAAAAATTCGAATACTTTTGTGAGGCAATTTTATGGACTTTTTTTAAAAAAGTTAAATCAATTGAGGTAAATGTAATTTTTACAAATTTTAAAGAGTGTGATATTATAAGTACCTTAGGACTCTCTAGACAATATAACAAATTTAAATTTTCTTTTCACACACAAAAAATATTATTAAATTATGTTTCTTTTCAAAGTACAACCAAATTCGAATACTTATGTGAGACACTGTATATTCTGGATCCTTATAGATAGCGGAGTCGATTAAGCCATGTCCGTTTGTCTGTCTGTCCGTCTGTCTGTCTGTTGAAATCAGTTTTTAGAGGACCCCAGAAATCGTCGAGATCCGAATCTTCAATAATTCTGTTAGACACGCTTTCGAGAAGATCGCTATTTAAAATCAGCAAAATCGGTCCATAAATGACGGAGATATAAGCAAATATCCGAGACAACCTCTGAAAATTTCATTAAAAAAGACAATTTTTTCATGCTTTGATTAATAAGCAACAACAACAACACTGCTTATTCATTGAGTATTTCGTTTCACATGTTTGGATGGCTGTGTGTTTCATTGCCTTGTGTATATTGTTTTTGTTTGTTGGTGTACAGTTTCTTTTGTTGGTTTTACTGCCTTGTGTATTTTGTTTTTTGAGTGTTTATTTCGTTTAGCGTTGTTGTTGTTCATTTTGTTTTGCTATTGCTATAATAATGATATAATCGGGAAAATTAAATAGGTACATAAATTTAAATTTTATAAAATTTATATTTTTTAAATACACTATGGTGAAGGGTATATAAGATTCGGCACAGCCGAATATAGCACTCTTACTTGTTTTAAGATAAACTTGGAAAAAAAGTAGTGTAGGGAAAAATGAAGGGAAAATAAAAAGTGGGTGTAGGGAAAAAAGGGATTTTTTTCTCATAAGCGTAGGGATTTCTGAAAAAAATTCCTGGCATCACTGATGTATATATACATTGTATATGGTTTTACTTAAGTACTATACAGTGGTTTCCCGGTTTAAGATATAATGTCAGGTCCATTCGTAAGAACGAAAAATTCGTTAAACCGAATAAGAACTTTTCTATGATTTAATGGTAAAAATAGGGCAATGGAAGGTAGGAAATCAATTTTTTTAATCTTTTTGAATGCACACATAAAGTTTTTGACATTTTCTTGCATAAATTTAGAATCAAAACAAAATTAAAGATTTTATGAAAAATTTTAATAAAATTATGTAAAAAACTATATTTTTTGTTTAATGAAGGTAAAGTTGTTTTATTTCGAAAATTAGTTAATTTCTTATAAAAAAAATAGGGATTTGATCCCCATTTCAATCGATGTGAATTAAAGTATTTTACGGTAATTTTCATTACAAACAATTCCATTTCTCACTTTATTAGTAAAATAATCATAATATTCCCTTAAATAAAGAATTTTATGTTAAAAATATAAATCTTATTTATATTTCCGTAAATAATTCTTTAAATGTTATTTTCATTTCTATTCCAGGATTTTTGTATTTGTAAATTTTGTACCCATGGAATTGGGTATTGAACTTATATAAAATCTTAATATGTTATTGCTTTTGGTTAATAATGAAGTTTAATGATCTCTCCGTATTATTTTTTATAGAAAATTTTTTTGAAATTCGTTATATCGAGTACAAATTTTACTCATTCATTAGTAATATAAGGTACTCAATGCAAACAATTTGCCCGTTCGTTAAATCGCGAATTCGATAAACTGAGTATTCGTTAAACCGGGAAACAAGTGTATTGTATTACAATTAGATTGTCTGTTTGAATTTTATATATAATTCCTAATATATATTATATGTTTGTTTATACTTGGGGAGTGTTATTGGCTATATTATTTCTCATAGAGTGGACTAGAAGGGGACAAAATGGCAAAATTAGTTTTTTTGAGTGAAAATACTGATTATTTTCTATATTTAAGCAAAAATATTTTCGATGCAGCTTTTTAGAGTGTCAGAAATATGCGTTAGTAAAGTACCGTTACAAAAATTGAACAAAAATAGGGCAAAAATGCGCAAAATTAGTACTTTAATGCTTTAAGACTGATTTTTTCTGTTCTAAAGCCAAAATATTATAGCCTATACTTGGTTATATTCGATTAAGTGTCTATAATATGTATTAGTAAAGTAACGTTGAGAATATTAGTTCAGAAGGGGGTAAAAAGGCTGAAATGAGTACATCGGTGTTTTAAGACTGATTTTTTCTTTTCTAAATCCAAAATATTTTAGACTATGAGTTTTATAATCTCAAAAATTGGAAAACGGAAAAAAGGGAATTTAAACTAAACGGGAAAAAGGGTAAGTATGTGTTCTTTTGGTACTTTTGTGAAATTTAAGTTATATGTTAGTTTTTTATAAATATTTTTCTGTAATCAGTAAAAAAATATATTTTTCAAAAATGGTTTTGCAAAACATCATTAGAGAGGGAAAGGGGGGTCAAGGGGAGATTTGTGATTTTTTTACATAATTTATGTTTTCCTCATTTTTATATTTTTTATATTCGCTTTGGGCGTGTGGATCCGCGGATCCGCGCCTGCATTTAATCGAGGCATATAAAACATATCACATATTACAAATCATTTTACAAAAACACTATAATTTCCTAAAAACAATTAGAGTTCTATATTTGCCTTAGCCGAATCTTAAATAATACCCTTCATCATAGTGTGTTCAAAATAAGTTTAATTTTATAACATTTCAATTTATTTTATATTTTTCATATCTACCGTTACTTTAGATATAACATATCATAAAACAACAACATCAACAAGAACGCTAAACGAAACAAAACACGGAAAAACAAAATACACAAAACTATGAACCCAACAGCGTTGCCAATTTAGCGCTTTTGGCGCTAGATTTCGCGCCTTTTAACTAGCGCTTTTTTCAATAAATGAAAAATATTTTTAATAACATAAAATTATTCTAGTTTAAAAATAAAGATAAAACAGAATAATTTTAGACAGTACCCTGCTGTAAAAATTTATATTATGAGTAATTCAAAGATCTTTTAGTGTTATGAGTTATTTTAAAACTTTAAAACTAAAATAAAAAATATATATATAAATCGAAACAGCTTTTTATTGATTAGAAAATTCTATAAAAAATTCACAACAAGAGAAGTTTTTCACGTCAAAAAGGGAAAAGTTGTAAATTAACTTAATTTTAGTTAGGTTAACTTGAACTTAAAATTGCATTTCGTGAAAACTATATATTTTAATGTGAAAGATACAAAAATAATTTTGATCGCACAAAGTTTGATTCATAAAAATTTAGCATTATTTTTTGATAAATCCACTGTGAAGGAAACAATTCCTTGACGATTACTTCAGTTTTTTCACAATGTTTTGGCTTTTGGTAATTTGGAAATGAAGAGTTGACGGCGCGTTTTAGTATAAAATAGTTCACAACACTGGAAACCAACACACATCCAAACATACCAAAGCATGCAAAGAAAAAACCCTATTGTTTTTTTCAATTTATTGCGCATTTTTTTCCAAGGCAATAGTAGTTCGACTCTTCTGTGCGTGCGTATCTAAAACAGAAAAATATCAGCGTTTAAATTTACTAATATATTAGTAACCACTTGCAGTAAAATACATATTGCTACCGAAAATTGCAACAATACTTTGAAATTTCTAGCAGCACACATTCACAGTATTCGTTTTCTACCTGTTGTACAGCAATCAATATATTTTTTTTGCCATAGCAACTCACACAGACCATCGTTGTTCTGCTAATTTTTTCCTAGCAGCAGTATGTTGTTTTGGTTCTGCTACATGCATACATACATACATACATACATACATACATACATACATACATACATACATACATACATACATACATAAAATCATCCCTTCTAACATTTATAACACAATACTATTGCGCATCACCCCAGACACCACGTCACAAACACTTCTGGACGATTGTCAGACGAGAACGCACATTTTACAAAAACAAAATACATTGATTTCGAATTTTCGTCTTCTAGAAATATACTTTTAAGTTACTTCCGGATGATAGTTAGAAGAGTGCATCCATTTTGCTTAAACAAAAAACCATGACTGTTGAATCTGTTTCATCTGGAAGTATACGTTGTAGTGACTTCTGAATGAGAGTTGGGTGAGAACACACATTTTACAATAACAAAATACATTGTTTCCTAATTTGTATCTTCTTGATTTGTATGTTTATATCACTTCTGGAAGACAGTTTGAAGAGTGTTCACATTAATGTTGTATTTTATTCATCTGGAAGTGTGGATTAGTCACTTCTGGACGATTGTCAGACGAGAACACACATTTTACAAAAACAAAATACATTGATTTCCAGTTTTCGCCGTCTGGATGTATACTTTTAGGTTACTTCCGGATGATAGTAAAAAGAGTACAAAAACAAAAAAAATATAAAAACTCCATTTTTTAGCGTGAACGCAAAAAAAATAAAAATAAATAATGCAGAAATTTTGCTAAGTTCAGTGATGTTTTGTGTTTTGTCCAGTCATGTTCAGTTTTAATTATTCATTGTAAAACTTAAATGAGTTATTGAATTTAATATTCATAGAAAAATAGTGTAATTAATATATTGTGAATCTTAAGTGATAAAAAACAATATGACAGTGTTGTGCTAAAAGTCAACTGTTAATAAACATTTAAGAAGGTTTTGTTAATTGTTGAAGTTTATTAAATATATACGAAAAAGAAATTATCTTCAAGTTTTATATAAATAAAATAAAAAAGTAAGTTGTCATATTTTACATTAAAATACTATTTTAGGAATAAGTTAACAATTCTAAACGGCATCCATTTCCATTATTTTTAAACGAAGTCTAATATGTTTAATTAAAAATGTTTTTATATTAAATTTCGTCTCTCTCTTAATTGGTTTAGGAGTTATAAGCATTTAAAAACTTTTTCAAGTTGTACGTTTCGGCTTTCATTTGATGAACATTGCATTCTTAACCTATTTAGATTTATTTCAGTTAAATCTTAACTTTCAATATTTTTTAAACTATTTTCGCGTTTAGGTCCTATTTCTAAATTACGTATGATCACTTTGAGCTAAAATTTAATTTGTATTTCATTATCGTAACAAAAAAAATACATTCAAATTTTACTTAAAGTATTTAAACGCTAGCTGGAATCATTATATTCAAATTAATACTACTGTTTTACATACATAAATTATTTTTTGACTTGGGTCACTTGACACGAAATTGCCCATATAAGATATTTAATAATAAAACCACCTTTTTTAAATACAATTTTATTAATTTTCATACAGCTTTGGATTTAATTATTCTAATTATAGGTACTTTTTTAGTTATTAACACCAGGTCTTTCTATGACCTTTATATGATACTAATATTCTTAAGTTTTTGAAAGTGTATAACTCCTTACTTAGAAGAGAGCAAACAAAAAATAGTATTGTGTAAAAAGCAATATCCCGTTTAGGGTCGTTAAGGTGTTTCTATCGTTACACAGTGGTATAGGAAAAAAAAAGAGGGAAATAATTCGGTAACTTCTAAACGGTTAATCCGATTTTAATGAAATTTGGTGTGCACAAAGAGGAGGTGTTGTCGAGTTTAGGTTTTGAATTTGGACCTTATAGGCCAACCAGGGGCCCGGCGGGGGGTCATCAAATTAGGACACCTCGGCTATGTTAAATTTTTAAAACGATCCTATTTCTTCATTTGAGTTCCGATTTAGAAAAAATTTCGTATATAGAATCTCCTCATCGAGCACTATAAAAAATGTCGTCGTAGCAGTAAATTATCTCTTATAGTTTAGGAGATATTCGCATTTGAATATTAAAATTTTAAAATTTTTACCGTCCTTACTTTAGTTTTTTTGATAATAGCAGGTCCAAATATTTCCGATTTTCGCCATTTTTTTTTATTTGCTTAACAACAAGTTTATATACCAAGCAGTGAAAGAATTATGTAAAAATCATGACTGAGTCCAAAGTTATAGGCATTTAAATTTAAAAAATTAAAAAAAGGCGATTTTTTGTCATTTTTTTGGGAAAAAAGTATCTTTTTCTTTTTAAGTTATCTAAAAAGTTTCTAAGAAGATGTATATAGAATTTATACTTTTTGGAAAGCTGACTTTACATAAAATACGATAAATGAAACAAAACCTAAAAATTTTTGATACCGAGGGGACCAGGTCCATCCAAAAAAACCCTATTTTTTATGGAAAATTAAATTTTGAGCAAAAATTCTCAAATCGCATAGTCGATATCAAATTATAGTGACCTGTTTTATATGACCCAATAAGTTCTTAATCATTTTGTAACGGGTTTCGATAACCCCGCCCCTGGTATGGATATAATAGGCAAAAAACCAAAAAATCCCATTTTTGGGATTTTTTAAAACTTTTTTGGGAATTCCGGGATTTCTAATAAGAAAATTCGAAATTTTTATTTAATTTTGGATTTTGAATAAAAAAATCTACCTAACTGTAAAATTTCATCAAAAAATATTCATAAATAAAATTTTTATTGCAATTAGAAAAATTTGTATCTTCGCAAAAACTGAATAAAAAAACATTTTTTAATTTTTTTTAAAAAAATTTTAGAAAATTTACCTAGCACTATTATTTTCATCCATATATGTAACAAATTTAAGAGTTAACCTTATGGATGAAAATAATAGTGCTAGGCAAATTTTCTAAAAGATGTTGAGTTTTCCCTAATTAATTTGTCACTTAAAAAACATTAGGTAGGCATGTTATATATCAATGGAAAGGTAATTTTGTCTATTTTTCAAAACTGTATATAATTTTTGAAAATTAAAAAATTCGCGGAATACTTTTTTTAAAAAAAATTAAAAAATGTTTTTTATTCAGTTTTTGCGAAGATACAAATTTTTCTAATTGCAATAAAAATTTTATTTATGAATATTTTTTGATGAAATTTTACAGTTAGGTAGATTTTTTTACTCAAAATCCAAAATTAAATAAAAATTTCGAATTTTCTTATTAGAAATCCCGGAATTCCCAAAAAAGTTTTAAAAAATCCCAAAAATGGGATTTTTTGGTTTTTTGCCTATTATATCCATACCAGGGGCGGGGTTATCGAAACCCGTTACAAAATGATTAAGAACTTATTGGGTCATATAAAACAGGTCACTATAATTTGATATCGACTATGCGATTTGAGAATTTTTGCTCAAAATTTAATTTTCCATAAAAAATAGGGTTTTTTTGGATGGACCTGGTCCCCTCGGTATCAAAAATTTTTAGGTTTTGTTTCATTTATCGTATTTTATGTAAAGTCAGCTTTCCAAAAAGTATAAATTCTATATACATCTTCTTAGAAACTTTTTAGATAACTTAAAAAGAAAAAGATACTTTTTTCCCAAAAAAATGACAAAAAATCGCCTTTTTTTAATTTTTTAAATTAAAATGCCTATAACTTTGGACTCAGTCATGATTTTTACATAATTCTTTCACTGCTTGATATATAAACTTGTTGTTAAGCGAATAAAACAAAATGGCGAAAATCGGGAATATTTGGACCTGCTATTATCAAAAAAAACTAAAGTAAGGACGGTAAAAATTTAAATTTTCAAATGCGAATATCTCCTAAACTATAAGAGATAATTTACTGCTATGACGACATTTTTTATAGTGCTCGATGAGGAGATTCTATATACGAAATTTTTTAAATCGGAACTCAAATGAAGAAATAGGATCGTTTTAAAAATTTAACATAGCCGAGGTGTCCTAATTTGAGGACCCCCCGCCGGGCCCCTGGTTGGCCTATAAGGTCCAAATTCAAAACCTAAACTCGACAACACCTCCTCTTTGTGCATACCAAATTTCATTAAAATCGGATTAACCGTTTAGAAGTTACCGAATTATTTCCCTCTTTTTTTTTTCCTATACCACTGTGCAACATTTTAAAGTATTCACTTGTATTGGCGAAAATATAAAGTTTTTAAAATAGTCCCTCAATAACTTCAAATAACAAATTCTACTTTTATGTGAAATCGTAATTATGAAGTTATTTATCTTCATGAATCTTTTTGATATATTTTAATTATGATTTAATTTTCCCGGCTAACCCTATTTCCAATATAATTCTTTTCTGGTCATCTGGGAACATTTATAGAACAAAATACATATGTATGTAATACAATTTATGGTTGCAAAAAATTTTCTTTTTTGTTAATATACTAAAATTGCTAAAAAGCTGAAAATGCTTAAAATATTTTATAAAAATGCTAAATAAAATGTCAAATGCTAAATTAAAATTTTACAGCTAAATCAAAATAAAAAATGCTAAGACTAGCTTGAAAAATGCTAAAATGGTCACACTGGATATGATGCTTTAGTCCGTGTACTTTATATTTGCGTGCGAAAATGCACAAAAACGTGTAAATAAAAATGTAAATAACAGGAAGATAAGCTGACCGTACGTCTTCTCTTTTAGAGGACAATTATCTATTTTGACAGGCTGCCATCTTTAAAATTTATGTCCTCTTTCTATCATCTATTTCCATAATATGTCATCTTTTTTCATCTTAATTTTTAAAACATTGATCAATATTTATTTTTGTAAATTAAAACAAATTTTATTAATTCATAAAAGTCAAATAGCTTAAAATACCTTCATTAAACCATTGACAAACATAAGATTTTTATTGTATCCTAAGGGCGGGTTTCTTACTACTCAGTTAAACTAGGCTTAACTTGCTGTTAGATCAGCGAAAGGCAAAATAACATTACCCAGCAGTTCGACGGGACAGTCCCGAACTAACCACTTGACATACCACTTATAGTGGCCCCTAGCCACCCGAATACCCAGGTGACCAACCATTTTAACATGCTCTTGTCCTACGAGAAAGTCAATCGTCACTCTACAGTCTACAATGAGACTGTCAAAAGGTAATCAAAAGTAGTCAAAAGTAATCTCCAAATGGGTTCTTGGGAGTCAGTCACATTACTAGCTCTTTTAATAGTTACTTTACTAGCTATTGACGTGTCCTAGGGGAAAGTCAAGTGTCCCCAAGTAGTTTGTCCAATGGACAGGTATTGCGGTAGGGTTAAATAACTGGTCCGTCGAAGTCAACTCTAAAAAAATATGACAAATAAAACAAGTAGGCCGACCATGAGTATATTTTAGAAATGTTTATTTTTCATAAAGAAACTTTTATGTTGAATTTTACCTTAATTCCAATGTATGTAAGCAATTTATTGATAAAAAACTAATTTTCTAAGTGAGGCTTTATGTAGGAGTATAGGTCAAATATGGGTCGATCCTCATTGAATTTTGGAAAAGGATATATTTTTAAATAATAGTTAGTTATGTTGAGTTTCATTGCGATACAAATGGTTACAAGTCAATTTTGTATAGGGGCTAGGGTCAAATAAGGGCCGATCTTTACGAAAATCTGCAGTGTCATTTATACTTATAAGAAACTTATTTGTACCAATTTTTAGAGAGATAATAGTATTTGACGTAGTTATGGTCAGAGTTTGTTTAAATTGAAAAACAACTTTTAAGAGCAACAAATATAAAAATAACTTTATTTTCTTTAATTAGAATTTAACAAAGTTTAATATTTTCCGATGCTTTAAAATAATTTGTTTTCACTGTCTCTTTGACAAACTCATAAAAAGCCCTTAATAATCATCTGCAATGCCTTTTAAAGCAGTAGATGATCAGTAGGTAGAACCGTTATTGAGCAATTGTTCAATAAGAGCAAAAGAATAAACAAATGTATAAACATTCGTACATACATATATGTATTTAATGCAAATATATGTATGTATGCTTGTATTTTTACTGCAGTGGAAAACAAAATGTAATAAATAATAAATAAATAGGTAAACAAATTTTAAATAAAACAGTGGCGGCGGTAACATTCCTCCCCTCGTAAGCGAATTAGGGATTCATGAGCTTGCTTCTTGGGTATTACCGACGTCTAATACAGCTATTTTTGTTACGGGCCTTTCAAATGTGCTGGTGCTGGTTCTTACTTTAACACGACGTACTTGAACATCTTTTGCGGTGATTATTTCTGTTATTACACCCTTGGGCCAGCTGTTACGAGGAAGCGTGTCATCAACTATTATAACTATGTCACCAATCGATGGTGGCTTCACCTTTTCGAACCACTTGCTACGACGGACTAAGTTGGGGCCATATTCACGGACCCACCTCCTCCAAAAATGGTTTGCAAATTTCTGGGTTTGGTGCCACCATTGTCGCAGATCATAATTTGTTTCACATAACGGTTTGTACCCATCTGCAGATCCGAGTAGTAGATGATTTGGTGTTAAGGGATCGTCTTCAGCAGAATCTAGAGTCACAAAAGTTAAAGGCCGAGAGTTAATAACAAATTCAATTTCACAAAATGCACTTTTTAATGACTCGTCGTTGAACTTGAATGCGGGACACATGGCATAAAGAATGGTTTTCACCGTACGCACTAAGCGTTCCCATGCGCCGCCCATATGCGGTGCTGCTGGTGGACTAAATCTCCACTTTATTTCGTCGTGTCTATGGAATACTTGTTTTAAGTCAATGTTTTGTTTCTCTTCACGAAGAACTCTTTCAATAGATTTAAAATTTGTTCCGTTGTCGAGCCACGGCGACTAATGAAATTTTGAATGCACATGATAAACGAACTTGTGTCAAGACTGTAGGCGACCTCAATATGAATGGCTCGAACTGTCAAACACGTAAATAGAAACACGTAATAGCTGCTGGTAACGAGGCCTTTAGTGGTGGTTGGGGTACGACTAATTGGTTCTTCTTAGGAATATAAAATCTGGTTTTAATTTTGCAAATCGTAGCTTCGTGAAGACAATGATGAAAATTCTCATGGTAATTTTGGACCAACAAAAAGGTTATGTAATGACTATTTGGTAAAATAATAGCGTTGTTACAATTTAGAGATTCAACTTTACCGCAAGCGCGTATAATTCCATTTTCCTCTAGGAAAACATTTAGTTGCTTGAGCTTACTTCCAGAATGTATTTTCTTATTATGTTGTAGACACCAAATTTCTTCTAAAAATTCACAGGCTTGAGCGTACTTAAACAATATATTTTTAGATCTTTGTATGTATTCGAAACGAATACCATCTGGTGGTATACTGCCTTGAGCTTTATATTTTAATTTTTCAATATATAAAAGAATCTATGAGAGGGCCATGTAAAGTCGCTTCCAATTTGAGAAATATTCCACGTTAATTGTGAATCTGTTTGATTTATCAATAACCAGTAAATGATTTCTTATTTCTTCTTTATTAGAGCTTCCTAGATCGGGACATTTGGACCACAAATGTTTGTTACCTTGTAAAAATACTGGTCCATTGAGCCACATATCTTCATCAGGTGCACAGTTTTTTGTTGCATAATCTGCGGGGTTCAATTTAGAAGGCACCCAACTATATAGTGTGACATTAGTAAATTCTAATATTTCCCCAACTCTGTACATAACAAATGCCTTGAAGTTTTTAGGATCCATGGAGAGCCATTTAAGAACTGTTTTTGAGTCGGACCAATAGAAACATTCTTCACAGTTAAGACGCGTTGCGTTACGAATTTTTGATGCCGGTCTGGAGCCTATTAACGCCGCTTGAAGTTCTAGCCGTGGAATTGATATTGGCTTCAGTGGTGTGACTTTTGTTTTGGTCGCTACAATTCGTACATCGATGTCATCGTTATACTGGATTCTGAAGTAGCATACCGCTGCATATGCATTTTCACCGGCGTCTACAAACGTATGTAGCTGGACATTTTTCGTAGCTTTTAGGAGCCTAGAGTAGCATCGAGGGATGATGATGGATGATATCTTGCTCGAATTGGACAACCAAGAAGACCATTTCGGGAAAAGATCTTCATTCAATTCGTCGTCCCATTTTATTCCTGACCGCCATATATCCTGTAGAAGCATTTTCAGACCAATAGTGTAATGGTAGGGTGTGGATCGAAGGTAGACATTAGGACTTGAAGAACTTCTCTTTTGGTTGGGACCACATGAGGCTGGAACACGTCTCTCGCCTCGAAAATCTAGAATTATACTGGAAAACGTCATAATTGGATTCCCAATACATACCAAGAATCTTTTCTATTGCTTTAAATGAGGTTTGTGTTGCTGAGCCATCATCAGACAGGTGTTGTCGTACTTTCACAGAATTGGTAACCCAGTTTCGCATATGAAACCCACCAGCCGAGTGAATCAATCGAACATGAACCGCTAGCTCCTTAGCTTCGTCCTCGGTGTCGACACTATCAATAAAATCGTCCATGTAGTGGACGACTTATACCGAAGGTCAGGGCTTTCATTACATAAACACATATGTTTCCATTTTCGAACCACAAAAATCGCTGAGCATGCATATCTTCGTCTTTAACATTGATACGGTGAAACATTTCAGCAATATCACCACAAATTGCTATTTGTCCAACACGGAACTCGATTAAAATGTTGAAAAGTGAAGTAAGTAAATCAGGGCCACAAATTAAAAAGTCATTCAAAGACTTATTGTGCGATTTTGCAGCTGCATCCCAGACTAGTCGAACTTTACCAGGTTTGTTCGGATTTAGAGCAACGAAAATTGGTAAATACCATATGCGACCTGCATTTGAAGACATTTCTTCTTCGGATACCTTTCGGGCGTAACCTTTACAAATAAGTTTATCGATTTCCGCTTGCATTGTCTGCTGTAATTGGGGATCCTTTTTGAACTTCTTCTGGAGACACATTAAGCGATGGCGAGCAACTTCATAACTTTCTGGCAATTGTATGACCTCCTCCTTCCAGAGTAAACCGACTTCAAATTGTTGATTTTTCTTTATGGTTGTAGCTTCAAGTATTTCCATTGCCTTGTTATTTTCTGGCGACAAAATATTTTTCTCATGGGGCGCATCGAGCCCAAAATATTCCTTCACTTCATTGTGTAACGCCCTATACCGATTCTCGCACTCACATGTGTGTATATTGAGGGATGGAATACTTCTTAAATCTATGCCACTTCCTTGTAAGGTCCACCCAAAGCGAGTCTTTGTTGCAATTGGTTGATCGCGTGCACCTTCTCTAATTTTTAAAGGAACTGCAAGTCTCCAATTGTTGAGCCCAATTAGAACAATCGGTTTGGCATTTGTGTACGACTGTATTGGTAAACCTTTAAGATAGGTGTTGTCTCTAACTACATCCTCAAAATTCAAAGACTGTATGGGCAGACCAAGATTATTCACTGTATGGACATCATAAAGTGTGAACCTATTGTCGCTTTTAGAGCCGGATACTTCTTTGTTAATTTTGACAGAGTTGTTTTCAGATCGAGTCGTATCACCAGTCCACCGTAGCTCCAAAGGTTCTTGTTTGCCAGTAAGTCCCAATTGGTTGAAAAGATTTTGCTCCATTAGAGTCACTGATGAACCCTCATCTAAAAATGCGAACGTCGCCACAGAGCCGCTATTACAATAAATACGAATTGGGAGTATTCTGAAACACTGTTTATCTTTATGGCGGTCGTTGTGAGCATTTACACTTCCACTACGTGACGGATTAGCTACTTCAATAGGGTTTACTGATATTGTGTATTTGTGTAGCAAAGGGTGATGTTTTGCTGTACAATTATTTATATCACACACTTTTTTTGAGAAACACTTACGCCGATGAGAATTTAAACACTGCCGGCACAGTTTGTTTCATTCCACTTGGCATCCAAATTTAAGGACTGGAACTCATCACAATTTTGTATTTTATGCTCCTCACTTTTACAAAAAATACAAAATAATTTGTTGCTGTGTGCTTGCACTGGGGACACGACTTGGCTTGCGGCTGCTGCTATATTGTATATCCAATCGCTGAAAGACTTCACCACTGGAACCTTATCATCCTTTACATGCATCGCCCAACTTAACTTATGATTGTTAGGTAACTTGTCAACCAAAGTTTTCACCAGCAGCGGATTATTTAAATGGGCCACTAAATTACACGCCTCCATCGTTGAGCAAATATTTCGTATGGTGAGTGCATATTCGATGATGCTGTCGAGCCTGTCTTTAAGTGGAGGGATTTTTGTTGCCTTGTCTATCATGCTGTCTAGAATGTGCTCTGGACGACCGAAACACATTTCAAGGATTTGAATAATTTCATTCACCATAGGCGAAATTAGCAATTTGCTTTTTACCAGCTCTTTGGCACGACCACGTAGACACGACTGTAACCGCATTAGGTTTTCACCATCAGTATAGCCCGCTATCTCAGTGTTGTTTTTATAATTACTGATAAATAGTGGCCAGTCTTCTGGATTACCGTCGAAATTGGGCAACTCTTTTGGTATCACCTGCCTGGCTGCAATTTGGGATGCTGTGGGCTGGAAAGAAGAAATATTTAAAAAGGAATTTGAAGCCTGGCTTACATCACCTTGGGAAAGGATACTATATTTCTTCTCCCAGTATTTCCTATGTAGCTCCCTTTCTTCTTCCAGCATCTGCAACTGCAATTGCCTGTGAGACGACACCGAACTGGATGACGGTTGTGGGCCACATTGACTTGCAAAGTTTTGATGCATATAATGATCAGTAGGAATTGTTGTTGACACTACCTTAGCTCGAGCCATCACTGTTTCACCTTGTTCATTTATGGTGCTGTTTCCCTGTTCTTGCATTGATTGCTTTTGAGCTTTTTTATATGCACCTTTTTCAGGGCCAACATTATTTTAAATAAGTGATTGAACAGTATTTCCCCTTAACGACGGACCGGGCACATCTGTAAGAGGTGTAGATATTTGGCTTGCAGGGGATGAGGCTGCTCGTAAACCTGCAGTAAACTCAGCAGTGCCATTAATTGTTGACATGGTTCGCGAAGTGACGGTAGATGCGCTATTTTTAATTACGACGGGCTGGTCATTACCACAAGAGCAATTCCAGCTAACATTAGCAACGTCACTATTTACTCCAACGCACTCAAAATGGAACCACTTATCACAAGAGTCACACTGCACCATGCGTTCGGTGTCTTTTAAGTCAAATTTATTGCAATTAAAATCGGTTTGCACATTTTATTTTTGTTTAAACCCGATTAATTTATATTTGTATAGACGCACAAAATGTTTTTTATTTTTATTAAAACCACACGAAATTGTTTTAAAGAACTGTGGCTTCAGAGTTTGTTTAAATTGATAAACAACTTTTAAGAGCAACAAATATAAAAATAACTTTATTTCTTTAATTAGAATTTAACAAAGTTTAATATTTTCCGATGCTTTAAAACAATTTGTTTTCACTGTCTCTTTGACAAACTCATAAAAAGCCCTTAATAATCATCTGCAATGCCTTTTAAAGCAGTAGATGATCAGTAGGTAGAACCGTTATTGAGCAATTGTTCAATAAGAGCAAAAGAATAAACAAATGTATAAACATTCGTACATACATATATGTATTTAATGCAAATATATGTATGTATGCTTGTATTTTTACTGCAGTGGAAAACAAAATGTAATAAATAATAAATAAATAGGTAAACAAATTTTAAATAAAACAGTGGCGGCGGTAACATTCCTCCCCTCGTAAGCGAATTAGGGATTCATGAGCTTGCTTTCTTGGGTATTACCGACGTCTAATACAGCTATTTTTGTTACGGGCCTTTCAAATGTGCTGGTGCTGGTTCTTACTTTAACACGACGTACTTGAACATCTTTTGCGGTGATTATTTCTGTTATTACACCCTTGGGCCAGCTGTTACGAGGAAGCGTGTCATCAACTATTATAACTATGTCACCAATCGATGGTGGCTTCACCTTTTCGAACCACTTGCTACGACGGACTAAGTTGGGGCCATATTCACGGACCCACCTCCTCCAAAAATGGTTTGCAAATTTCTGGGTTTGGTGCCACCATTGTCGCAGATCATAATTTGTTTCACATAACGGTTTGTACCCATCTGCAGATCCGAGTAGTAGATGATTTGGTGTTAAGGGATCGTCTTCAGCAGAATCTAGAGTCACAAAAGTTAAAGGCCGAGAGTTAATAACAAATTCAATTTCACAAAATGCACTTTTTAATGACTCGTCGTTGAACTTGAATGCGGGACACATGGCATAAAGAATGGTTTTCACCGTACGCACTAAGCGTTCCCATGCGCCGCCCATATGCGGTGCTGCTGGTGGACTAAATCTCCACTTTATTTCGTCGTGTCTATGGAATACTTGTTTTAAGTCAATGTTTTGTTTCTCTTCACGAAGAACTCTTTCAATAGATTTAAAATTTGTTCCGTTGTCGAGCCACGGCGACTAATGAAATTTTGAATGCACATGATAAACGAACTTGTGTCAAGACTGTAGGCGACCTCAATATGAATGGCTCGAACTGTCAAACACGTAAATAGAAACACGTAATAGCTGCTGGTAACGAGGCCTTTAGTGGTGGTTGGGGTACGACTAATTGGTTCTTCTTAGGAATATAAAATCTGGTTTTAATTTTGCAAATCGTAGCTTCGTGAAGACAATGATGAAAATTCTCATGGTAATTTTGGACCAACAAAAAGGTTATGTAATGACTATTTGGTAAAATAATAGCGTTGTTACAATTTAGAGATTCAACTTTACCGCAAGCGCGTATAATTCCATTTTCCTCTAGGAAAACATTTAGTTGCTTGAGCTTACTTCCAGAATGTATTTTCTTATTATGTTGTAGACACCAAATTTCTTCTAAAAATTCACAGGCTTGAGCGTACTTAAACAATATATTTTTAGATCTTTGTATGTATTCGAAACGAATACCATCTGGTGGTATACTGCCTTGAGCTTTATATTTTAATTTTTCAATATATAAAAGAAACTATGAGAGGGCCATGTAAAGTCGCTTCCAATTTGAGAAATATTCCACGTTAATTGTGAATCTGTTTGATTTATCAATAACCAGTAAATGATTTCTTATTTCTTCTTTATTAGAGCTTCCTAGATCGGGACATTTGGACCACAAATGTTTGTTACCTTGTAAAAATACTGGTCCATTGAGCCACATATCTTCATCAGGTGCACAGATTTTTGTTGCATAATCTGCGGGGTTCAATTTAGAAGGCACCCAACTATATAGTGTGACATTAGTAAATTCTAATATTTCCCCAACTCTGTACATAACAAATGCCTTGAAGTTTTTAGGATCCATGGAGAGCCATTTAAGAACTGTTTTTGAGTCGGACCAATAGAAACATTCTTCACAGTTAAGACGCGTTGCGTTACGAATTTTTGATGCCGGTCTGGAGCCTATTAACGCCGCTTGAAGTTCTAGCCGTGGAATTGATATTGGCTTCAGTGGTGTGACTTTTGTTTTGGTCGCTACAATTCGTACATCGATGTCATCGTTATACTGGTAAACAAATTTTAAATAAAACAGTGGCGGCGGTAACATATGGCATAAAAAGCCCAGATCGGGAGGTATGGTTGTATGGGGGCTAGGTGAAATAATTGACTGATTTCAACCATTTTCAATAGGCTTCGTCCTTGTACATGCTTGGTCCAAATTTCATCAAATTATCTAGAAAATTGCGGTCTGTACCTTGCGCACAAGGTTTACATGGACAGCCAGCCGGACGGTCGGACGGACATGTCTTATTGGACTCAAAAAGTGATTCTGAATCGATCGGTATACTTTGAGTTAGGTGTAGAACTAATATTTTTGTGTGTTACAAACATCAGCACAAACGTATAATACCCCCCCACTATAGTGGTGTATAGTATAAAAACACTTAAAAATACATTTATTTCTAGATTAAATAGATATTGAAATAAATATTTTAAACATTGCTGCTCATTTGCATATTCAGTAAAATCGGACTTTTAAACTTTGGAATTCATTAATACTCATAAATGACTCTGAAAGAATAGAATTTGTTATATCAAGGAAAGATTAATTTTTCCGTAATTTCTGCTAAAAATGTTTGTTTTAATTCACCTTTTATAAATTTACTTTTCAAATTGTAAATGTTTCTTATTTAAATTTCATTACTTTTACAATTTTTTAATTTACTTAAAAACATTTTCTAATTTTTAAAATTCAAAATCTTTCGCGAGAACTGCCTAAACAACTTCTTAAAGTCAACTAACATAAAAATCAAATAACTTAAAAAGTGATGAAATAGTATAACTGTTCATTGTCTTTGCACTCAGACAAAACTGATCATGATTTTTCTTTTTCTCTTCACATTCAATTCTTAAGTTTTTTTCAAGTGTCTCCTCTCTCATTTACTCGGGGACAGTTGAGTGACGATTGCCACTCTCTTGCTTACTAGGAAGAGTACATTCGTGATGAATGACCAAAAACATTGAAATAGGGTACAACCAGCTGGTTAGACTTTAGTGGAAAATAACAATTGTGTCTCCAAAATATGTATAAAATATCTACATTCTGAAGTACAATGGAAAAGAACAATTTTTAAGTGTCCCCTCACTCGTCTTAGAATTTAATAAGGACCCAGAATATATATACTTTTGTGGGTCTAATGACTAATATTTCGATGTGTTACAAACGGAATGACAAAATCAATATACCCCCATCTTTTTGATGGTGGATATAAGAAAGAGCAATGTTCTCAAGTAAAAGATATAACAATCAAGGTAGTTTGCAAATAAGAAGGAATTTAGCGGCTGAATTTAGCGGCTCCATTACTTGAAAACAAATCCAAAAGTTTGATGCGAAAGACATTATTTGAATGTGAGAAAATACGTAACTCTATAGGTAAATATTTCCAACAACGAGCAGTGCGAATAAAGAAAGATCTTTCATAGAAGAAATTATTAATTTTGGGTAAACTTATTAAACAACGGTAATGGACTACCAGATTTCATTATCTTATGAAAAGTAATCATACACCGTAGTTTAATGAAATCAGAAAAGTTACATTTTAAAAAGTTATTTACATGTAGAAAAATATGATCCCTTCGACCTAGTATCAAAACGAATAGTATTAACAACACGATTGATTTTAGATAAATCAATGGAACTAACACCTGAAATAACCTCAAGTCCATAGAGAATTTGGGACATTAGAAGGGAATATGCTAACTTACACCTAATATGGTGAGCATAATATATATTAGTAGATAGAATTGTACGTAAAGTATGCAAAACCCTAGGGACAGTTTGGCCAATATGCGCAGCAAAATTAAGTTTTCTATACAAAATTATTCCCAAGAATTTAATTTGATCAACTATTTCAATACGCACACCTCCAATAAAAATGTCCAAATTAACATTAAATCTAATCTAAGGGCTAAAAATTATATCTTTTGTCTTTAAGGCATTAGTAGTTAGGAAATTATGTGCAGCCCAATCAAAGACAAGTCGAAGGGAATAGTCAATGTAAAAAGTAAGGCCACATCATCTGCATATATAAGCGTTTTACATAAAGAACTATTAATTAGACTCGGTAGATCATTGACGTATAAATTAAACAACACATGTCCCAACACAGAACCCTGAGGAACACCTGTATGAAGTTGTAATATGTCAGACTCCACTCCGTTAAGGCTAAGAAACTGCGATCTACCTTTAAGATAATCTAACACATGTTTACAAGCAGACATAGAAAAACCAAATCCAATGCGAAGTTTATCAATCATCCTGGAGTAATTAATAGAATTAAATGCCTCAGATAAGTCTAATGAAACTAGAATATTAAATTTATTATCGTTAATATTTTCCCTTATAGAATCAGTAAGATCAAGAAGAAGTGATGTAGTAAAAATAGAATAAAACAAATGGAGAAATAACTCAGACATGTAAGGATATATCATTTTAATTTTTTAGAAATATCATCCATCGGTGCCAATAGAATCCGAACGCACTTTATTTAAAGCCACCATCGCATCATATTCATTTACACATCCAAAGGATACACCACTTTCAGAAAATTGAAGGTTACTAAAATCAACATTCACACTTTCATCTTCGCCTAAAGAATTAACAAAATAGTCATTAATAACATCAACATCATAGCCATTACCAGACTGTCATTATCACCGGAACAGCCATAATTCTTGAGAATATTCCACTTACCAGAACAATGAAGTCTGCTAAATAACTTCGAAAAGTATAGCCTCTTTTCAACATGAATAACCTTTTTCGCCCGGTTACGGTATTTGCAAAATATTCGCTAGTTTTCGGAAGACTTATTATGTTTATATGCAGAAAAAGCCAAATCTCTTAATGATCTCGCTAATACAACTTTGTTAGACTTCATCCCGGATATAATCATTTAATAACGAATTAAGTGATATTAAGTGATTTTCAGAAGTTAACCTTTTATGGGAGTTAAGACAACTTATGGACCGATCTGGAAAAATTTCCGTAGAATGATTTATATATACAAAGTGCACATTTATGTCGAATTTTATCCCGATAACTTTGATTATCAATGTGCATTTAAGTAATTTTCGGAAATGGTCCTTATATGGGAGTTGTGACCAATTAAGGACCGATAAGGAAAAAATTTCGTATAATGATTTATATAAAAAAATCAAGTAGAATTTTACTCCAATAGATTGATGAAATATGTGCGTTTAGGTGATTTTCGGAAGTGGACTTCATATAGGAGGTAGGACCAATTACGCGCCTATCCGGTAATATATATGTACACGAAACATAATTGTGTCGAATTTTATCAAAATGTCTTTATTTTATAATGAAATATGTGCGTTTAAGTGATTTTTTGAAGTGGACCTTATGTAGGAGCTATTTAAAAATATGGACCGATCCGGAAAGAATTTGGTAGAAATATTTATATGCTCACAAAACATATTCAAGTCGTACTTTATCCCGATAGCTTTATTATTCAAAGAAATGTATGCGTCTAAGTGATTTTCGTAAGTGGACCTTATACGGGAGCCTATCCGGAAAAAATTTCGTAGAGTAATGCATATAAAAACAAAACATATTTGTGTCGAATTGTATCAAGATAACTTTATTTGACAATGAAATATGTACGTTTAAGTGATTTTCGGAAGTGAGCTTTATATGGGAGCTGTGACCAATAATGGACCGATCCGGGAAAAATTTGGTAGAATGATTTGTATGTATACAAAACATATTCAAGTTGAATTTTATCTCTATAGCTTGAGAATTCAATGAAATATATGCGTTTAAGTGATTTTCGGAAGTGGACCTTATATGGGAGCTATGACCAATTGTGGGTCTATACGGAAAAAATTTCATAGAGTGATTCATATTTAGACAAAACATATTTGTTTCGAATTTTATTAATATAGCTTTATTTGACATTGAAGTGTGTGCTTTTAAGTGATTTTCGGAAGTGGGCCTTATGTGGGAGCTATGACCAATAATGGACCGATCCGTAGAATGATTTGTATGTACACAAAACATATTTAACTCGAATTTTATCACAATAGCTTTATTTGCCAATGAAATATGTGCATTTATGTGATTTTCGGCAAAGGACCTATGACAAATGTGCTATGACAAATTGTGACAAATGGAAATATATACTTTTGTATGGGGGCTATGTGAAATTTTGGATCAATTATTTTGATTTTCAACACAATTAATCCCGATTAAAAAAAAAAATAATGTGTAACAAAATTCATCGAATTATCTTTTGTAGTTTCTGAGAAGTAAGTACATACTTATTTTTTATCGTAATAAGCTAAAAATTATGAAAATTTTGTCATATTAAAAAAAATCAAACGGTTTATGTTCCTCGTTATACGCAAAAAATCTTTTTTTTTTTTTGACCAAATGCACAATTACCAATTTTTAAATAATTTTTTTCTGCAATAAGCTCAAAATTCGGGAATTCTTGAAACAGATTTCGTTAAACTTTTTTGAAAAACTGTACTGAGATCAAGATTTTCAATCGCTGGTAATAGACTAGGGACGGTTTAAAAATATTATTTTTTATATTATTATACCCTTCACCTTTGTGAGAAGGGTATATATAAGTTTGTCATTCCGTTTGTAATTTCTATAATATAATGTTTTTCGTGCATGCGGAGCAGTGTGACCATTTTAGCATTTTTGAAGCTAGATTTAGCATTTTTATACCCACCATCAAAAATGATGGGGGGTATATTGTTTTTGTCATTCCGTTTGTAACACATCGAAATATTCATCTAAGACCCATAAAAGTGTATATATTCTGGATCCTTATTAAATTTTAAGACGATCTAGCCACGTCCGTCCGTCTGTCTGTCCGCAGCTATCGAGCTGAAATTTTGCACATTTTGCAATATCGGTCCACGATTTCGCCTGGCCCCATATACGGTCCCCTTCAGAAAATGACTTTAACGCTCATAACTTACTCAAAGAAACATCTATAGTGATGAAATTCGACATGAACATATTTTATAGGAACCTTAATATCATTGTAAAATTTTATGAGGATCGGTCCATAATTGACCCTATCCCCCATATAAGGTCCCCCTCAGAAAATGACATTAACGCTCATAACTGACTAAAAGAAGCAGTTATAGCGATGAAATTCAACATAAATATATTTTTTAAGAACTTTAATATCATTGTAAAATTTTGTAAGGATCGGTCCATAATTGACCCTATCCCCCATATAAGCTCCCCTTCAGAAAATGACGTTAACGCTCATAACTGACTAAAAGAAGCAGCTATAGCGATGAAATTCGAAATAAACATATTTTATAGGAACCTTAATATCTTTGTAAGGTTTTATAAGGATCGGTCCATAATTGACCCTACCCCCCATATGAGGTCCCCTTCAGAAAATGACTTTAACGCTCATAACTGTCCAAAAGAAGCATCTATAGCGATGAAATACGACTGACTAAAAGAAGCAGCTATAGCGATGAAATTCGACATAAATATATCTTATAGGAATCTTAGTATCGTTGTAAAATTTTATAGGGATCGGTCCATAAAATGACATTAACGCTCATAACTGACTAAAAGAAGCAGCTATAGCGATGAAATTCTACGTAGGCATATTTTATAGGAATCTTAATATCATTGTAAAATTTTATAAGGATCGGTCCATAATTGACCCTATCCCCCATATAAGGACCCCCTCAGAAAATGACATTAACGCTCATAACTGACTAAAAGAAGCAGTTATAGCGATGAAATTCAACATAAATATATTTTTTAAGAACTTTAATATCATTGTAAAATTTTGTAAGGATCGGTCCATAATTGACCCTATCCCCCATATAAGCTCCCCTTCAGAAAATGACGTTAACGCTCATAACTGACTAAAAGAAGCAGCTATAGCGATGAAATTCGAAATAAACATATTTTATAGGAACCTTAATATCTTTGTAAGGTTTTATAAGGATCGGTCCATAATTGACCCTACCCCCCATATGAGGTCCCCTTCAGAAAATGCTTTAACGCTCATAACTGTCCAAAAGAAGCATCTATAGCGATGAAATACGACATGAACATATGTTATAGGAACCTAAATAGCTTTGTAAAATTTTATAAGGATTGGTCCATAATTGACCCTACCCCCCATATAAGGTCCATTTCAGAAAAAGACTTTAACGCTCCGAACTGTCTAAAATAATCATCTATAGCGATGAAATTCGACACGAACATATTTTATAGAAACTTTAATATCATTGTAAAATTGTATAAGGATCGGCCCATAATAGACCCTACCCCCCAAATAAGGTCCCCTTCAGAAAATGGCTTTAAGGCTCATAACTGTCTAAAAGAAGCATCTATAGCGATGAAATTCGACATGAACTTATTCTATAGAAACCTAAATCGCATTGTAAAATTTTATAACGATCGGTCCATAATTGATCCTACCCCCCATATAAGGTCCCCTTCAGAAAATGGCTTTAACGCTTTAACTAAAATTGTTCTAGAAAATTTGACGAGGATCGGTCCTTAATTGACCAAACGTCCCCCCTAAATAAGGTCCCTCTCAGAAAATAACTTTAACGCTTTTTACTTCCTGAAAATTACAAGTACAGCTACAAAATTCGACAAAAATTTCTCTACCAAATTTTAGGAGGATCAGTTCAAATTGATCCTATCGATATACGTATGTATGATGGTAAAATTAAACATAGATGTAAGAAATGAGAAAATTATTTTGATAATAACAAAAGCATCGATTCTTAAATATCAATGCTTATTTATAAGGAGGCATTCCTTTTTGGCAATGATTTGATGGTGGGTATACAAGATTCGGCACAGCCGAATATAACACTCTTACTTGTTTATTTTGATTTAGCTTTTAGCTTTTTTTATTTCCTTTATTTTACCTAGCCCCCATACATATACAAATGTATAAAGCCATTCTCAGAAAATTAGTTTAAATATATCGGAACCAAGATACAATTCAACATAAATGCTTTATTACGCAAAATAAATCACATTTTATACTCATATCTGGGGTGGATTATCATATGGTCAACCACGGCAGAATATACTTTCTTACTTGTTATAAATTACAATGAATTACAGTTACAAATTAATATGAATTGTTCATGAAAGCACTTAAAAAATTTTAGCATTTTTTGTCATTTTAAAATCAATTTAGCATTTTTTCTAGCATTATTTTGGATGGGATTTTGAGACCTGTACCTCGTTTCTTTAATTTTCTGGAATCGAGAAAAAACTTTACTTAACTTTTTAACAGTGTGACTCCGATTATTTTTAAACTGTACTCATTAAAATTTAATAAGAAATTTTTTAAATTTCTTGTATTCACTCTGTTTTACACAAGATGATCATGAATTTTTCGACAGATTTTCTCGATGCGAGAATTACAGAAACGGGGCACTGGTCACACTGATGGGGAGACAGAATAATAAACAAACTACAACAACATAAACGGTAAATTTTGTTATTGTATTACTTGTTTATAAAAAGAGCAAAACAAGAACAACAATCACGAATGAAGCAGTGTGTTGTTATTAGAGTATTAAAAAACCGAAACCGGTTAATCGGTTTTTTTTTTTTTTTTTTTTTTTTTTGAAAACCGGCCGGTTTCCAATAAATAGTTCATATTTATGGATTATTCGACTGACCGGTTTTTTGGTGTCGGTTAACCGGTTTTTTATGGATGAAATTTTCTTTAAATTTTGGGATAAAATAACAACTTTTATACACATTTTGTGTTAATTTTTTCTATCTAAATACTTTCAAATAAATTATTATTTTCTACTTTACTATTTGCTAATATTTTGTAAATTTTGTATAATTTTTTGGAAACGGTTAACAGGATAGTTTTAAAATATAGTCCATTTGGCTAGTACAATTAAAAATATTTTCTTCTGAAATTTATTTGTTATCACTAATTTTACTTTTATCGTATTTAAGTACATTTTTATAAATATTTAGAACTTAAGTTTTTGTCAAAAATATATATGTAGGTTCTTGATAAGTATCGCTTTATGTACTCTAAAGCAAGGCATACACGATACAACCGCTGACACAATGTGAGAAGGTTGTTTATGGAATTGCAAAGTGTATAGGGTTGTTATAAAAGTTGTGAGTTGGTTGTACGAAAGATTAAAATGTTTTGATATTTTTGCAAGGTCTACAAACGTGTCACAACGTAAAAATGCTTGTCGTACAACATTATTCTATTTTACTCTTCATTTTGTGGTGACCGCAGAGCAAGTAACATCGTGTGTGTGTAAAAAAAATAATTAAAACAAGTAAGAGTGCTATATTCGGCTGTGCCGAAACCAGAGATACAAGCCGAGACGGCTCAAATCGGCGGCGGCTGGCCGCCGGTAATATTTTGCAAGCCGCGCCGCCGCCGACTTCTTTCGGCTCAAAAGCTAAGCCGACTTAAACGTAGCCGCTGATAAAGATTAGAATCACACATGTATTTCAAAACATAATTTCACCAAATTGAACGGAATTGCCACTATTTTAAATTCTTATGGCAAATTGAAAAGAGTTGCCACACAATATTGTGCTAATATTAAAATAGTGAAAACTACTATAAATGTCCATTTTCTGCAGAAAAAAACTTATATAGAGACAGGTTTCTATGTAACAGACTATTATACAAAGATTTATCAATATAATAAACCTTATAAGGTCAATTTCTAAAGAAAAAGTTAAATTGAGCCGCCGATATTTTCTGTAATAAGCCGCCGCCGCCGACCCAAAATGGTTGCGCCGCCGCCGCCGATCATTTCCCATCGGCTTGTATCTCTGGCCGAAACCCTTCACAACAGTGTATTTAAAAAAATTCAATTCTATAAAATTTTAATTTATTTAATTTTCCCGTTTATATCATTATTATGGCAATAGCAAAACGAACAACAACAACGCTAAACGAAATAAACACACACAAAAACAAAATACACAAGGCAGTAAAACCAACAGATATCCAAACATACGAATCGAAATACACAAAAAAACAAAAACAATATTCACAAGGCAATGAAACATACGAAACGAAAACCTCATAAAAAAGCATTTCATGAAAAATGTAAAATTTTTATATTTCATTAAAAATAAAGATAAAGGTATTAAAATTTGTGAAGAAAATATATTCTGAATTGAATAATGTTTGTTTTAAACGAAAAATTCTATTCCGGCAGATTAATTTGCAAAATTTTAGCCAGTGCCTAAAGTTAAGTAAAACTTAATTTTTTGTGAAAAATAAACATAAAAAAGTACATATTCACGAAAAAATATATATAACGAATGAATGAATCTTTGTTGCGAATTGATAATTCTACTCCGGCGGAGTAATTTTCAATATTTGGCCATAATGTAGCAGACGCCGGCGGGGTAAATACCTCATATGAGTTTTGTTATATAAAGCGTTCCGGAAGAGACTTTTTTTAGTTAATCACTTTATCTACATAGTGTATATATAAAACAATATTGTTTAATTTGTTAACATTTAATAGATTTCAAAATTAAGCCATGTGTAAAAGTAAGCTGCCGTTGTTCGGCTAAATTCTTCATATGTGTTTCTTTATATAAAGTGCTCCAGAAGAGATTTTTTTAGTTAATCACGTTATCTACACAATGCACAGTGGGGCAGAATGGAAATTTTTTGGAAATAAATCTGGCATTTCTAAACGGCTGATCCGATCGGGATAAAATTTGGCGTGAGCGTAGCCACGAGTATTCGAGTTTTAGTTTTGAAGATGAACCCTGCAGATGCCCCAGGGACGGCGCTGTGGCGGCTCAAAGTAGGGTACCTACGACATGTAAAATTTTTAAACTCGTGCCATTTTTTTTTTTTCACCCAAATACAAAGATTTTTATATTTTGTGAAAGCGCTCGACGAGATCTTGAAAAAACATGCTTGGACATACTACTTATGTCTTATAATATCCGAGTTATAGGCATTTAAAAATTTAGTGATACAAAATTTACCATACCTTGGTCCGCCTTTTTTTGAATACCGGGCGTAATTTTAGACCAAATGGACTCAATTTTTTCTTGTTAGTTAGACAACAAAATTTCCAATAATATACAAAAAATTTCAGATCAATATCGTTTACAGATCCAAAAATATACGTTTTTTAATTTAAAAATTCAAAAAATTTTAGATTTTTGGCGTTTTTTTGCCAAAAATGTGTCTTAACTCTTTTATTAATAAAATAAAATTTTTATTAAGAACATATAACAATTTTATAGTTTTCTAAAAGGTATCTTTACGCAGAACGCTTTGGCGTAAAAAACTTGTCCTATTTTTTGAAAATGTTGCCACTGCGTCCTTCCGAATATGACCTATTTTTTATCAAAACTTCAACTTTGGGCGACATGTTCTAAAATCCCAAAGCTGGGATCAGAAAACTGAAAGCAGTTTTGGAAACCTCAA
This sequence comes from Lucilia sericata, assembly GCF_015586225.1. Lineage (NCBI taxonomy): Eukaryota > Metazoa > Arthropoda > Insecta > Diptera > Calliphoridae > Lucilia > Lucilia sericata. The sequence goes on from NW_023994288.1 coordinate 167,716, forward strand.
TATGTTTTCTATTTACTCCAAAAGTATTTTCCCAGCCCTGAAAGAAATGTGGACCCTATGGGCAAAAAAGTAAAAAATCCCATTTTTGGGATTTTCATTCCTATTTTTGGGAATTGCGGGATGACCTTTGACCTTTTCAATTTTTTTTTGCATATTCTTATTTGAAATGACAAATTTAACAAGCGTTGAAAATTTCATTGAGTTTTGTTTATAAATAAAGATTTTGTCATATATTACATATTTGTTTAATTTCTAAAACTATGATTTTTTATCAAAATTTTAATAGGATCGCAGATAGCTACAACAATTTAGTCCATATTTATCCCTTAATATCATTTTTTAGTTAGATATGGAAATTCTCGACCCTTTACAAAAAATTTCAAGCCAATATCTCAATTACATTCAAAAATATGTTCATTTAAACCTGTGTCCTTTAATTTCATCTTTTTCATATTTTAGTATTATGTATGACAGAACATACATTTGGTGTTGAATAAAATATTTGGACAATTTTTAAAAATTATTTTGTTAATTATTTTATTATAATATTGTATATAAAATAAAAAAAATTATAATTTTATTATGAGCCACGCACAACAACACCTAAATCACCCCACACAAATTACCTTTCCCGCCCACCGAAATATAAAACACAGTTTAATACAATATCATCAGTTAGTATAATAGCTTTTTTTATTTGAACTGTTTATCTTAAACATAATACAATTAATTCTTACAACCTACTTATATAGTTAATTCCAAACACTACTTATTTTCTATAAAATAATCTGTCATATCGGTATACATATCCAGAAGGTAATATAAGTCCTTTAAATCTTCCTTGTTTTGAGATGATAGAGTTTCATAACAAATCCATCTTTTTCGCATAGTTGAAAGAACAGGATCAGAAGATAGAAGTAAACTATTAAAAATATCTTCATTCTGTGATTGCCTGGAGCATTTTCTTGAGCTGAATAGTTGAACATGCTTAAAATCTCGATTCCTCGCTTCCTGGGCTTCTTCTGTTAACTCTCCAAGTGGAAGAATATTCGATTCAATTATTATTTGACCATGACACAATACTTTGTGTACTGTTGGTGTTAGTTCCCTCCATGGATACAGAGATACAAGTAATTTAGAAATTTCAATGTGTATTCCCCAAATCGATTTTCATTAATTTTATGTTTACCATTCAGTGCCATTAAAATAGTTTTAACTCTTCGAAGCAACTCCTTGTCGATTCCAGTTATTCTTGAAGTAATTTCAAAATCACGAAAAAACCTTCTCGACGTATTACCGTCATTTGTACTACCGCAACTTGAAAGTGGTTTGTCGATGTTTAATCCTATCTGAACTTTAAATTCTTCTTGGATTCTGCTTTTTTCAGCAGCTCTCAGTTCTTTCAATTCTTCATTATTTTTTGTTGATTTAGTAGGATAGTTTGTTTTTTTTTCCTGGATCGCCTTGTATGATGGTAATATATTGTGTCCTTTTTCATGCAGAGCTTTCCTTAATATTTGGTACTTATTTCGACTGAGACCCAGTTCCAACATAAGCGCTATTGCTTCCTCTTCAGTAAAATTTGATTATGATGTTGGAGTTGGTAACTTTCCACAATTCGCTTAAGTCGTTTTGGTGATGCATTAGGAAGAATAGTTGCAATATGTACGACATCCATATGTTGGTTTTCCTTTTTCAGCATTTCGTTAAATGTATCAGCAATTTCCTCATTTGAGATTGAAAAAAGTTTTTGTGTGACCCTCTTTTTTTTTACCTTGAACATAAGTCTTCGTATGACTTGCAAGGCGCTCCTATTGATGTGTTGTAAGTTGAGATTTCCGTAGTAGTTTCCATCCAACTACAAAATTTTAATCGAAATTTCTTTTGATTTCCATCCACAGACTTACTTTTTACATCAAAAAGTTTTAAAAAGTTTTCAATTTTTGATATGCCTGTTTTGTCTACTTTTCTACTATATGTAGTTTTTATATAATTTGAAATGTCTTCAATTCTTTCTGGCCCTTTTGAAGATATACTCCATAAAACGGAACACAACTCTTCGTACTTTAATGTAATCTTCATTGTAGATTTATTAAATATGGTACTTAAAATCTGAGAAGTTTACTTATATACCAATTCTTGTCATTTCCGATACAGGTATTCCAAAGTAAAAAATTACGAATTGTCTACCTATTAACATTTAGGACTATATTACTATAACCTGTAATTCAGTCATTGATATTTCTTATTATTGAATGAATCGAAATTATCATTACCTGTATATTTTTACGTACATGATCATAAACGAAACAGAACGAAATGATCTGTCGAAAAAATTTAGGTAAAAAATAGTTATAAATTTTTGAAAATTTAAGCATAATAGGACCTTTCAATTATAAGGATAAGCAAACAAATAGAAAATAGGTAAATATAAGATTTAAATATGTGCTGTCATACTTAATACTAAAATATGAAAAATATGAAATTAAAGGACACAGGTTTAAATGAACATATTTTTGAATGTAATTGAGATATTGGCTTGAAATTTTTTGTAAAGGGTCGAGAATTTCCATATCTAACTAAAAAATTATATTAAGGGATAAATATGGACTAAATTGTTGTAGCTATCTGCGATCCTATTAAAATTTTGATATAAATCATAGTTTTAGAAATTAAACAAATATGTAATATATGACAAAATCTTTATTTATGAACAAAACTCAATGAAATTTTCAACGCTTGTTAAATTTGTCATTTCAAATAAGAATATGCAAAAAAAAAATTGAAAAGGTCAAAGGGCATCCCACAATTCCCAAAAATAGGAATGAAAATCCCAAAAATGGGATTTTTTACTTTTTGCCCATAGGGTCCACATTTCTTTCAGGGCTGGGAAAATACTTTTGGAGTAAATAGAAAACATATTGAGGTTTCCAAAACTGCTTTCAGTTTTCTGATCCCAGCTTTGGGATTTTAGAACATGTCGCCCAAAGTTGAAGTTTTGATAAAAAATAGGTCATATTCGGAAGGACGCAGTGGCAACATTTTCAAAAAATAGGACAAGTTTTTTACGCCAAAGCGTTCTGCGTAAAGATACCTTTTAGAAAACTATAAAATTGTTATATGTTCTTAATAAAAATTTTATTTTATTAATAAAAGAGTTAAGACACATTTTTGGCAAAAAAAACGCCAAAAATCTAAAATTTTTTGAATTTTTAAATTAAAAAACGTATATTTTTGGATCTGTAAACGATATTGATATGAAATTTTTTGTATATTATTGTAAATTTTGTTGTCTAACTAACAAGAAAAAATTGAGTCCATTTGGTCCAAAATTACGCCCGGTATTCAAAAAAAGGCGGACCAAGGTATGGTAAATTTTGTATCACTAAATTTTTAAATGCCTATAACTCGGATATTATAAGAGATAAGTAGTATGTCCAAGCATGTTTTTTCAAGATCTCGTCGAGCGCTTTCATATAAATAAAAAAATCTTTGTATTTGGGTGAAAAACAAAAAAATGGCACGAGTTTAAAAATTTTACATGTCGTAGGTACCCTACTTTGAGCCGCCACAGCGCCGTCCCTGGGGCATCTGCAGGGTTCATCTTTAAAACTTAAACTCCATCAAAAAAGATGGGGGGTATATTGATTTTGTCATTCCGTTTGTAACACATCGAAATATTGGTCATAGACCCACAAAAGTATATATATTCTGGGTCCTCATTAAATTCTAAGACGATCTAGCCATGTCTGTCCGTCTGTCTGTTGAAAGCACGATAGAGTCCGAATGTAAAGAGCTAGAGGGTTGAAATTTCACATAAGTATTTCTTATAGGTAAGGTTTGTTTGGTATTGAAAATGGGCAATATCGGTCCACGTTTTCGGATAGCCCCCATACAAGTGTCCCCTCGAAAAGCAGCTTTAACAGCCATAACTTGTTTAAAAATACGAATATAGCGATGAAATTCGACATAAGTAAGTTTCTTGTTATCCAAAATCACTATGCAAAATTTTATGAGGATCGGTCCATAATTGACCCTACCCCCCATATAAGGTCCCCTTCAGAAAATGACTTTAACGCTCATTACTAGCTTAAAAATACTAGTATATAGATGAAATTCGCCATAAGTAAGTTTCATACGAATCAAAAATCTATCTAAAAAATTTTATGTTGATCGGTCCATGATTGACCCCTATTTTTTGTCATTTTAAAATCAATTTAGCATTTTTTCTAGCATTATTTTGGATGGGATTTTGAGACCTGTACCTCGTTTCTGTAATTTTCTGGAATCGAGAAAAAACTTTACTTAACTTTTTAACAGTGTGACTCCGATTATTTTTAAACTGTACTCATTAAAATTTAATAAGAAATTTTTTAAATTTCTTGTATTCACTCTGTTTTACACAAGATGATCATGAATTTTTCGACAGATTTTCTCGATGCGAGAATTACAGAAACGGGGCACTGGTCACACTGATGCGGAGACAGAATAATAAACAAACTACAACAACATAAACGGTAAATTTTGTTATTGTATTACTTGTTTATAAAAAGAGCAAAACAAGAACAACAATCACGAATGAAGCAGTGTGTTGTTATTAGAGTATTAAAAAACCGAAACCGGTTAATCGGTTTTTTTTTTTTTTTTTTTTTTTTTTTTTTGAAAACCGGCCGGTTTCCAATAAATAGTTCATATTTATGGATTATTCGACTGACCGGTTTTTTGGTGTCGGTTAACCGGTTTTTTATGGATGAAATTTTCTTTAAATTTTGGGATAAAATAACAACTTTTATACACATTTTGTGTTAATTTTTTCTATCTAAATACTTTCAAATAAATTATTATTTTTCTACTTTACTATTTGCTAATATTTTGTAAATTTTGTATAATTTTTTGGAAACGGTTAACAGGATAGTTTTAAAATATAGTCCATTTGGCTAGTACAATTAAAAATATTTTCTTCTGAAATTTATTTGTTATCACTAATTTTACTTTTATCGTATTTAAGTACATTTTTATAAATATTTAGAACTTAAGTTTTTGTCAAAAATATATATATGTAGGTTCTTGAAAGTATCGCTTTATGTACTCTAAAGCAAGGCATACACGATACAACCGCTGACACAATGTGAGAAGGTTGTTTATGGAATTGCAAAGTGTATAGGGTTGTTATAAAAAGTTGTGAGTTGGTTGTACGAAAGATTAAAATGTTTTGATATTTTTGCAAGGTCTACAAACGTGTCACAACGTAAAAATGCTTGTCGTACAACATTATTCTATTTTACTCTTCATTTTGTGGTGACCGCAGAGCAAGTAACATCGTGTGTGTGTAAAAAAAATAATTAAAACAAGTAAGAGTGCTATATTCGGCTGTGCCGAAACCAGAGATACAAGCCGAGACGGCTCAAATCGGCGGCGGCTGGCCGCCGGTAATATTTTGCAAGCCGCGCCGCCGCCGACTTCTTTCGGCTCAAAAGCTAAGCCGACTTAAACGTAGCCGCTGATAAAGATTAGAATCACACATGTATTTCAAAACATAATTTCACCAAATTGAACGGAATTGCCACTATTTTAAATTCTTATGGCAAATTGAAAAGAGTTGCCACACAATATTGTGCTAATATTAAAATAGTGAAAACTACTATAAATGTCCATTTTCTGCAGAAAAAAATAGACAGGTTTCTATGTAACAGACTATTATACAAAGATTTATCAATATAATAAACCTTATAAGGTCAATTTCTAAAGAAAAAGTTAAATTGAGCTGACAATTTAGCCGCCGCCGATATTTTCTGTAATAAGCCGCCGCCGCCGACCCAAAATGGTTGCGCCGCCGCCGCCGATCATTTCCCATCGGCTTGTATCTCTGGCCGAAACCCTTCACAACAGTGTATTTAAAAAAATTCAATTCTATAAAATTTTAATTTATTTAATTTTCCCGTTTATATCATTATTATGGCAATAGCAAAACGAACAACAACAACGCTAAACGAAATAAACACACACAAAAACAAAATACACAAGGCAGTAAAACCAACAGATATCCAAACATACGAATCGAAATACACAAAAAAACAAAAACAATATTCACAAGGCAATGAAACATACGAAACGAAAACCTCATAAAAAAGCAAAAACAAAATACTCAACGCAATGAAACCAACAGACATTTCATGAAAAATGTAAAATTTTTATATTTCATTAAAAATAAAGATAAAGGTATTAAAATTTGTGAAGAAAATATATTCTGAATTGAATAATGTTTGTTTTAAACGAAAAATTCTATTCCGGCAGATTAATTTGCAAAATTTTAGCCAGTGCCTAAAGTTAAGTAAAACTTAATTTTTTGTGAAAAATAAACATAAAAAAGTACATATTCACGAAAAAAATATATATAACGAATGAATGAATCTTTGTTGCGAATTGATAATTCTACTCCGGCGGAGTAATTTTCAATATTTGGCCATAATGTAGCAGACGCCGGCGGGGTAAATACCTCATATGAGTTTTGTTATATAAAGCGTTCCGGAAGAGACTTTTTTTAGTTAATCACTTTATCTACATAGTGTATATATAAAACAATATTGTTTAATTTGTTAACATTTAATAGATTTCAAAATTAAGCCATGTGTAAAAGTAAGCTGCCGTTGTTCGGCTAAATTCTTCATATGTGTTTCTTTATATAAAGTGCTCCAGAAGAGATTTTTTTAGTTAATCACGTTATCTACACAATGCACAGTGGGGCAGAATGGAAATTTTTTGGAAATAAATCTGGCATTTCTAAACGGCTGATCCGATCGGGATAAAATTTGGCGTGAGCGTAGCCAAGGAGTATTCGAGTTTTAGTTTTGAAGATGAACCCTGCAGATGCCCCAGGGACGGCGCTGTGGCGGCTCAAAGTAGGGTACCTACGACATGTAAAATTTTTAAACTCGTGCCATTTTTTTTTTCACCCAAATACAAAGATTTTTATATTTTGTGAAAGCGCTCGACGAGATCTTGAAAAAACATGCTTGGACATACTACTTATCTCTTATAATATCCGAGTTATAGGCATTTAAAAATTTAGTGATACAAAATTTACCATACCTTGGTCCGCCTTTTTTTGAATACCGGGCGTAATTTTAGACCAAATGGACTCAGTTTTTTCTTGTTAGTTAGACAACAAAATTTCCAATAATATACAAAAAATTTCAGATCAATATCGTTTACAGATCCAAAAATATCCTTTTTTTAATTTAAAAATTCAAAAAATTTTAGATTTTTGGCGTTTTTTTGCCAAAAATGTGTCTTAACTCTTTTATTAATAAAATAAAATTTTTATTAAGAACATATAACAATTTTATAGTTTTCTAAAAGGTATCTTTACGCAGAACGCTTTGGCGTAAAAAACTTGTCCTATTTTTTGAAAATGTTGCCACTGCGTCCTTCCGAATATGACCTATTTTTTATCAAAACTTCAACTTTGGGCGACATGTTCTAAAATCCCAAAGCTGGGATCAGAAAACTGAAAGCAGTTTTGGAAACCTCAATATGTTTTCTATTTACTCCAAAAGTATTTTCCCAGCCCTGAAAGAAATGTGGACCCTATGGGCAAAAAAGTAAAAAATCCCATTTTTGGGATTTTCATTCCTATTTTTGGGAATTGCGGGATGCCCTTTGACCTTTTCAATTTTTTTTTGCATATTCTTATTTGAAATGACAAATTTAACAAGCGTTGAAAATTTCATTGAGTTTTGTTCATAAATAAAGATTTTGTCATATATTACATATTTGTTTAATTTCTAAAACTATGATTTTTATCAAAATTTTAATAGGATCGCAGATAGCTACAACAATTTAGTCCATATTTATCCCTTAATATCATTTTTTAGTTAGATATGGAAATTCTCGACCCTTTACAAAAAATTTCAAGCCAATATCTCAATTACATTCAAAAATATGTTCATTTAAACCTGTGTCCTTTAATTTCATCTTTTTCATATTTTAGTATTATGTATGACAGAACATACATTTGGTGTTGAATAAAATATTTGGACAATTTTTAAAAATTATTTTGTTAATTATTTTATTATAATATTGTATATAAAATAAAAAAAATTATAATTTTATTATGAGCCACGCACAACAACACCTAAATCACCCCACACAAATTACCTTTCCCGCCCACCGAAATATAAAACACAGTTTAATACAATATCATCAGTTAGTATAATAGCTTTTTTTATTTGAACTGTTTATCTTAAACATAATACAATTAATTCTTACAACCTACTTATATAGTTTATTCCAAACACTACTTATTTTCTATAAAATAATCTGTCATATCGGTATACATATCCAGAAGGTAATATAAGTCCTTTAAATCTTCCTTGTTTTGAGATGATAGAGTTTCATAACAAATCCATCTTTTTCGCATAGTTGAAAGAACAGGATCAGAAGATAGAAGTAAACTATTAAAAATATCTTCATTCTGTGATTGCCTGGAGCATTTTCTTGAGCTGAATAGTTGAACATGCTTAAAATCTCGATTCCTCGCTTCCTGGGCTTCTTCTGTTAACTCTCCAAGTGGAAGAATATTCGATTCAATTATTATTTGACCATGACACAATACTTTGTGTACTGTTGGTGTTAGTTCCCTCCATGGATACAGAGATACAAGTAATTTAGAAATTTCAATGTGTATTCCCCAAATCGATTTTCATTAATTTTATGTTTACCATTCAGTGCCATTAAAATAGTTTTAACTCTTCGAAGCAACTCCTTGTCGATTCCAGTTATTTTTGAAGTAATTTCAAAATCACGAAAAAACCTTCTCGACGTATTACCGTCATTTGTACTACCGCAACTTGAAAGTGGTTTGTCGATGTTTAATCCCATCTGAACTTTAAATTCTTCTTGGATTCTGCTTTTTTCAGCAGCTCTCAGTTCTTTCAATTCTTCATTATTTTTTGTTGATTTAGTAGGATAGTTTGTTTTTTTCCTGGATCGCCTTGTATGATGGTAATATATTGTGTCCTTTTTCATGCAGAGCTTTCCTTAATATTTGGTACTTATTTCGACTGAGACCCAGTTCCAACATAAGCGCTATTGCTTCCTCTTCAGTAAAATTTGATTATGATGTTGGAGTTGGTAACTTTCCACAATTCGCTTAAGTCGTTTTGGTGATGCATTAGGAAGAATAGTTGCAATATGTACGACATCCATATGTTGGTTTTCCTTTTTCAGCATTTCGTTAAATGTATCAGCAATTTCCTCATTTGAGATTGAAAAAAGTTTTTGTGTGACCCTCTTTTTTTTTACCTTGAACATAAGTCTTCGTATGACTTGCAAGGCGCTCCTATTGATGTGTTGTAAGTTGAGATTTCCGTAGTAGTTTCCATCCAACTACAAAATTTTAATCGAAATTTCTTTTGATTTCCATCCACAGACTTACTTTTTACATCAAAAAGTTTTAAAAAGTTTTCAATTTTTGATATGCCTGTTTTGTCTACTTTTCTACTATATGTAGTTTTTATATAATTTGAAATGTCTTCAATTCTTTCTGGCCCTTTTGAAGATATACTCCATAAAACGGAACACAACTCTTCGTACTTTAATGTAATCTTCATTGTAGATTTATTAAATATGGTACTTAAAATCTGAGAAGTTTACTTATATACCAATTCTTGTCATTTCCGATACAGGTATTCCAAAGTAAAAAATCACGAATTGTCTACCTATTAACATTTAGGACTATATTACTATAACCTGTAATTCAGTCATTGATATTTCTTATTATTGAATGAATCGAAATTATCATTACCTGTATATTTTTACCTACATGATCATAAACGAAACAGAACGAAATGATCTGTCGAAAAAATTTAGGTAAAAAATAGTTATAAATTTTTGAAAATTTAAGCATAATAGGACCTTTCAATTATAAGGATAAGCAAACAAATAGAAAATAGGTAAATATAAGATTTAAATATGTGCTGTCATACTTAATACTAAAATATGAAAAAGATGAAATTAAAGGACACAGGTTTAAATGAACATATTTTTGAATGTAATTGAGATATTGGCTTGAAATTTTTTGTAAAGGGTCGAGAATTTCCATATCTAACTAAAAATGATATTAAGGGATAAATATGGACTAAATTGTTGTAGCTATCTGCGATCCTATTAAAATTTTGATATAAATCATAGTTTTAGAAATTAAACAAATATGTAATATATGACAAAATCTTTATTTATGAACAAAACTCAATGAAATTTTCAACGCTTGTTAAATTTGTCATTTCAAATAAGAATATGCAAAAAAAAAATTGAAAAGGTCAAAGGGCATCCCACAATTCCCAAAAATAGGAATGAAAATCCCAAAAATGGGATTTTTTACTTTTTTGCCCATAGGGTCCACATTTCTTTCAGGGCTGGGAAAATACTTTTGGAGTAAATAGAAAACATATTGAGGTTTCCAAAACTGCTTTCAGTTTTCTGATCCCAGCTTTGGGATTTTAGAACATGTCGCCCAAACTTGAAGTTTTGATAAAAAATAGGTCATATTCGGAAGGACGCAGTGGCAACATTTTCAAAAAATAGGACAAGTTTTTTACGCCAAAGCGTTCTGCGTAAAGATACCTTTTAGAAAACTATAAAATTGTTATATGTTCTTAATAAAAATTTTATTTTATTAATAAAAGAGTTAAGACACATTTTTGGCAAAAAAACGCCAAAAATCTAAAATTTTTTGAATTTTTAAATTAAAAAACGTATATTTTTGGATCTGTAAACGATATTGATATGAAATTTTTTGTATATTATTGTAAATTTTGTTGTCTAACTAACAAGAAAAAATTGAGTCCATTTGGTCCAAAATTACGCCCGGTATTCAAAAAAGGCGGACCAAGGTATGGTAAATTTTGTATCACTAAATTTTTAAATGCCTATAACTCGGATATTATAAGAGATAAGTAGTATGTCCAAGCATGTTTTTTCAAGATCTCGTCGAGCGCTTTCACAAAATATAAAAATCTTTGTATTTGGGTGAAAAACAAAAAAATGGCACGAGTTTAAAAATTTTACATGTCGTAGGTACCCTACTTTGAGCCGCCACAGCGCCGTCCCTGGGGCATCTGCAGGGTTCATCTTTAAAACTTAAACTCCATCAAAAAAGATGGGGGGTATATTGATTTTGTCATTCCGTTTGTAACACATCGAAATATTGGTCATAGACCCACAAAAGTATATATATTCTGGGTCCTCATTAAATTCTAAGACGATCTAGCCATGTCTGTCCGTCTGTCTGTTGAAAGCACGATAGAGTCCGAATGTAAAGAGCTAGAGGGTTGAAATTTCACATAAGTATTTCTTATAGGTAAGGTTTGTTTGGTATTGAAAATGGGCAATATCGGTCCACGTTTTCGGATAGCCCCCATACAAGTGTCCCCTCGAAAAGCAGCTTTAACAGCCATAACTTGTTTAAAAATACGAATATAGCGATGAAATTCGACATAAGTAAGTTTCTTGTTATCCAAAATCACTATGCAAAATTTTATGAGGATCGGTCCATAATTGACCCTACCCCCCATATAAGGTCCCCTTCAGAAAATGACTTTAACGCTCATTACTAGCTTAAAAATACTAGTATATAGATGAAATTCGCCATAAGTAAGTTTCATACGAATCAAAAATCTATCTAAAAAATTTTATGTTGATCGGTCCATGATTGACCCTACCTTCCATATAAGGTCCCCTTCAGAAAATGACTGCAACGCTCATTAATGACTTAAAAATACGAGTGTAGCGATAAAATTCGACACAAATAAATTTAATACGAACCAAATTCTGTCTACAAAATTTTATGATGATCGACCCATAATTGACCCTACTCCCCTATATAAGGTCCCCTTCAGAAAATTACTTTAACGCTTATAACTGGCCTAAAAATACGAGTATATAGATGAAATTAGACATAAGTAAGTTTCATCCGAGTCAAACGAGGTTTGATGGTGGGTATATAAGATTCGGCATAGCCAAATATAACACTCTTACTTGTTTTATATTGGCTCTACCTATAAAATTTATTTTGCTCTCTTTTTTATAAACTGCTACCTGAAAACAAAAGAATGTCCAACAAAAGAATGTCCAAATAAAATTTAGTCTTTTGCAAAACTTTGTTGTAAAGTTCACGTAAAGTAGTTTTTAAGTTTAATTTTATTAATAATAGCTTCCCTAATAACCCATGCTTCCGTAGGCTTTGTAGAATGTCTGCACAGGAATTAGAATTTATCAAAGTTGTATATATAAAATTTTTTATGAAAATTTGTTCGTAAAACTGTTATTATAATTTCCTGTACCGACTTTCTACAAAGCCTTCGAATGAAGATCTTCTAATATGGACTTAACGGAAGACCATCTTATATACATTACATTATAGATCTTCTTAAAGGCCTTCAGCGCAAGATCTTCTTATAGGCCTACAACAGAAGACCGTTTAATAGTCCTTTTTAAGTAAGCCTTCTATCAGCCCTCTAACAGAAGCGAGAAGGTAAGCACTGGGCTGACAATGACACGCCGTGTAAAATTGAAATGATTTGGCAATGCAGCGGGGTGTGTTTGTGTCTGCAAAATAATGCCTTTAGTTAGGCCTTTTTTTTTCCCGCTGGGTCATTTGAGAGCTCGTTGCTTTTCGCTGTGTTAGATTAAACTCGGAACAAATTTAGGTGGACTTTAACCGATGATTGTGTTTTTCAGTTATGGATTTAAGAGCAGTTAACTTTGTCAGTACAGCCAATTAAAAACATTAACAATGAACAGCTGTTTTTTTTTAAATATTACTTTTGTAAAATTAACAACTTTATAAAAAATTAAAATAAGCATTTAACGCAATAATATTGGTAAAACAAATCAAAAACCAAGTAAGAGTGCTATATTCGGCTGTGCCGAATCTTATATACCCTTCACCACAGTGTATTTAAAAATATCAATTCTATAAAATTTTAATTTTTTTCATTTTCCCGTTTATATCTTTATTATAGCAATAGCAAAACGAACAACAACAACGCTAAACGAAATAAACACACAATAAAACAAAATACACAAGGCAGTAAAACCAACAGACATCCAAACATACGAAACGAAATACACAAAAAACAAAATAGACAACGCAATGAAACAAACAGACATCCAAACATTCGAAACTGAATACACCAAAAAACAAAAACAATATACACAAGGCAATGAAACATACGAAACGAAATACTCCAAAAAAAAGCAAAAGCAAAATACACAACGCGATGAAACCAACAGACATCCAAACAAACGGAACTGAATGCACCAAGAAACAAAAACAATATACACAAGGCAATGAAAAACACAGCCATCCAAACACATGAAATGAAATACTAAATGAATAAGCAGTGTTGTTGTTGTTGCGTATATCAAAGCATGAAAAAAATTGTCTTTTTTATGAAATTTTCAGAGGTTGTCTCGGATTTTTGCTCATATCTCCGGTATTTATGGACCGATTTTGCTTATTTTAAATAGCGATCTTCTCGAGAGCATGTCTAACAGAATTATTGAAGATTTGGATCTCGCCGATATCTGGGGTCCTCTAAAAACTGATTTCAACAAACACACAGACGGACAGACAGACAGACAGACACACAGACGGACATAGCTTAATCAACTCCTCTATAATTATATTATAGAAATTACAAACGGAATGACAAACTTATATATACCCTTCTCACGAAGGTGAAGGGTATAACAAGTAAGAGTGCTATATTCGGCTATGCCGAATCTTATATACCCTTCACCGTAGTGTATTTGAAAAATATCAATTCTATATTGTCAATTATGGGTCGATCCTCATAAAATTTGGTAGACAGAATTTGGTTCGTATTAAATTTACTTGTGTCGAATTTCATCGCTACACTCGTATTTTTAAACCATTAATGAGCGTTGCAGTCATTTTCTGAAGGAGACCTTATATGGGGGGTAGGGTCAATCATGGACCGATCCTCATAACATTTTTTAGATAGATTTTGACTCGTATGAAACTTACTTATGTCAAATTTCATCTATATACTAATATTTTTAAGCCAGTAATGAGCGTTAAAGTCATTTTCTGAAGGGGACCTTATATGGAGGGTAGGGTCAACTATGGACCGATCCTCATAAAATTTTGCATAGTGATTTTGGATCATAATAAACCTACTTATGTCGAATTTCATCGCTATATTCGTATTTTTAAACAAGTTATGGCTGTTAAAACTGCTTTTCGAGGGGCCACTTGTATGGGGGCTATCTGAAAACGTGGACCGATATTGCCCATTTCCAATACCAAACAAACCTTACCTATTTATGTGAAATTTCAACCCTCTAGCTCTTTCCATTCGGACTCTATCGTGCTTTCAACAGACAGACAGACGGACAGACATGCTAAACAGACATCCAAACATACGAAAAGAAATACACAAAAAACAAAAACAAAATACACAACGCAATGAAACCAACAGACATCCAAACATACGAAACTGAATACACCAAAAACAATATACACAACGCAATGAAACATACGAAACGAAATACTCACAAAAAAGCAAAAACAAAATACACAACGCAAAGAAAACAACCGACATACAAACATACGAAATGCACCAAGAAACAAAAACAATATACACAAGGCAAAGAAACACACAGCCAGCCAAACATATGAAACGAAATACTCAATGAATAAGCAGTGTTGTTGTTGTTGCTTATATCAAAGCATGAAAAAAACTTTCTTTTTTATGAAATTTTCAGAGGTTGTGTCGGATTTTTGCTCATATATCCGGTATTTATGGACCGATTTTGCTGATTTTAAATAGAGATCTTCTCGAAAGCATGTCTAACAGATTTATTGAAGATTTGAATCTCGCCGTTATCTGGGGCCTCTAAAAACTGATTTCAACAAACACACAGACGGACAGACAGACAGACGGACATAGCTTAATCAACTCCGCTACCTATAAGGATCCAGAATATATATACTTTATGGGGTCGGAAAATTATATTATAGAAATTACAAACGGAATGACAAACTTATATATACCCTTCTCACGAAGGTGAAGGGTTTAATTACTATTTAGATAAACAATTAAGTTTTCTTCATTCGAATTAATGTTTTTATTGTTTTTGTTGATTGTGTTTTCTCCCAGCAAAAATTTTCATTACCTAGTAATCTAGAAAGTAATATTGGAATCACGTGGAAACTAATTACTTTTGGGGTGAATAACTAATTATTTTTGTTCGACGAGGTTCAAATAATATGTACCTACCTTAAACAAATTAATAAATGGTTACTAATTTGATTACAAAAACTTTGCGAAATAACTAGTTACAAATAAACCTACAAATATGTTATGTGATAGCTAGTTATTTTGGGCCGACTTTGTATGTAGAAAACAAAAAATAAAAAAATTCTCGGCCGGGATTTGAACCCAGGCATTCAGTTGTTTTCTATGTTTCTCACTCCAGCCGCTTACTCGATGCTCCATTAACATGTTGCTTTTTGTAATTTTGAAAACGGCATTTTACAAAAATATATAAATGAATGTCATTTTGAAAAAAAATAAACAGTATCCAGCAGGGCTCGAACCACGAACCCCCTGTTTGTTAAATAAACGACCTAGACAATTGAGCCATAACAAATCCAAATTGTTTTGTTCTTTACCAGTAATAACCTATTCAGCTAAATGAAATAATGTGGATGATAATGAACACTCATTACCAAGTAATGTATGAAATAACTACTGGCTATTACCAAAAATTTCAGATTTTTTGCTGGGCTCATTTATAACTTAGGTTTAATTGGCCAATAACACTGAGTTAAACTAAGATAATAATTAACGCAACTGATTACTGAAAACACACAAAATATAGATTAAACTTGGTTTAAACATAGAATGTAGATTATCCTTATCTAACCCTACTTCAAGCCATCAATAAGTTGATTTAAAAATTTTTTTTCTCTTTTATCTTTTTCTGAGATCGGAAGAAGCTGATTCTTCCGATCTCAGAAAAAGATAAAAGACCCCTATACCCGCCTTCCAACGCCCTTTCTGTTATCAACAGTCCCCAAAATTAAATATTTTACACCATCATTTTTCTCAATACGATAACATTAATCAAGATTTTTATTGAACACATTCATACATTCTATACTTAATAACTCTAATATTTCACTTACAGCTAGTACATAACCATTATACACGTATTTACTATTGGAACCTGCCAGCCGTTACTTTCTTTTCTTTAAAGCTTTTAAAATTTCCAATTGAATTTCATATATTTTTGTATATATATAAATGTATTTTCCCTATTTTAAAGAGCCCAAGTTAATTTTTTTTCCTTTTCTTCACAGGATTATACACTAAGCTAACACCTAAAGGAGCTCACTGAGGATGTATGTGTCTATTCCAACGGCGAAACTATATTTATTCCACTAACAAATTAACTAACGTGTGCCCTTATAGGTACGCACAGTGGGGCAGAATGAAAATTTTTTGGAAATAAATCTGGCATTTCTAAACGGCTGATCCGATCGGGATAAAATTTGGCGTGAGCGTAGCCAAGGAGTATTCGAGTTTAAGTTTTGAAGATGAACCCTGCAGATGCCCCAGGGACGGCGCTGTGGCGGCTCAAAGTAGGGTACCTACGACATGTAAAATTTTTAAACTCGTGCCATTTTTTTGTTTTTCACCCAAATACAAAGATTTTTATATTTTGTGAAAGCGCTCGACGAGATCTTGAAAAAACATGCTTGGACATACTACTTATCTCTTATAATATCCGAGTTATAGGCATTTAAAAATTTAGTGATACAAAATTTACCATACCTTGGTCCGCCTTTTTTTGAATACCGGGCGTAATTTTGGACCAAATGGACTGAATTTTTTCTTGTTAGTTAGACAACAAAATTTCCAATAATATACAAAAAATTTCAGATCAATATCATTTACAGATCCAAAAATATACGTTTTTTAATTTAAAAATTCAAAAAATTTTAGATTTTTGGCGTTTTTTTGCCAAAAATGTGTCTTAACTCTTTTATTAATAAAATAAAATTTTCTTTAAGAACATATAACAATTTTATAGTTTTCTAAAAGGTATCTTTACGCAGAACGCTTTGGCGTAAAAAACTTGTCCTATTTTTTGAAAATGTTGCCACTGCGTCTTTCCGAATACGACCTATTTTTCATCAAAACTTCAACTTTGGGCGACATGTTCTAAAATCCCAAACCTGGGATCAGAAAACTGAAAGCAGTTTTGGAAACCTCAATATGTTTTCTATTTACTCCAAAAGTATTTTCCCAGCCCTGAAAGAAATGTGGACCCTATGGGCAAAAAAGTAAAAAATTCCATTTTTGGGATTTTCATTCCTATTTTTGGGAATTGCGGGATGCCCTTTGACCTTTTCAATTTTTTTTTTGCATATTCTTATTTGAAATGACAAATTTAACAAGCGTTGAAAATTTCATTGAGTTTTGTTCATAAATAAAGATTTTGTCATATATTACATATTTGTTTAATTTCTAAAACTATGATTTATATCAAAATTTTAATAGGATCGCAGATAGCTACAACAATTTAGTCCATATTTATCCCTTAATATCATTTTTTAGTTAGATATGGAAATTCTCGACCCTTTACAAAAAATTTCAAGCCAATATCTCAATTACATTCAAAAATATGTTCATTTAAACCTGTGTCCTTTAATTTCATCTTTTTCATATTTTTATGACAGAACATACATTTGGTGTTGAATAAAATATTTGGACAATTTTTAAAAATTATTTAGTTAAATATTTTATTATAATATTGTATATACAATAAAAAAATTATAATTTTATTATGAGCCACGCACAACAACACCTAAATCACCCCACACAAATTACCTTTCCCGCCCACCGAAATATAAAACACAATTTAATACAATTCATCAGTTAGTATAATAGCTTTTTTTATTTGAACTGTTTATCTTAAACATAATACATTCTTACAACCTACTTATATAGTTAATTCCTAACACTACTTATTTTCTATAAGATAATCTGTCATATCGGTATACATATCCAGAAGGTAATATAAGTCCTTTAAATCTACCTTGTTTTGAGATGATAGAGTTTCATAACAAATCCATCTTTTTCGCATAGTTGAAAGAACAGGATCAGAAGATAAAAGTAAACTATTAAAAATATATTCATTCTGTGATTGCCTGGAGCATTTTCTTGAGCTGAATAGTTGAACATGCTTAAAATCTCGATTCCTCGCTTCCTGGGCTTCTTCTGTTAACTCTCCAAGTGGAAGAATATTCGATTCAATTATTATTTGACCATGACACAATACTTTGTGTACTGTTGGTGTTAGTTCCCTCCATGGATACAGAGATACAAGTAATTTAGAAATTTCAGATGTGTATTCCCCAAATCGATTTCCATTAATTTTATGTTTACTATTCAGTGCCATTAAAATAGTGTTAACTCTTCGAAGCAACTCCTTGTCGATTCCAGTTATTTTTGAAGTAATTTCAAAATCACGAAAAAACCTTCTCGCCGTATTACCGTCATTTGTACTACCGCAACTTGAAAGTGGTTTGTCGATGTTTAATCCCATCTGAACTTTAAATTCTTCTTGGATTCTGCTTTTTTCCGCAGCTCTCAGTTCTTTCAATTCTTCATTATTTTTTGTTGATTTAGTAGGATAGTTTTTTTTTCCTGGATCGCCTTGTATGATGGTAATATATTGTGTCCTTTTTCATGCAGAGCTTTCCTTAATATTTGGTACTTATTTCGACTGAGACCCAGTTCCAACATAAGCGCTATTGCTTCCTCTTCAGTAAAATTTGATTATGATGTTGGAGTTGGTATACTTTCCACAATTCGCTTAAGTCGTCTTGGTGATGCATTAGGAAGAATAGTTGCAATATGTACGACATCCATAGGTTGGTTTTCCTTTTTCAGCATTTCGTTAAATGTATCAGCAATTTCCTCATTTGAGATTGAAAAAAGTTTTTGTGTGACCCTCTTTTTTTTGACCTGGAACATAAGTCTTCGTATGACTTTCAAGGCGCTCCTGTTGATGTGTTGTAAGTTGAGATTTCCGTAGTAGTTTCCATCCAACTACAAAATTTTAATCGAAATTTCTTTTGATTTCCATCCACAGACTTACTTTTTACATCAAAAAGTTTTCAATTTTTGATATGCCTGTTTTGTCTACTTTTCTACTATATGTAGTTTTTATATAATTTGAAATGTCTTCAATTCTTTCTGGCCCTTTTGAAGATATACTCCATAAAACGGAACACAACTCTTCGTACTTTAATGTAATCTTCATTGTAGATTTATTAAATATGGTACTTACTGAGAAGTTTACTTATATACCAATTCTTGTCATTTCCGATACAGGTATTCCAAAGTAAAAAATTACGAATTGTCGACCTATTAACATTTAGGACTATATTACTATAACCTGTATTTCAGTCCTTGATATTTCTTATTAGTGAATGAATCGAAATTATCATTACCTGTATATTTTTACCTACATGATCATAAACGAAACAGATCGAAATGATCTGTCGAAAAAATTTAGGTAAAAAATAGTTATAAATTTTTGAAAATTTAAGCATAATAGGACCTTTCAATTATAAGGATAAGCAAACAAATAGAAAATAGGTAAATATAAGATTTAAATATGTTCTGTCATACTTAATACTAAAATATGAAAAAGATGAAATTAAAGGACACAGGTTTAAATGAACATATTTTTGAATGTAATTGAGATATTGGCTTGAAATTTTTTGTAAAGGGTCGAGAATCTCCATATCTAACTAAAAAATGATATTAAGGGATAAATATGGACTAAATTGTTGTAGCTATCTGCGATCCTATTAAAATTTTGATATAAATCATAGTTTTAGAAATTAAACAAATATGTAATATATGACAAAATCTTTATTTATGAACAAAACTCAATGAAATTTTCAACGCTTGTTAAATTTGTCATTTCAAATAAGAATATGCAAAAAAAAATTGAAAAGGTCAAAGGGCATCCCGCAATTCCCAAAAATAGGAATGAAAATCCCAAAAATGGGATTTTTTACTTTTTTGCCCATAGGGTCCACATTTCTTTCAGGGCTGGGAAAATACTTTTGGAGTAAATAGAAAACATATTGAGGTTTCCAAAACTGCTTTCAGTTTTCTGATCCCAGCTTTGGGATTTTAGAACATGTCGCCCAAAGTTGAAGTTTTGATGAAAAATAGGTCATATTCGGAAAGACGCAGTGGCAACATTTTCAAAAAATAGGACAAGTTTTTTACGCCAAAGCGTTCTGCGTAAAGATACCTTTTAGAAAACTATAAAATTGTTATATGTTCTTAAAGAAAATTTTATTTTATTAATAAAAGAGTTAAGACACATTTTTGGCAAAAAAACGCCAAAAATCTAAAATTTTTTGAATTTTTAAATTAAAAAACGTATATTTTTGGATCTGTAAATGATATTGATCTGAAATTTTTTGTATATTATTGGAAATTTTGTTGTCTAACTAACAAGAAAAAATTCAGTCCATTTGGTCCAAAATTACGCCCGGTATTCAAAAAAAGGCGGACCAAGGTATGGTAAATTTTGTATCACTAAATTTTTAAATGCCTATAACTCGGATATTATAAGAGATAAGTAGTATGTCCAAGCATGTTTGGGTGAAAAACAAAAAAATGGCACGAGTTTAAAAATTTTACATGTCGTAGGCCGCCACAGCGCCGTCCCTGGGGCATCTGCAGGGTTCATCTTCAAAACTTAAACTCGAATACTCCTTGGCTACGCTCATGCCAAATTTTATCCCGATCGGATCAGCCGTTTAGAAATGCCAGATTTATTTCCAAAAAATTTCCATTCTGCCCCACTGTGGTACGTAAAAATACACTTATTTATACTCCTGTTAAATTATTTTTCTATACACTTTTTGTTTCCTTTTTTTTTAGATAATTTAAACTAAATTAGAAATGGCTGTGGAGGTTTGTTTCCTATCTTAAAAAATATACACTGAACGATTACACTACATCAAATATTTTCTCACGGAACACAACTTATTCTAACTTATTCTAAAAATTTTATATTTCGTAGTAACCCTTATTGGTTGGCTTTAATAATAAAATCTTTGTTTCGCTAGAAATCACTGGTGTCTTAAATAAATTACTTATCTTTGATATAGTAGAATAATGTTGAATCCTTTATGTTACAACGCTTTCTTGCTCAGGGTTTCCCAGTATAAATATTGGCATCCCAGTATCAAAATTACGCACATAGATCAGGGAATATCATATGGCATATATATATATATAGCCTACCCCTGACTTCTCCAGTTAATACTCTGGCGTTCACTTTGTTTGTAGCCTTCAGAACGTATTGGGATCCGTCAGGAGTTATGAATTTAAAAAAAAAACTTAAACAAACGCAAAAAAAATATCTTCGACCCAAGGCACTATCACGCTTAATAACTTTTCTTTTTCTTTTATAATTTATTATATATTTTTCTTTTCGTTGGCTTATTTTGATAAATGTTCATAAATTGACTATTTTTTTACTACTTATTGGCTTATGTATTTAGACACACTGCGAAACAACTTGCTTTCACATTTACTCAAAAAAAAAATGACCTAAACATGCTAAAACTTCACTTTTATATCTTCAAATAATTACGGTATTTATTTATTTATTAAACCGGTTTCAAATTCACATTATGTGAATATTAATTCCCTCCAATTCTTCATCTTTTCTATAAATTTCCAGACATTTCCACCTAAAATTGTATATATTTTAACAATTCTGTCCTTACTCCACTTTCTTCCTGCCCTGAAACCTTATATTTATTAATTTTTCCCATGATCCTTATAATTTCTCCATATTTTTCTCTATTTCGATCCTATCAGGTACCATTTGACCTCCTCCCGAAGCGTTATCCTAAGGGACCCCCACGCAAAATTTTTTCGGCACCAATGGTGTTACGGGTCTACGGAGGAGGACGGAGGACGTCAAGCAGTACCTTACCACCCCCGCAACAAAACTCCGGATTCGCTGGTCTCACCAGAGGGGACGGTGTGCGGGCTATTGCTCCCAACGTGGGGAACTCCCACATCCTGACATCTCATAAGCCGGGCATTCGACCCCTACATAACCCACGGAACACCTATATATATGGAAATTTCTCAGGAGACTCACCATGTCCTATTCCTCTTATATGACTGGGAATCGGACTTTTTACAGGTATCGAAAACAATACATTATTTTATCATTTTCACAGAGTGTCATTGCCTCTAATAAATAATCAAATTTGTTGTCCAAATGTATTGAACAATTTTCATTCATGCATTATGAAACCGATTTTTTTTTTTTTGTTTATTTTCAATTTCAAACGGAAATTTGATTTTAGTAAAAATAAAATAAAATCAAATTACTAATCCAAAAGAAACCCACAAAAAATGTGTATTTTGCAAAACAAAAGGTTTTGAAAATTTGTTCAAAAGCTCAATACATTTCAAACTACAAAATGTTTTAGATTTCCAGATTGCACTATATTTTCAAACAATACCCTATATTAATAGAAAAGCACATAGTGTAAAGTTCCTTTTAGCAAAGCAAAATACTTCCTTTTTAACCATCATAAAATCATGTAACTACAATACTAGGACGACACTAAACATTTAAATATAAAATATAAATAAAAAAAGTCGTGTTCTAATCCTAATATTGCACTTACTCAAATTATATCACAGATTAATAGGATTTATTGCACTGAAAGAAAATGTTCAACTCCATATTAAGTGTAACATAACACTCTGAAATCTCCGACATGGTCGATAAAATCTTATAATATTGATTATTATATGATCTCTAAAAACTTTCTCTTGAAAAGATTTTGAAATCATTACACATATCCCATAACTTCCTCATCCTGTCTATTATCCTACTACGGGAAGTATAACAAAAAACTAATTAATCATTACCGTACTTTGTTACATTTCTATATTTTCTTTACAGCACGTTATGCTTTTTGGACTACGTTACTTGATTTTATCAGTTGGAAATTGCCTCTTTGCCTAGAGACTATACAATGCTTTGGGATATTACGAATTTCATCACAGATATATAATATTATCTGGTAGATGGTCTATGCTCCTAGCCAAGGTGAGTAGAAACTTATATCACAAATTGTTCAATATCATTGTTTGTCCTGATTTTCGTTTGAGTTGTTTTATATCCTAATATCCTTAGAATGATATACCCCTATCGGTTTGCCTTGAATTGTTTCCAATTCGTACATATTGTTTCCCACAGCTTTAACCCTTAATAGCCTGATTTTTTTGTTTGACCGGAAAAAAATTAATGTTATAAAACTTACATTTCTAAGCAACTTTTGTTCTACAACTTTGTTCATATGTAGTATTTACCTGTGTTATGTGAAAAATACCAGGTTGGTTCCTAGAGGAACCACCAGGCACCCGGACTTCCAAATTATAAATATTGTAAAATTATAAAAACTTTAAAGGCAATAATAAGCAATTTCATTGTTAATGAAGATAATTATATTGGGACATAAATAAAATATATAAAACAGCTCTTTTCTGATGAAAAACATGATTTTATGCGACATTTTCGACATCGAACTTTCGTTAGGGATGAATAATTTGGATTTTTTGATCGCGTTATGCCTTATAGTATAAATTTTGGTAAGAGTATTATGTGATCTAGGTGAATATAGCTAGTTGGCAATAAACAGAGATTGTACGCCGACGTTTCGAAGCAATTTCAACCCCAAAATTGTTTGGTCGATATTTTTCCACTCGAATTTTAACACAAGATTTCATCAAGCAATAACAGACTACTGGCACAAATGCTATGCTTCATTTTAAAATAAATCAATCAAAAAACATTCCAAAAATATCGATTTATATAATCTGATGTATGAAAAAATTTGAAGTCTGAGTGCCTGGTGGTCCCTTAAAGAACCAACCAGAAATTTAAAAAAATCCCACTAACTAAAGAAGTAAAATCACTTCAAATACCTATTATTACAATAATATTAGGCAACGAGCCGTAAAATATTTTTTTCTGTTTAAGATTTTGTCGATTTATAACTAAAACTTTTTGTCAAAAGTACACAATATCACAAAAGATTTTTTTGAGGTAATTGGATTCTTTTGAACCTGGACAAGTCAAATGAAACTTTATTCCAATACCGATCAAAGAAATTAGTGCCGCTTGCAATTAAAAATATTTTAAAAGTCATAACATGAAGTTGACAAATATTTAAATAACAAAAAACTTAATTTTTATTGGTTGGTTCCTGGCGGTACCACCAGGCTATTAAGGGTTAACAATTCTACATTTTAAGAACTTTTTACAAAATTTTGAATTTATATTTTTACTAAAATTGCTTAAAATGGTATTCCTTCGATACACTTCCTGTCCCGGTAAATACCTAACAGTTCTAGCACCTCTATTATATCTATCCGCGCATTTATCGTAAGCCTTTTGCATATTTTGTCTCATTTTCTCTCTTATCAAATCCATTTTATCATTCCTATGCAGTTCTATAATTTCGTGGTCTGTTAGTGATTGTAATTTTCGCCCTAATTTGTAATCCGCTCCACTGGTATACATATGATAACCAAAAAGAGCGAAAAATGGTGTTCTACCTGTGGCTGCATGAACGGAAGTTCTCAGAGCACATTCTATTTCGGAAAGGTACATATCCCAATCTCGATGATCTTCGTTGAGATAGGATCTTATTGCCGCCAATACTGACTGATTTACACGCTCACTTGCGTTACTTTGAGGTGAATACACAGCAGTTTTCAGGTGTTGTATTTTATAAATATTCATTAGATTTTCAAAGGCTTTGGCTACAAATTGAGCACCATTGTAACTGTGTATGACTTCCGGCACACCAAATTTGTGAAATATTTCATGAACTAAGAAGTTAATTACGTTCTTAGTAGTCGCTTCCTTCATTGCCTTTAAAAAAGTAAACTTGGTGAAATGGTCTACTACTATAAATATATATGAGTTCCCTTTTTTAGATCGGGGATATTTTCCCATGAAATCGATATATAATTTCTGAAACGGCCTTTCCGTTACCACCATTTGGCTGATTTCCGGTCGAAGATTTGTGTTACACGATTTGCTCTCTTTACATGTTTGACAAGCGTTTACAAAATTCTTAACTTGAATTGACATTTTTGGCCAATAGTAAAACCGTTTTATCCTTTCCAATGTTTTTGCTATTCCGCCGTGGGCATTTGTTGACAAGGAGTGAGCGTTTTCAATTATGGGTTGTGTGATGGATGCTGGTATCCATAACTTCCATGGACTTTCGTCGGTTGAATCAAAACAGGTTTTCTTATAAACATATCCATTTTCTACTTTCAGGTCTGGCAAATTTTCTGCATTTTCTTCTATTTGTTTTATTATCTCTAGATATTCTTCGTTTTCAAACTCATTTGTTTCGAACCCCAGTAGATCCGTTATGTTTATTTCATCTACAATCGGAAGTCTTGATAACATGTCCGCCACAACATTATCGGAACCCTTTCGGTGCTGAATATCAAAATCATAGGCCTGTAATTGAAGTGACCACCTAGCTAGTCGACCTGAAAGATCCTTATTGTCTAAATTTTTTTACAGCCATAACCGCAGCCAAGCACTCTTTTTCAGTCACGGTATAATTCCTTTGACATGAGTTTAATTTTTGCGAATAGAATGCTATAGGGTGTTCGTTCTGGTCCTCGTTTATTTGGTATAATACCGCACCGATTCCGTACTCACATGCATCGCATTGTATAAAAAAATCTCTTTGAGAAGTCAGCATGACGCAGTACTGGAGCTGAAGTAAGCGATTTTTTTAAACTTTCAAAAGTTTTAATGGCTTCCGGTGTCATTTCAAATTTGAGCTTCGACTTTTCCAATGTATCGGTTAAAGGGGCAGCTATGACAGAAAAGTTCCTTATGAAACGGCGATACCATCCAGCGGTTCCTAAAAAGCTTCGCACTTCCCTCACCGACTTTGGTATTTTGATTTCGGTTATGGCCTTTATTTTATCCGGATCAATTTTCAGCATGCCTATTATGAACCCCAAATACTTCAGCTGTTTAAAACAAAACTGAGACTTTTTTAGTCCTAGATTTTAGATTTGCTTTTTTCAAACACTTCGCAACTTCTTCTAAAAGGTGTATGTGTCTGTCGAAATCATTAGAGATGATTAACAGATCTTCAAGGTAAATGAACACATTGTCCTTTAGATCCTGAGGTATAACCTTGTCCATTAGTCTACATAAGCGTTGTGCCGCGTTACATAGACCAAATGGCATGACTTGGAATTGGTAAAGCGGTCTTCCGGCAACGGTAAAGGCGGTACATGGTCTACTTTCTGGCTCTAACTCGATTTGCCAAAAGGCATATTTCAAATCGACGCTACTAATATAATAAGTTTCGTCGATCCTGCATAGTATACCATCTATATTTTGTAGCGGATACGCGTCTTTTACCGTTAATTTGTTTAACTTTCTTGCATCTAGGCAAAATCGGTTCTTCCCGGGTTTTCTGACTATAGTAGTTCGGTTACTCCACGGACTATCACTCAGTTCTATTACATTCAGCCCTAGCATCTTATCTATTTCCGCGTATGTGATTTCCTGTATCGCTGGAGAAATCGGATAGTATCTATACTTTACCGGTTCTGCACCCTCTATTAATCTTATGGTATGTCTCTCTAAATCTGTTTTTCCTAACTCTTTTTCCTCAAATGTATCGAATTTTCCTATAACGGCTTGTAATTTACTATTCTGCTCATCATCTAACTCATGCGGTCCTAACATATAATCTTTCTCTTTACCTATTAAATCTTCTTTAATTTCGCTTATTTCTATTTCATTTAAACTAATAATATCTGGAGCTAAATTAAACATTCTCCAAAAATCTATTCCTAAATACAATTGTTGTTCCAAGTCTGGACAAAGATACAGAAGTAATTCGTTCTTCTGATCTTTGTACATTATGGATACTTTTATCTTACCTAATATTCTATGGTGTTGACCACTTGCAGTCTTCACGTTAGAGAATATTGGTATTACATTTAAATCTAATTCCTGTACTAATTCCCTGCAGCCTTTTCCCAAAATACTGACAGTTGCTCCACTATCTAATAATCCTGTAATTTTATGTTCATTGATTTCAACTTCTATGAAAACCCTATTATCTGAATTTTTATCTATATTTCTCACGGCCTCTGCAACTAATCTTCTTGCTTTACGTTTTTCCTTATACTTTTCCCTAATCCTCATAATTCGTTTGGATCTTGGTTTCCTATCATTAAATATTCGGGCTTTTATGTGAGCATAATACTTTTTACGTAATTCCACTGGAATCTCATGTTTTCGGCCAGGTATGTATCTTGCTAAATCATCGAGTTGATTTGATAATTTTACTTGATTTTCCTTTATTATTGCATCTACTGATTTTCTGGGAAATGATTTCTTGACGGACGCATGTCCCCAGTAGTCACTACGTCCCTGGTTCTGTTTCCCTGCATACATTCTGGACACATTGGTGCAATTACATTGGGCTTACCGCATCTATAACAAAATACCGCTCTCTCACGTGAGTCGCAATCTCTAAAACCATGACCTGGGGATTTACAATTCCAACATATCAACACTGGTTTTTGTTGCTATCCTATCCTAGCTACATGCTCTCTTACGTTTCGTTTTATTATTTTGATCATATCGTACTCTGGGATTGGATGTACGAGTTTTGAGCGTAGTTTACACATGGCCTGGAAGAAATAGTCGATGGTTTCGTTTGGTTGCTGCTTTCTTTCAACCAAATCTCTCATGATCTCAAAGTTTGACGTATTCGTTTGGTATTGGTTCAGCAGTTCACTTTTAAGTGTTGGCCATTTCATCGCTCCATGCGTGCGAATTCGTAACCAATACCAGTCTCTTGCGGCTCCAGTAACGAGTAAATGAAAATCTCTAAGAATTTCTTCCCAGGGAATGTCGTAGTGGGATTGTAGATGTTCTATTCGGAAAATAAAGTCTTCTATTCCCATGTGAGTATTGTTGCCATCGAAAACAATTCCCCATTTATCCACTCGTATGTATATTTTTTCCAGATTCCTACTAGTATTTTCTGAATTGTCCCTACTACCTGAAATGCTGCGATTTTCAGACAGAGGATCAGAATTTCCTGCGTTTAATATGCCAGTTGGTGGGTTTGTAGGAAGATTTCCTAGCGGTAAGGGATTTGTTAAGTTGCGATTGGTTGTTGGAAAAATGGTACCATTCGCAAAAGCCACATGAGGGTTTTGAAACGCAAATCTATTGTTCTCTAGGAACATACTGAACCTATTATCTATATTAGTATGGTTTGTGTTGTTTTGTGTAGCCTGCTGAGTGTCAATGGAACCCTGAGTTTGTGATCTACTAGTTGATAATTCCCTAACAACTTTTGTTAATTCACCTACTGATTTTCTTATTCCTTCAATTTCTTCGTGAACCATTTTCTTAACTGGTTCTTCTAATGCTCGTTGAACCACCAAAGTTTCATCTACCACTAACTCTCTGACCTGTGGGTCTAACACACTTGACGCATTATCGGATGAGGTCTGACTATTATTTACCTGTACCTCAGCATTTACGTTACTAGCGTTTCTATTTGATCTTGTGTTTATCGTACTGGACAGATCTCTAAACGTATCATTGTTTGATGCCATATTTGATCTATATTTATATTTTCTTTTCTTTCTTTCAACCCCTGATGACGTATTCAAATTACTAGATTGTAACGGTCGTTTTCTATTAGTTTGGTAGCGATTTTCTTCATTCATATCCCTCTTGACTAACAAGATCTATTTGATTTTTAAAAGCTTCTTTAAAGAATGTGCCTGAGCAATAAAGGATTTGAGAAAAATAAAATTTAATAATAAAAAAATATAAATATATATGTATAATAATGATAATAATAATAAGCTACTTAAATAATCACGTTGATAAATAACCAATAATTAAATAAATATAACAAATAAACAAATAATTATATAAATAATAAATAAAGAAAATTAATACAAATATTAAAATAAGTACATAAACTAATATAATACACAAACAACTGAATACGAAATTCAATAAATAACGTAGTAAATATCTAGTTAATACAAAAAAATTATATAAATAAAATTATAAATTTTAGAATAAAAATAAATAAATACATAAACAAATAAATAAATAAATAAATTGATAAATAAATAAATAAATAAATGAATCAATAAATAATTAATGAATAAGTGAATAATTTAATAAATAAATAAACAAATCAAAAACTTTAATAAAAACACCGTTTTTTTCTGGATAGTTAAAATCCTAACTCGATATCAATATACTAATTTTCAATTCTACTTTTCTGGGGATGGTTGATATCAGCAGCGTTACGACGGTTTTTATTTTGATTCTCCTTTCATTAAGAGCTATTCTAGCGTTCCTTAAGTCAACATTAAACAAATATGAATACAAAACATATGAGACAAACAGTTGCAATAGTGCTCTAGTATTACCTACTTCTGATAACTAACTGAGGCCAGTAGACAACAGTTTCCCGACACAACTGTCCTCAAGTCTTGGACTTGAGCGGCTGTCGTTCTACGTTGCTGCTGCTCCACGATTGCAACTTCAGACTGAAACTATTTTACTAAATTTGAGAGTTCGAAAAGAGGTGAACATTTAGATGGAATTTATCCCAATTCTAAGATTAAACCTATTTTCGCTTGACTTATTCGTTACGATTCACAAGCATTTTAACCAAAAACAACTTTATTCGCACAACGGACTTTTCGAATTCAACATCAAAAACGGATACGACATAGTTTATTCTTGATTAAGATACTTATAAAAGCAAACGTAGGGCTATTTTCCAAAAAACTATTATCCTATTGCCTAGTGTTTCGGTTTTATACACTAACTAATTCATTTTTAGTTTGGGCGCTATATTCTGTTACGGAATCTCTGTCTGGTCCCTCATCCACACCGGCCTTACTATCCTCAGCGGCGACTCTATCAGGGGTGTGTTCTCAACCCTCAAATGGACCGAGGCCCGCACAGAATAAATAAAAAACAGTGACATCAAAACATAACAAAATTACCACTCAAAATCGGGAACACCAGCAAATAGGGAGTCAGATGTGGGACTCCAATCGCCCATCCCATCCATGTCTGTTACCTATCCCTTCTACACTTATCAGATACAGACCCCTATACCCGCCTTCCAACGCCCTTTCTGTTATCAACAGTCCCCAAAATAAAATATTTTACACCATCATTTTTCTCAATACGCTAACATTAATCAAGATTTTTATTGAACACATTCATACATTCTATACTTAATAACTCTAATATTTCACTTACAGCTAGTACATAACCATTATACACGTATTTACTATTGGAACCTGCCAGCCGTTACTTTCTTTTCTTTAAAGCTTTTAAAATTTCCAATTGAATTTCATATATTTTTTTATATATATAAATGTATTTTCCCTATTTTAAAGAGCCCAAGTTAATTTTTTTCCTTTTCTTCACAGGATTATACACTAAGCTAACACCTAAAGGAGCTTCCTGAGGATGTACGTGTCTATTCCAACGGCGAAACTATATTAATTCCACTAACAAATTAACTAACGTGTGCCCTTATAGGTACGTAAAAATACACTTATTTATACTCCTGTTAAATTATTTTTCTATACACTTTTTGTTTCCTTTTTTTTAGATAATTTAAACTAAATTAGAAATGGCTGTGGAGGTTTGTTTCCTATCTTAAAAAATATACACTGAACGATTACACTACATCAAATATTTTCTCACGGAACACAACTTATTCTAACTTATAATATAACTTATTCTAAAAAATTTATATTTCGTAGTAACCCTTATTGGTTGGCTTTAATAATAAAATCTTTGTTTCGCTAGAAATCACTGGTGTCTTAAATAAATTACTTATCTTTTATATAGTAGAATAATGTTGAATCCTTTATGTTACAACGCTTTCTTGCTCAGGGTCTCCCAGTATAAATATTAGCATCCCAGTATCAAAATTACGCACATAGATCAGGGAATATCATATGGCATATATATATATAGCCTACCCCTTACTTCTCCAGTTAATACTCTGGCGTTCACTTTGTTTGTAGCCTTCAGAACGTATTGGGATCCGTCAGGAGTTATGAATTTAAAAAATAACTTAAACAAACGCAAAAAAAATATCTTCGACCCAAGGCACTATCACGCTTAATAACTTTTCTTTTTCTTTTATAATTTATTTATATATTTTTCTTTTCGTTGGCTTATTTTGATAAATGTTCATAAATTGACTATTTTTTACTACTTATTGGCTTATGTATTTAGACACACTGCGAAACAACTTGCTTTCACATTTACTCAAAAAAAAAAATGACCTAAACATGCTAAAACTTCACTTTTATATCTTCAAATAATTACGGTATTTATTTATTTATTAAACCGGTTTCAAATTCACATTATGTGAATATTAATTCCCTCCAATTCTTCATCTTTTCTATAAATTTCCAGACATTTCCACCTAAAATTGTATATATTTTAACAATTCTGTCCTTACTCCACTTTCTTCCTGCCCTGAAACCTTATATTTATTAATTTTTCCCATGATCCTTATAATTTCTCCATATTTTTCTCTATTTCGATCCTATCACCTACCAGACTATCAGTTTTTTTAGCAACTAAAAAGATTTCATTCAAATTTATAATTATTACTATTTTGAATTTAAACCGCTAGCTTACAACTTTATTTATTTTTCTACGCATCTCTTTCGAGTTGCCAACTATTAATAAATCCTCGTACTATACAACACTACAATCTATACTGTCAAACAAACAAATATTTCATTGACACTTAGACACATGGTAAGTAAACAAAACACACATTTCATTAATAATATGTTTTCTTCTTTTTTTCTTTTCAGGTTTTCTGGACAATGATGAAGACGAGAGGTTCCCAGGATGTAAGTATCGTTCCAATTCATTATTTTTTTTTTTCTCTACTAATGTTTTATTTATTTTTTTCCAGGACTAATAACAACTAACAAACAAAACAACCAAACCAAATTTAAGTACTAACCATCAACTGCCGCAACCACTGGGATATGGGCTGGAGTTAGTGGCTCCATCAGCAATGTGGCCCCTCCCTATCTAATATTTTAGTAAACCACCGGGACACAGGCCGGAGTTGGTGGCTCCATACTCAAGAGTGGCCTCTCCCTATCTATAAATTTTAGTAAACCACCGGGACACAGGCCGGAGTTGGTGGCTCCATACTCAAGAGTGGCCTCTCCCTATCTATAACATTATTTATATTTCTAAAAATGAGGGACTCGAGGCAACAGGTACCATTTGACCTCCTCCCGAAGCGTTATCCTAAGGGACCCCCACGCAAAATTTTTTCGGCACCAATGGTGTTACGGGTCTACGGAGGAGGACGGAGGACGTCAAGCAGTACCTTACCACCCCCGCAACAAATCACGCCTAAACGGATGGACCGATTTTCTTCAAATTTGGAACATAGAAAGATATGTATATGACTGGAAGAGTCAATAGGCTTTTTGAAAATTGGACTAGTAGGGGGAAAAAATGGATGAAAACGACGAAGGAAAAAAGGCAAACTTGGTACTTTTGTGCATAACAACTTATTTTTGTCTATTCTATTGCGAAAATATTTTCGGTTAGCATTCTGTAGTGTCAGAAATATGTTTTAGCAAAGTTCCGTTGCGAAAGTTTGACCAAATCGGGTAAAAAATGGGGGAAATGATGAAAAACGGGCAAAATTACTGTTTTTGTCCTTAAAGTGATTCAAATTGTTATATGTGCAAGATTTTTAAAAAAATATATATCTTTTAACGTAAAAATCTTTAATTAAAGAAATATTCTGATTATTTTCAAATACATAGAGAACTGGAATTAATTGTCAACAAAATTACTCGAAAACTACGTAGTTTTCTCATTTTAATAAGAAAACAAATCATTCATCTAACTTTAATAAATTTTTTTCTTAAATAAAGCTAACACTAAGTACCATCCTAGCCACTCTAAGTATGGGGACATCAACGTATACCACTATAGAAGTATTACATGCTAAAATCTTGATTTTCTGCCTCATATTTTAAATGCTTTATTTTATGAATCAAATAGAGTAGGTGTATTTGGATCTGGAGAGTTATAGTTATAGATAGTTACAAGTGAATGTGTTAGCTGAAAAATATTGCTTTTGTGGACCATAGGTGATGATAACCACCTCTATCTGTAAATATCTAAATTTGATATTTTTTCTGTACCACACGATAGTTCACTTTATATTTTTTCCAAGTAACTTGAGGTCTGTCTGGAGGTCTAAATTTAAACGTATTGTTCTTCATAGTTGGTATATGGACTTTGGAGAAGATAAATAAGGAGTTCAATGGTTTTCCTCGCATACAAGTCGCTCCCCTTTGGCAGTTAAAGATTTTGAAAAATCACTCAGTCCATTTTTTCTAATAATTCTTTGGGTCATTTCATCAATTACTCTATTTTATATTTTTTAATGATATTGATTAAACATCTCATAATATATTACAGTTGTTTTAAAAATCTAAACGAATTTGTATACCCTCCACCACCATCAGTGGTGATAGAGGTTATATATAAGTTTTTCATTCCGTGTAACACCAAAAAATATTCATCTGACAATGTATATATATTCTGGGTCCTTATGAAATTCTGAGTCGATTTAGCTATGTCCGTCTGTCTGTCTGGTTAAAACACGCTCACGTTAAAACTAAGCAAACGAAATGAACCAAATTCACTGAGAATATTCATTGTTTTCCTAAGCAGTTTGGTATTGAAAATCAGCAAAATCGGTTCACAATGTAAAAAGTTATGAGTAAAAATTTCAGACTACCTAAAAAAAATTAAGTTTTTTTCCCTAATTCTTGAGTAGTTTTCTCAGAAACTACCAAAGATAATTCGACAAATTTTGTCACAGATTATTTTTTCCATCTATAGATTAATTATGTTTAAAATTGTAGGTTAGGTTAGGTTGATAGGAGGATGTATACTACATCAAATCCGAAGAAATACACCTAGGCCACTATCGGGCCTGTTGTGCGCTCCAATTCAAGAAAAAAAAATTGTTCACTGAATGTATTATTTTTCCATGTTCAGAAACTCAGTTTCCTGGACGTAATTCCTAAGAATCTTCCAATCGGTGTTGGTGAAGAATGTTATTTCCGGAATAACATCACTTCCAAGATACTTGGATCTAACTTCGACGAATGCCTGACAATGGCAAAGAAAGTGCTCCAGAGTTTCACTGTCCTCTCCACATGCTCTACATTCGTCTGAATTCGCACGTCCAATTTTGTATAGATGTGCTCGTAATCCTGTGTGTCCACTGAGAATACGTACCATCATACTAACCTCAGACTTGCTC
Organism: Lucilia sericata; assembly: GCF_015586225.1. Lineage (NCBI taxonomy): Eukaryota > Metazoa > Arthropoda > Insecta > Diptera > Calliphoridae > Lucilia > Lucilia sericata. The sequence continues at coordinate 202,280 of NW_023994288.1, forward strand.
ATTTTGAGAAGATTTCTCGTCTTGCTCTCATCAGGGTCACCCCATAGAACCTTTGTGGTTCTACCCACCGTTTCATTATTCCAAGAGGCCTTATGGGATTCTCTCATCCATATTTTTAATTCAGCTTTTGTTGCGTCAAATGGTTTTGCGTTTGTCAGGTTAACTACATCGAGCTCCCTTCCCTTTAATGCTATTACATTCGCCCTTTCGTTGCCGACTACTCCCGAGTGGCCTGGTACCCATATGATGTGAACCTTACCTCTGGGAGAGTATTCTGTTAAAGCTTTCTTACAATCCAATACGGTCTTAGATTTAATTCTATCACCTGATATCGCACAAATTGCCTTCTGGCTGTCGGTAAATATATTAAGCCTGTGGGCGCCATATTTATTCTAATCCAATTTACACATTCCGTTATTGCTCGTACTTCTGCCTGGAAGCTTGTGTTATGATTAGGTAAACGGTGGTATATTTCTGTTTCTGGGTCTTCAATATAGAACCCCAGGCCCACTTTGTCCCCTAATTTAGAGCCATCAGTGTAGCAACGGATTCCTACTGGTATTTGCTCTAATGTTCCGCTTGACCAAGACATTCTATCTGGGATTAGCGTTTCAAAGTTTCCGACATATTCAGTGTCTGCTATGCGATCAGGCACGTCCGATGAATGTGTATAACCTTCCAATGTGTTCAGTATACATTGATGACGTGTCCTATAACCGTTTTTGGCCAGTTCGCCTAAAGTAAAGAGCCGTTCGGCTGTAAGCGCCGCCTCATATCTTATATATGTTTCAATGGGTGGAATATCTAGCAACGTTTCCAGAGCCTTGGTTGAAGTAGTACACATGGCACCACTTATACCCAAGCAGCATGTACGCTGAACTCCCTGTAGTAGTTTGATATTACACTTTTTGTCCAAAGCAGTCCACCAGATTATTGAAGCATAAGCTAGAATTGGTCTAATTACACTTTTATAAAGCCAATTTGTCATAGTAGGACTAAGACCCCATTTCATGCCTATGGTTCTCCTACATATCGCCCAGCACCGATGTGCCTTGTTGATCCTATCCTCTATGTGGTGTCTCCATTTTAATTTCCGGTCAAGTATTACACCTAAGTACTTAACTTTGTCTGTCACCGGTATCTTCTTGCCCAAGAAGCAAGGTTCAGTATATGTAGAAATTTTTGTCTTTCTTGTGAAAAGACAGATTTCCGTCTTTGCCGGGTTAAGATTGAGGCCTCTCGGTTGAGTCCAGCTCAAGGCCGTATTCAGAGCCTCCTCAGCTCTTCTACACAAGTAATTTGGACCCTTTCCCTTTAAAAGTATTACGACATCGTCTGCATAGCAGACAAGTCTAAGTCCTTTCTCGGTTAGGGTCCTTAGGAGGCTATTAATCGTGGTAACCCAGAGTAAAGGTGACAAAATGCCACCCTGTGGTATACCGCGAAATACCTTTTTCCTGATAGTTATATCGTACATCTCGCAGCTTATCCATCTGTTCCTTAGCATGTAGTTGATCCAGTTACGGAGCACCCGGTCAACATAAAACTGGTCTAGGGATTGGATAAGGGTATCAGTGTGCACGTTATTGAAAGCGCCTTCGATGTCAATGCATACTGCCAGTGTATACAGTTTGCTATCGAAAGATTCACCTATGTAGTGGACTTCATTTAAAGCGGTTTCCACCGATCGTCCCTTTACATAAGCATGCTGCTTATATTTAAGTTCTTTGTATGGTATGCTGCTTTTAACCATGCTATCGACTATCCGTTCCAAGGTTTTAAGTAGGAAGGACGTAAGACTTATCGGTCGATAGGACTTAGGTGTCGCATAGCTAGGTTTCCCTGGTTTGGGTATAAATATTACCCTTGCATCCTGCCATTTAACTGGGGTATATGCCAATTTTAAGCACGCAGTGAATATCTGTAAAAGTGTCGGGAAAATTCCATCCGGCCCTGCAGCTTTATAGGGAGCAAAGCTCTTGATTGCCCCTTTAACCATGTCAGTTGTAATAACTATTTCCGTGTTACCCTCCCCTTCCTCCAATATCGGTTCATCTATGTTATTCGATATACCGGGTGGGAAATGAGAATCCATTAGGAGTTTCATTGTCTCCTCCATATCCTCAAGCCTCCTGCCCGTGTCATCGATCATAGATTCCGGTTGGACATGAGTTTCGGATAGGAATTTTTTTATCTTCGATACGTCATTTACGCTATCTACCTGTTCACAGAAAAGTTTCCAGGAGTCTCGTTTGGCTTTTCGAACGATTTTCTTATATTCACCAAGTTTATTACGATACTCATCCCAGTATACTGCGGTCTTTTTACGACGTGCCCGGTTAAAAAGTTTGCGAAGAGTCTTCCCAAGGTTCCGGATCTCCCCAGTTACCCAGGGTTTTTCCTGGGCAGATCTCCGCTCTCGCAGAGGGCAGCTGTCCTCGAACGATTCAACCAGGGCACTTGTGAACGTTTCCACTTTGGCATCTATATCCTCTTTATTTCCTGACCTAAACGGTTCTTTAGTAAGGTCCCGAACATTGTCCAATTAGTTTTAGACTTATTCCGAAACTTTATCGGCTTTGGTGGTGGCCTTAGTATTTTGAATCTTATGTACCGATGATCAGAAAAGGAGTGCTCGTCCGAAACTCTCCAATCCTGAATTTCGTTTATAAGCTCTTCTGAACATATAGTTATATCTAATACTTCTTCTCTGATTCTATTGACGAAGGTAGCTTTATTACCTAAGTTCAATGTTATCAAGTCTTTAGTATTAAAGAAATCCATGAGGGCTTGTCCCCTGCGATTGGTGTTTGTACTACCCCAAGCTACATGGTGCGAGTTGGCATCACAACCTATTACAATTTTCTTATTTTTCCTTTGTGCCTCTTCAACCAGTTTCATCAGATCCGACGTTGGTGGTAGTGTCGGAGAATCGAAAGGCAGTTAAATAGATGCAAGGAATATGTTGCCACGACCTTGCTTCAGCACCGTTGCATCCGATGTTGATAATCCTGTTGAGAGGAGAAAACATAAATTCTTGTGACATAAGATACATGTTCTCGGGCGAGATCCTGTATCAGCGTAGAAAAGTTGGAAATTTACGTGATTTAATCCAGAAACCTTGTTGCGAATCGTCCAAGGTTCCTGGATTAAAGCTATATGTATTTTACCTGTGTTGATTTTAGCCATCAGAGCGTTGGTAGCTGTCTCGCTCCGATGGAGGTTTATTTGGATAACCTCAATCATGGTCATCCATTAAACTGTCTTCCAGCGAGTTGGTGGTCACCTCCTCGCTCTTTGGATTTGACTCCTCCGGATAGCCTGAAGTGACTATTAATGCAGTGAGTACTGTTGATGGCACTGCGGTGTCCTTATCAGGCATAGGAAAAGCAGTATTTTTAATAGACACATTCCCAATTCTGGAGAGCATTGCTGTTCTGTCTTCTGGCGGGTGAGTGATTTCCTCCTCGCTTTTAGGATTTGACTCCTCAACATTGCTAGTACTTGCTAATGATGCTTTGGGTACTGTCTTAGGTGTTTTAGTGTCCTTGTCGGGGCCGGTTTTGACAGCCCTTTCAATCGGCGCCTTCCCAATTTTGGAAAGGGCAACTACACTTTCTTCTGGCGAGTTAATGGTAAATTCCACGATTTTAGGATTTGACTCTTCAACGTTATCAGTAGTGGATACTGATGCTGCACTTTCTTCTGACGAGTTAATGGTAAATTCCTCGATTTTAGGATTTGACTCTTCAACGTTATCAGTAGTGGATACTGATGCTGTGGTCTTAGGTTTTTTAGTGTCCTTTTCGAGGCTTGTTGTAACAGCCCTTCCAATCGGCACCTTCCCAATTTTGAATATGACAGATTTAGAGGCGAAGTAAGCCCTACCTTTATTCTTGGCAAGACTAGCCATGGATTTCTGGTCGATACCTATTACAAATAAAGTTCCCTCAGGTTTTTCTTTCCTGTAAAAGACATCCCATTTTTCCACGGCCAGCTCAGCATTTTGACCTCCAAGAATTTCCAGTATACGTTCATTAGCCAGTTTACTGCCCCATCCTTTTATGTAGACAGTGGACTTTAGGAGCTCCGGAAGCTCGCTCTTTTTTGCCAGTCCCAGCCTAGCGCCGTCTCAGGGAGGAGGGATACTTTCCACCAAGTTCTTTAGGGTGCTAACACATTGGTGAGATGCCAACCTCATCAACATCACGCCCATGCTGAACTCGCAGCTCTCGCTCACTTGAGATTCCTTTGAGTGAAGTATGGCTTGGCTTCGACTGTGTATTAGAAGACGGGGAGCTCTTTTTCTTCTTAGGTTTATTCTCAGTTGTCAACTCCTCGGTAGACCTTAACCTTTTTGCCTCAGATCTTGTGAGAGAGTCCGATTTTTCCTTTGGAGTGTCGTGGGATTGACTAACTATGATTTCCTAAAGCATATTTTTCAACTTCCTCCTCTGTGCTCCAGAAAGTCTTTTCTTAGTAATAGGTAGTTTAGCTATGCTATCACTCACCTCTTTCACCATTTGCTCTACTTCATCCTTTTTGGGATTTGCTATAATGGTATTATTATTATTATCATCTGAGGATTCAGAGTCGGAACCCTCACCTATATTTAAAGGCTGAGGTAGCTTAGAGCTCTCTCCGAGTACATCCTTCTCTTTCACCCCTATATTTTTGCCAGCGGCATGCTGTACACTTGACGCATTGTCCGCCACGGAGGCCAAGGTACCCACCTCCGTAGTAGTATTCTGCTCACGATTGCAGGATGACGACGACACGTGACTCGCGAGTAGATCAACACTTGCCGCCGGTACTGGGTTATTTAGGCCCTGCACCATAACTTTTACCTTTTTATTTTTATTTTCCATATTTGTTTTTTTTTTCCAGTGTTTTGGTCCGCGGGGAATATAATATTCCCAGGTGGTGGACAATCTGCCCTCCCTCAGCTTAAGTGAAATTAAAGCTGGGAGAGGACAGATGGTCCATCACCACCCCCTATCCGCCACCCGGGGACGCGCTCGGTAGGAAAAAAAAAACTGTAACAATCGATCCAAAATTTCCCATAGCCCCCATACAAAGGTACATATTCCCGGAAATTAATTTATCGTTAATAACTTCCTCAAATATATCGGTATCAACACAAAATTTTGTACATATTGACATTATATGAACAGAAATCAAAACTACGGACTTAGATCTCTATCGGTCCACAATTGCTCATAGTTCCCATATAAGGTCCACTTTCGAAAATCACTTAAATGAACATATTTTATTGATAAATAAAGCTATCGGGATAAAATTCGACATGAATATGTTTTGTACATACATAAATCATTCTAAGGAATTTTTTTCCGGATCGGTCCATAATTGGTCATAGCTCCCATATAAGGTTCACATCCGAAAATAACTTAAACGAGCTTAATTCATAGATAAATAAAGCTATCTGGATAAAATTCAACATGAATGTGTTTTGTGTGTATATGAATTACTCTACGAAATTTGTTCCGGATCGGTCCATAATCGGTTATAGCTCCCATATAAGGTCCACATCCGAAAATCACTCAAATGCGCATAATTCATTGATTAATAAAGTTATCAGGGTAGAACTCGAGGTGAATATGTTCTGTATATAGATATAAATCAATTAGTGAATTTTTTTCCGGATCAGTCCACAATTGGTACTAGCTCCCATATAAGGTCCACATCCTAAAATCACTCAAATGCGCATAATTATTGATAAATAAAGCTATCAGGGTAAAACTCGACGTGAATTTGTTTTGTGTATAATCATCCGTGAACATTTTCCACATCGGTCCATAATTGGTTACATTCCATATAAGGAATTTTTTCAGCATCGGTCCATATCCAGCTCCCATATAAGGTTCACTTCTGAAAACCACTTAATGCCACATAATTTATTATTAAACTCGACATGGGTATGTTCTGTGTATAGATAAATCATTTTGATTATTATACCCTCCACCACCATCAGTGGTGATAGAGGGTTTATATAAGTTTGTCATTCCGTGTGTAACACCAAGAAATAGTCATCTGAGACCCAACAAAGTATATATATTCTGGGTCCTTATGAAATTCTGAGTCGATTTAGCTATGCCCGTCTGTCTGTCTGTGTAAAACACGCTCACGTTAAAACGAAGCAAGATAATTTAACCATTTGGTATTGAAGTCAACATTCTGACTTCCGTCAGAATGTTGATATCTTCATAAAAATTTTACAACTTAAAATCTTATGTCAATAGAATTCATTGAGAGAAAAAATTTTCTGGATCGCTCCATAATTGGACATAGCTCCTATACAAGGTCCCCTCCCGAAAATCACTTCAAAATCAATTCTCGAATTTGGTATAAGTATTGCTCATATGCACAGAAATATTACTGTGAAAGTTTTTTCCGATCGGTCCATAATTGGTCATAGATCACATACAAGGTTCCCTCCCGAATATCAATTAAACGCACATAACTCATTACAAAATATTGATATCCATACATTTAGCGCAAATATTCCTCTTATGTACATAAATTACACTATAAAATTGTTTTACGATCGGTCCATATTTATTCATAGCTCTTATACTAGGTCCCCTCCAGAAAATCACTTAAATGCACAATATTCATTGCCAAATAATGATATAGATACAGAATTTTGAAATTTTGTCTTTATATACATAATTGGTCATAGCGCCTTAACGAAAATCTCTTAAACGCACATTACTCATGTAAGGCAAGATTTTATTAAGAAATTCTGTATGTCAAAAATGTATATAAATACTTTTGTATAAGCTTTGTATGGAATATTAATTTTATTTCCTTTTCCTTGTTGTGACCAATTCAAGCTACAATTGCAATGTTGATGATTTTTTTTTTTTTTTTCGTATTGGAGTCAAATGGTATTACTATTTATTTCTTTTGTATTATTAGTTTCTTTTGGTACAATCAGAATAGTAAAAGTTTTTATAACACCATATCGATACATACTACAATAAAATTATTCTTAGTGTTCTCTACACACACATACATAAACCTTTTGTAAACATTCTCCCAGTACAATGTTTATACATGATCAGACGTAGCAACATAGGTTGATGTCTGAGCTAAAATGTTAAATTAGTAAGCATGTTGCAGTCAAGACAACACATCTGCAAAGGTACATGTATATATACATATTTACACGAGATTGATGATTGAAAACATTTTGCTTAAAATAATTTACATTACAAAGGTTCTGTAAATAGTGTTATAAACAAAACAAAAGAAAATAACTACATACCGATCATAAATTTGTATACATATTTTAATGTTTACTATAATTTTCCTTAAATAATAATAGATAAGAATAATTCTCAGAATAGGAATGACCGTTTTAACTAGGAAATTTTCAGACAGTTATAGAAATCATTAGGACATTTCATTGCTACTATTTGATGGCAATTGATATTGTTTAAAGTGTTCATGTTAGTACATATTTTCCAATAAATAGATGATACTACAATAAGTTAGATGGATAATTTCTTTGCCCAAATAATTGCAAGTTTTGGTAATAAAAAAAAATGCTAATAACATAAGTTGGCAATATTTACTATGACATTTCACATAACAGAGTTGTTATCAATTATAGTTTGTTATTAATAACTCCTTTTCCGGTTTGCTGTGATCGAGTCAACATCATTACGCATAATTGCAAGATAGTGAGAACAAATAATTTTTTTTTAAGAAAGTGGAGTTATTGTTCTAAGTGAAATTCAAATCCAGAAAAATCTTATTTCGACGACCATTAACTTAATCGATCAAAAGTTATCTTAATTATCGTCAAAATCTATTAAGGTAAATATTTGTTTTCACTTTTAGTTTATGTTGTAAAAATAATAAAATTGTGATTTTCATAGGAAAAATTATTGGCGATTAAATCGTCTGATAAAAGTTCTTCATTATATTGATAATTACTCATTTCGATATAAAAAAAAAAAAATCCGGATAGATCGAAATCATCCCTTTTTGTTCTTAGTTTTTACAAGGTAAAGATCTTAAAGTAATATATTTTTCGTACATTTATATAAATATTTTATGTTATTTCAATAGGATTGAAAAATATTTTTTCCTGGTGGTGGACTCAAATAAGGGGCCACCACTGTTCTTTTTAATCACGCTATATCTTTGCATATACATACATACGCCTGTTAAGCTTTTGCTCACATTAACAGCAGGTTGCGATCAACATATATATATATATGTATATTGACATGTGTATCAAATTACCATAAATTCCTAAAAAAATTCTTAAGAAAAGGGGAGAGAAGAAACATTTAACAACTGCTCCAGATCATTTAATTTTTCACCCCGAAGAGATTAACATTCTTATATGAGTATTATATGCATAATATCTATTATTATATCAGAACTTGGAGACATGTGTATAAAAATCCATTGCAAATGAAAAATTTATATGAAGGCAAAATTAAAATTATATTTTCTAATAACGAAATCTAAAAAAAAAAATAACATAAATAAACTTCTCCAAACCCCTAATTATATTGCTCCTGGCGAGAAATTGCGGAAAAGTAACATTGGGAATCTCGAGCTATTGGCATGGTGTTTGAAAATACTTTTGTAACTATAGTGTTAATTGAATAAAAAAAAAGAACACTCAAAAATACATTTTCAACGTGGAAATTAGTTAAAAAAAAAAAAAAAATCTTAAAATTATATAAATACCTAAATACTTAACAGTTTTAATAAGTGCTAAAAATTTAAAAAAAAAAGCTACAATTATTCTATAATCTTTAAAATTTAAATTAAAATACAAAATTAACTAATTTAATTGGCATAAATCTAATAAAATTTTTTTTAAACAGCTAAAATAACGTGAACTATAAATATCGCACATGAAAATATATTTTTGAGTCGTTTATGTAATATTAAATAATTTTAAAATATTTATAATTTTTTATATAGCTTAAGTATTACAAAATAATTATCTGCAGTGAATACCCTTAATAATTCAAGCGTGTAACTCTTTTTGCACATTCCTACATACATACATATTTATTCTCCAGTACAAGCAGTTGCAGAGGCCTCTACAAACGCTATATATGTACATAATAATAATTGGGTGAGTGTGAGCAAAATTTTAATTTAATAAAACAACACTCAATTTAAAAATAGAGATCAATGTTAATTATCACTGAAACTTTAAACATTGAAACATTCTCTTAAATTGACTGCAGTTTTGTTAGCCTGCAATTTGAATTAATGCAGAAATTTTATTGTTAAATATACAAAGACTTACGCTTGTATTTATAAAAAAATCTTATTTTGCTTTTAATGCACTCAATAGTTAAAGCACACTTTAGGCTTAAAAACCAATTATAAAATTGTGATATTCATAAACAAATAATAAACGTATATTAACTATTGTGCTGATTTATGTTTAAGTTGGCAGCACTGTACAATATGGCTGTCATTTTATGTGTTAGTGTTGCGTACAATTAGGATAAAATATTCGTTGATTCGGTTTTCTTAATTTCATATTTTTGTTTATAATAGATTTTTGACAATAAAAACAAACTTAACAAAAATAAATATATATATATATGGCTTTAATAAATGTCTATTTAGTTCAGATGTATAATTATATCATATAATTTCTAATTATTATTAAAATTATCCGAATAACGGATATTTTGCGACAAAATATACATCACTATGACACATTTTCTTATTTTTACTTATTTTCCTTGTAATTTTTGGTAAATTTTTGCAAATATTGATAAATTTCTTTGATATTTGACTAATTTTAATGCCGGCGAATATATTTTGCATTAGTATAACACTAATCAATATAATTTACATGGTTAATTACTTTATGGCATTATATTTAACCAACAAACTTTGAAAAAGCCAAATCAAATGATTTTGTCCATCATTTGGTTGACAGACGGGCACTTCCAAATTGCCTAAAAATAGTGCTGGACAATTGGAATATTGTCAAATATTCATGCATTAATCCAATAATGCCTAGATTTGAGTTTTTTCCTCAAAATATAATCGTTTAAAAATTTTCTGGGATTTTATTTACAAATTTGTAAACGTTAAAATTAGAATTTTTAGATTTTATTTTAAAAGAAACCATAATTAGTTTTCGCAATCAACCTAAAATTACCGGAAAAATCTTTATCTGAGAAAAAAATTGTTAAAAATCAACTTATTGTTGGCTTAAAGAAGGGTCGAGCCTACAATAAAATTCTTCTAATTGTCAATGGTTTATTGAAGGTGTTTTAAGCTATTTCACGTTTATAAATACGATTTTCCTGAATTTTGCCTAAAATTGTTTAATAAACCTAAAATAAGTTTTTATAAATACAGCCGTTAAAAGTTAAAGAAATCCTTATGATTCTTAACTTTTAAGTTCAGATAATATTTAAGTTGTTTACATCCCAATACTAAAACAAGTGTAGTTTAATTTTTTTTTCGCAAATATATTCACATACTTGGTGATTACTATATTTTGCTTTGGTAAATTTTGCAGCAAGTTAAAAGAATCAAAACTCTATACACTTTTTTTGGTATTTTTTTTTTTTAATCATTTACTTGTTTTTAAGAACAGTTTTTTTTTTTCATTTTTTTTTTTTTCAAAGGCACAGTTAGTAAATAGATGTTTTAAGAATTGTCCAATAGGAAACATCTCATATATAAGTTTCTTTTTCTAACATTGTATAACTTGTCTATATACTTTCGTAATTAAGAATTTTTGTATAACATAAATAAGGCCGTAATGTAAGATAGTTTTAAGAATTTCGTCGGGTTTTTTCAACTCCTGAATAGATTTTTTCTCAATAATAAAATGAATTATATTATGTATCACTAATACATTTTAGTTTTTCTTACTGATATGTGATGTGGATGTACAGGTGAATTGAAAGTGGGATCTTAGGATATTATTTAGCGCTACTAAGATCATAGGCAGGGAGGGTTTTGAGGCGCGTCTCTACCAAACAACATCTTGGAGAGATCTAGTTAAGTTTTTTTTTAAGTTTCGATTGATGTGTTTGCTTTAAATTTTCCGTTAATTTTGATCTAAATAAAGGGTTTACATTCTATCTTTTTTTGTTATGATCAATTCCTATCTATTTAGGTTATTTAGGAGTCTATAACAACATTTATGTAGCAAAGTTAGTTATTGACAAGTGAGATTTCAAGGACAAGAATCCCACCCCACCCGACTGATCGCTAGCATTAGCAATGGCTCCTATAGTCCTGTTATCTTGACAAAGAGCAAAATTCGTCAATAACATTTACCATCTCATTGTGATGCCGTAATAATTTATGGTAGTTTCTGCTTTATTCCTAACCAGACACACTCACAAGAACGTTTGTTCATTACATAAATTGGCGCCCAACGTGGGGCCGGAAAGATTGGAAAATTACGGAAAGGTAATTTATTTAATCTTTCTTTGCTCTACAAAACATTTTCAATTTTTTTCTTTTAGTATTTTTTTCTTTCAATAGTTTACAACATTTTATTTATCATACATGGACGGAAATCTAGATTTGAAATATTTGTTAGCCTCTTTAGGAATTTGATGGATTGATTGTGTCGACTTTGTCAACCAAAGACTAGCTAATTATCCTTTTCAAATTAGATAGAAATGTATGTATGATACATAACATTTTGTAGTAGTTTTTGGAAATATTTATCCTGTATTCTACGTCTAAATTGAGTTACCGGTAACCTGGTTCTTTCCTGGAAACACAATTTTGTTGCAAAGCGACTTATTGTCCGTTAGAATCAGTGGAGAAAAAAAAAAAGTAAAAATCGGTTTGTTTTAACGGGAATATTAAGATAAAATAGTTCTAAAACTCCATAGACTGGTTCAATTTCCTAATCAATCGTTACATTTTAAAAAACTTTTCACGTTTACTAAATCCCATCACCTAATTACATCACATACAGTAAGAAAGATAACCTTTTCTATACCTTTACCAAATTAACGTTCTTTTGTTTGTTCAACATCGTCTGATATTTGTAACAAAATCTGCATATGGCGAAAAAGTAAATATTGTTAAAGCAAATTTTTCTTATTGTAAAATTATTGAAATTTTTATAATCTTTAATATCTAGAAAGGACCCTTGAAATTTTCATTGCAATTTAAAGAAAAAATTGGTTTTCCACCTTCAACATTTGTTTTAATTTGCAAGTGAATTATAGGATTTTTTAAAGTAAAAGTCAAGAAAAACTTTTAAAATAGTTATTTCTTGTTGTTTTTGCATTAAAAATTCACTAATAATTCACAAATAATATCAATATTTTTTTGTTTAATCTGCAAACAAACTTTTCTAGTTTAATTGTTTTGAGAAGATGTTTAATTTTTTTTTCGAACGAAGCAAAAGCGTTAAATTTGAAATTATTTACAGAATATTCCAGCTTCAATTCGAGCTTTACTACATTTACGTTGGATAATTTCTATTGACTTTGATTATAATAGTTGCTAAAATTCAAATTGTTGGAAAGATCTTAGGATTTTGCCTATTTATTATCGATTTTTTTTTATATTTTATTTTAATTTTTTTTGAACCCTAAGTAGTTTTGATGTAAATTTCCCTTTTATTTCTAAAAAAAAAAAAAAAATAGTTGTTTCTTTTCCAAAGCAAAAACTGTTATGTCTAATTTTGCATATTTTAGAGGGTTTCAAGATTCAATTCAAAATACAAACTTTACTATTTTTTTTTTTTTGCTTTAGTCATGATTTTCGGTTAAATATAAATTTTAATAAATTTTTTTTCTTTGGATACAAAATTGTGAGATAAATTTTAACTTATTGGGAAAAATCTTAGAAGTCGATTACTCTTCAGAGCTTAATATTACAGAGCAGAATCTTGAACACGAGGTGTCGGTCGATGCTGTTCAGCAATCTTCTGGTATAGTAAAATGCTGGAACTGCGATCAATCCGGTCATCATTAGGAAGATTGTCTGGTACCTCGTATAATCTTCTGCTACGGTTGTGGGCTGAAGAATACTTATAAGCCCCAATGTACCAGATGTGCAAACAAGAAAATAAATCTGTCAAAAAACTCAATGATGCAAAACAATATTCGAAATCAACCATAGAATCGGCTAGCTCAGCCCCTAATATTCCCAATGAAAGTTCGAAAGCCAATAGTGAAAATTCAGAAAATGCCAACAACAATACTACTTTGAAATCTTTTGAAAATATTGTAATTTTAAACCACGAAAATGCAAATCAAAATCATAATAGCAACAACAAGGAAAATGTTAGTAAAATTATTTATCCATTAGTACCATATCACATACGTTTACAGAAATATTTAGAGAAAAGAAAAGCTATTTTCGAAGTAAATTCTATTTCTAATTGTCCTGATAGTAAACCAAAACGTTCGACGGTTAGGCTTCGTAAATACTTCAAAAATCGAAAACTTAGTGCTAAATACATTCTATCTACTATTGTTAACAACACATCTGACAAACGTTACTATGCACCTGTTAAATTTTTAACTTTTTCTGAATTTGGTCTTTTAGACACTGGTGCAAATGTGTCTTGCATTGGTTCCGATCTAGTCCTTTTTGATTTTTGTAAATTTCCAGAATTTAGTCCCTTAAAGTCTGTCGTCAAAACTGCCGATGGTAGCGTGCAAAAAGTCCGTGGAATTTTAAATGTAGATGTCCATTTCAAAGATAAGGTTAAAAAATTAAAAATTTTAGTTGTTCCTTCTATTACCCAAAGGCTTATTTTAGGCTTAGATTTTTGGGAAAGTTTTAATTAAGCTCCTGAATTTTTCAGTTCCGTAATATATTCGTCTGTCCGAGAAAGTCCAGCAAAAGTTTTGTCTGAATTAGTTAATTGTAATACTATTTCTCCTGATGTTAAGTCTGATACAAACAACGCTTCTATCCCATCAACGCTTCTATCCCATCTCCCCTGCCGTCGAAAAACTAATGTTTAAGGAGATTGATCGGATGTTAGAGCTAGGAGTTATAGAGCCTTCTTCTTCCGCATGGAGTTCGCCCATGAGGCTTGTAGTAAAACCAAATAAAGTGAGGTTATGTTTGGACGCGAGAAGACTGAATGAGGTTACTAAAAAGGATGCATATCCTTTACCCAGTATAGAAGGTATATTTTCCCGCTTACCAAAGGCCAGTATAATATCAAAACTGGACCTTAAGGATGCCTATTGGCAAATCGCCTTATCGGAAGATGCAAAGCCTTTGACAGCATTTACAGTACCGGGAAGGCCATTATACCAGTTTGTTGTAATGCCTTTCGGGCTCTGTAATGCTCCGTCAACAATGTGTCGCCTTATGGACAGTTTGATTCCGCCTGACCTTCGCTATTCAGTCTTCGGATATCTTGAAGAAGATTTCAGAAGATTTCAATGAACACCTATCTGTCCTTGTTCGCATAGCCGAACAATTTAAGAAGGCAAACCTTACACTTAACATTTCCAAATCAAAGTTTTGTGTGACAGAGGTTAACTATTTAGGTTATATAATAGGAAATGGAGGTATTAAAACGGATCCTGACAAGGTAGAGTCAATCCGGAAATGGCCAACACCGAAGAACATCAAGCAGGTTCGCGGCTTCCTAGGCTTGGCAGGTTGGTACCGAAGATTTGTGTCTAATTTTTCTTCTATCGTTTTCCCAATAACCGAGGTACTGTCCACTAAAAGGAAATTTTGTTGGACCCCAGAAGCCCAGGAATCCTTCGAACTTATTAAAAACTTATTGACCTCCGCTCCCATCCTGTCAAATCCTGATTTTTCAAAGAAATTTTACTTACATTGCGATGCAAGCGACTTTGGCATCGGTGCTGTGCTTGTGCAGTTTGACGATGACGGCAACGAAAGACCAATAGCTTTCATGTCGAAAAAGTTAAACACTGCACAGCGCAAGAATTCGAAGTCATTACTGACCACTCTTCATTAGTTTGGTTAATGAAGCAACAGGATGTGACGGGAAGGTTAGCGAGATGGGTCTGGAAGCTCCAAGGTTACAAATTTTCCATTAGTCATCGTAAGGGAAAGGATAATGTGGTACCCGATGCCCTGTCTAGGTTTCCGTTCGAAGAAATAGCTGTCCTAGATTATATGGAACCTGAAATAGATCTTTCATCCCCTCATTTTAATGACGAAGACTACACTGAACTAAAGAGGAAGATACAGGACAATAGTAGTAAATTTCCTGACATAAAAGTAGTAGATAATTTTGTTTATATAAGGACATCGCATTACACAGGGAACTTAGAACAGGATCATGATGCATGGAAACTCTGGATACCACAAAACTTAAGAAATACCCTTATGCACCGTTTTCACAATACCCCTATTGCTGCCCATGGAGGCATGGTAAAGACCTTAGAATTGATTAGGCGAAAATTCTATTGGCCAGGTCTCGTTCGGGATGTTAGGAACTATATAGGAAACTGTGATACGTGTAAGGAATCGAAAGCTCCCAATAATATTCTCAAACCAAATATGGGTAATCAAGTAATGGTAGGTAGGTAGGTAGGTTGATAGGAGGATGTATACTACATCAAATCCGAAGAAATACACCTAGGCCACTATCGGGCCTGTTGTGCGCTCCAATTCAAGAAAAAAAAAAAAAAAAAAAAAAAAATTGTTCACTGAATGTATTATTTTTCCATGTTCAGAAACTCAGTTTCCTGGACGTAATTCCTAAGAATCTTCCAATCGGTGTTGGTTAAGAATGTTATTTCTGGAATAACATCACTTCCAAGATACTTGGATCTAACTTCGACGAATGCCTGACAATGGCAAAGAAAGTGCTCCAGAGTTTCACTGTCCTCTCCACATGCTCTACATTCGTCTGAATTCGCACGTCCAATTTTGTATAGATGTGCTCGTAATCCTGTGTGTCCACTGAGAATACGTACCATCATACTAACCTCAGACTTGCTCATTTTGAGAAGATTTCTCGTCTTGCTCTCATCAGGGTCACCCCATAGAATCTTTGTGGTTCTACCCACCGTTTCATTATTCCAAGAGGCCTTATGGGATTCTCTCATCCATATTTTTAATTCAGCTTTTGTTGCGTCGAATGGTTTTGCGTTTGTCAGGTTAACTACATCGAGCTCCCTTCCCTTTAAAGCTATTACATTCGCCCTTTCGTTGCCGACTACTCCCGAGTGGCCTGGTACCCATATGATGTGAACCTTACCTCTGGGAGAGTATTCAGTTAAAGCTTTCTTACAATCCAATACGGTCTTAGATTTAATTCTATCACCTGATATCGCACAAATTGCCTTCTGGCTGTCGGTAAATATATTAAGCCCTGTGGGCGCCATATTTATTCTAATCCAATTTACACATTCCGTTATTGCTCGTACTTCTGCCTGGAAGCTTGTGTTATGATTAGGTAAACGGTGGTATATTTCTGTTTCTGGGTCTTCAATATAGAACCCCAGACCCACTTTGTCCCCTAATTTAGAGCCATCCGTGTAACAACGGATTCCTACTGGTATTTGCTCTAATGTTCCGCTTGACCAAGACATTCTATCTGGGATTAGCGTTTCAAAGTTTCCGACATATTCAGCGTCTGGTATGCGATCAGGCACGTCCGATGAATGTGTATAACCTTCCAATGTGTCCAGTATACATTGATGACGTGTCCTATAACCGTTTTTGGCCAGTTCGCCTAAAGTAAAGAGCCGTTCGGCTGTAAGCGCCGCCTCATATCTTATATATGTTTCAATGGGTGGAATATCTAGCAACGTTTCCAGAGCCTTGGTTGAAGTAGTACACATGGCACCACTTATACCCAAGCAGCATGTACGCTGAACTCCCTGCAGTAGTTTGATATTACACTTTTTGTCCAAAGCACTCCACCAAATTATTGAAGCATAAGCTAGAATTGGTCTAATTACACTTTTATAAAGCCAATTTGTCATAGTAGGACTAAGACCCCATTTCATGCCTATGGTTCTCCTACATATCGCCCAGCACCGATGTGCCTTGTTGATCCTATCCTCTATGTGGTGTCTCCATTTTAATTTCCGGTCAAGTATTACACCTAAGTACTTAACTTTGTCTGTCACCGGTATCTTCTTGCCCAAGAAGCAAGGTTCAGTATATGTAGAAATTTTTGTCTTTCTTGTGAAAAGACAGATTTCCGTCTTCGCCGGGTTAACATTGAGGCCTCTCGGTTGAGCCCAGCTCAAGGCCGTATTCAGAGCCTCCTCAGCTCTTCTACACAAGTAATTTGGATCCTTTCCCTTTAAAAGTATTACGACATCGTCTGCATAGCAGACAGGTCTAAGTCCTTTCTCGGTTAGGGTCCTTAGGAGGCTATTAATCGTGGTGACCCAGAGTAAAGGTGACAAAATGCCACCCTGTGGTATACCGCGAAATACCTTTTTCCTGATAGTTATATCGTACATCTCGCAGCTTATCCATCTGTTCCTTAGCATGTAGTTGATCCAGTTACGGAGCACCCGGTCAACATAAAACTGGTCTAGGGATTGGATAAGGGTATCAGTGTGCACGTTATTGAAAGCGCCTTCGATGTCAATGCATACTGCCAGTGTATACAGTTTGCTATCGAAAGATTCACTTATGTAGTGGACAACTTCATTTAAAGCGGTTTCCACCGATCGTCCCTTTACATAAGCATGCTGCTTATATTTAAGGTCATTGTATGGTATGCTGCTTTTAACCATGCTATCGACTATCCGTTCCAAGGTTTTAAGTAGGAAGGACGTAAGACTTATCGGTCGATAGGACTTAGGTGTCGCATAGCTAGGTTTCCCTGGTTTGGGTATAAATATTACCTTTGCATCCTGCCATTTAACTGGGGTATATGCCAATTTTAAGCATGCAGTGAATATCTGTGACAGATGTACGGAAACCAGTCCCGCCTCCATCTGCAAAAGTGCCGGGAAAATTCCATCCGGCCCTGCAGCTTTATAGGGAGCAAAGCTCTTGATTGCCCCTTTAACCATGTCAGTTGTAATAACTATTTCCGTGTTACCCTCCCCTTCCTCCAATATCGGTTCATCTATGTTATTCGATATACCGGGTGGGAAATGAGAATCCATTAGGAGTTTCATTGTCTCCTCCATATCCTCAAGCCTCCTGCCCGTGTCATCGATCATAGATTCCGGTTGGACATGAGTTTTGGATAGGAATTTTTTTATCTTCGATACGTCATTTACGCTATCTACCTGTTCACAGAAAAGTTTCCAGGAGTCTCGTTTGGCTTTTCGAACGATTTTCTTATATTCACCAAGTTTATTACGATACTCATCCCAGTATACTGCGGTCTTTTTACGCCGTGCCCGGTTAAATAGTTTGCGAAGAGTCTTCCCAAGGTTCCGGATCTCCCCAGTTACCCAGGGTTTTTCCTGGGCAGATCTCCGCTCTCGCAGAGGGCAGCTGTCCTCGAACGATTCAACCAGGGCACTTGTGAACGTTTCCACTTTGGCATCTATATCCTCTTTATTTCGACATTGAAAAGTATCCTGACCTAAACGGTTCTTTAGTAAGGCCCCGAACATTGTCCAATTAGTTTTAGACTTATTCCGAAACTTTATCGGCTTTGGTGGTGGCCTTAGTATTTTGAATCTTATGTACCGATGATCAGAAAAGGAGTGCTCGTCCGAAACTCTCCAATCCTGAATTTCGTTTATAAGCTCTTCTGAACATATAGTTATATCTAATACTTCTTCTCTGATTCTATTGACGAAGGTAGCTTTATTACCTAAGTTCAATGTTATCAAGTCTTTAGTATTAAAGAAATCCATGAGGGCTTGTCCCCTGCGATTGGTGTTTGTACTACCCCAAGCTACATGATGCGAGTTGGCATCACAACCTATTACAATTTTCTTATTTTTCCTTTGTGCCTCTTCAACCAGTTTCATCAGATCCGACGTTGGTGGTAGGGTCGGAGAATCGAAAGGCAGGTAAATAGATGCAAGGAATATGTTGCCTCGACCTTGCTTCAGCACCGTTGCATCCGATGTTGATAATCCTGTTGAGAGGAGAAAACATAAGTTCTTGTGACATAAGATACATGTTCTCGGGCGAGATCCTGTATCAGCGTAGAAAAGTTGGAAATTTACGTGATTTAATCCAGAAACCTTGTTGCGAATCGTCCAAGGTTCCTGGATTAAAGCTATATGTATTTTACCTGTGTTGATTTTAGCCATCAGAGCGTTGGTAGCTGTCTCGCTCCGATGGAGGTTTATTTGGATAACCTCAATCATGGTCATCCATTAAACTGTCTTCCAGCGAGTTGGTGGTCACCTCCTCGCTCTTTGGATTTGACTCCTCCGGATAGCCTGAAGTGGCTATTAATGCAGTGAGTACTGTTGATGGCACTGCGGTGTCCTTATCAGGCATAGGAATAGCAGTATTTTTAATAGACACATTCCCAATTCTGGAGAGCATTGCTGTTCTGTCTTCTGGCGGGTGAGTGATTTCCTCCTCGCTTTTAGGATTTGACTCCTCAACATTGCTAGTACTTGCTAATGATGCTTTGGGTACTGTCTTAGGTGTTTTAGTGTCCTTGTCGGGGCCGGTTTTGACAGCCCTTTCAATCGGCGCCTTCCCAATTTTGGAAAGGGCAACTACACTTTCTTCTGGCGAGTTAATGGTAAATTCCTCGATTTTAGGATTTGACTCCTCAACGTTATCAGTAGTGGATACTGTGGTCTTAGGTTTTTTAGTGTCCTTTTCGAGGCTTGTTGTAACAGCCCTTCCAATCGGCACCTTCCCAATTTTGAATATGACAGATTTAGAGGCGAAGTAAGCCCTACCTTTATTCTTGGCAAGACTAGCCATGGATTTCTGGTCGATACCTATTACAAATAAAGTTCCCTCAGGTTCTTCTTTCCTGTAAAAGACATCCCATTTTTCCACGGCCAGCTCAGCATTTTGACCTCCAAGAATTTCCAGTATACGTTCATTAGCCAGTTTACTGCCCCATCCTTTTATGTAGACAGTGGACTTTAGGAGCACCGGAAGCTCGCTCTTCTTTGCCAGTCCCAGCCTAGCGCCGTCCCAGGGAGGAGGGATACTTTCCACCAAGTTCTTTAGGGTGCTAACACATTGGTGAGATGCCAACCTCATCAACATCACGCCCATGCTGAACTCGCAGCTCTCGCTCTCTATTGGTTGTTTGCCCTTTGAAGCTATTGCATGGTCCACTATCTTATTGTTGACCAGGTCTTCTATTTTACTCTGTTGGTCTATTGGAATTTTGCCTGTCGGATTACCGGCATCGTAAACTGCATAGCAGAGATCGTCCCGGTGCCTACTTCTGGCAACTTTGGCGTAAGATGGCGGCTCTTTACCTTTTCCTCCGTCTAGCTTCTCCTTCCTCGTTTTTCGGGGCTTCTTTTGAGATTCCCTTACCTTCGAGGTTGATTTCGCCGACGTGTTCGTCTTCGGAATATCTGGCTTGGCGTTGTCACCCTTACTCGCAGGATTCTCACTTGAGATTCCTTTGAGTGAAGTATGGCTTGGCTTCGACTGTGTATTAGAAGACGGGGAGCTCTTTTTCTTCTTAGGCTTATTCTCAGTTGTCAACTCCTCGGGAGACCTGATCCTTTTTGCCTCAGATCTTGTGAGAGAGTCCGATTTTTCCTTTGGAGTGTCGTGGGATTGACTAACTATGATTTCCTGAAGCATCTTTTTCAACTTCCTCCTCTGTGCTCCAGAAAGTCTTTTCTTAGTAATAGGTAGTTTAGCTATGCTATCACTCACCTCTTTCACCATTTGCTCTACTTCATCCTTTTTGGGATTTGCTATAATGGTATTATTATTATTATCATCTGAGGATTCAGAGTCGGAACCCTCACCTATATTTAAAGGCTGAGGTAGCTTAGAGCTCTCTCCGAGTACATCCTTCTCTTTCACCCCTATATTTTTGCCAGCGGCATGCTGTACACTTGACGCATTGTCCGCCACGGAGGCCAAGGTACCCACCTCCGTAGTAGTATTCTGCTCACGATTGCAGGATGACGACGACACGTGACTCGCGAGTAGATCAACACTTGCCGCCGGTACTGGGTTATTTAGGCCCTGCACCGTAACTTTTATCTTTTTATTTTTATTTTCCATATTTGTTTTTTTTTTTTTTTCCAGTTTTTTGGTCCGCGGGGAATATAATATTCCCAGGTGGTGGACAATCTGCCCTCCCTCAGCTTAAGTGAAATTAAAGCTGGGAGAGGACAGATGGTCCATCACCACCCCCTATCCGCCACCCGGGGACGCGCTCGGTAGGAAAAATCTGGAAAACTCCCCCGAGTAATAAGTGTTCGACCATTTCAACGGCTTTATGTCGATATTTTAGGCCCGTATCCACGTAGCAAAAAAGGATATATCGGTATATTCATTGTACTTGACCATATGACGAAATTCCATTGGCTATGTCTGTTGAAAAAGTTTACGTCCGCTGTAATTCAGGATTTCCTCTTAAAGGAAATATTTCATACGTATGGCGTACCAGAAACCCTTGTTAGTGATAATGGATCGCAATTTAAAGCGAACGATTTTAATGCGTTTCTCACAGCCCTGGGTATCAAACATACTTATACGGCCATATACTCCCCGCAATCAAACGCCTCTGAGAGGGTTAATCGCTCAATTATTGCAGGTATTCGTTCCTATCTGAAAAAAGATCAATCCCTCTGGGATCAGAATTTAAGTTTTATAAGCTGTGCGCTGAGAAACTCGGTTCATCAGACCATTCAATGTTCTCCATATTTTGCTGTTTTTGGCCAAGAAATGGTTACTCATGGTAGTTCATATGAACTCCTTAGAAAGCTAAACTGTCTAAATGAATCAACAATTAAATTGGAAAATAATGATAAACTCAATTTGCTTCGTAACGATCTTCAAAAACATATCACAAAAGCTTATGAGACAAACAAAAATCTGTATAATTTAAGAGCGAGACCAATTACTTATGAAATTGGACAATGCGTATTTAGACGGAATTTTGCTCAATCAAATTTAGAGAAGAAATTTAATGCTAAATTAGCACCTTCTTTTATTAAATCTAAAATTAGGGAAAAAGTTGGCAACAACTATTATATTCTCGAGGATATGGAGGGGAAGATTTTAGGCACATATCATGCAAAAGATCTTCGTTCTTAATCTTGCTTTTTCCTCCTAATACTTCTGATTAAAATCCACGTATTATGCGGTTTGTAAGGCAAGATTTTATTAAGAAATTCTGTATGTCAAAAATGTATATAAATACTTTTGTATAAGCTTTGTATGGAATATTAATTTTATTTCCTTTTCCTTGTTGTGACCAATTCAAGCTACAATTGCAATGTTGATGATTTTTTTTTTTTTCGTATTGGAGTCAAATGGTATTACTATTTATTTCTTTTGTATTATTAGTTTCTTTTGGTACAATCAGAATAGTAAAAGTTTTTATAACACCATATCGATACATACTACAATAAAATTATTCTTAGTGTTCTCTACACACACATACATAAACCTTTTGTAAACATTCTCCCAGTACAATGTTTATACATGATCAGACGTAGCAACATAGGTTGATGTCTGAGCTAAAATGTTAAATTAGTAAGCATGTTGCAGTCAAGACAACACATCTGCAAAGGTACATGTATATATACATATTTACACGAGATTGATGATTGAAAACATTTTGCTTAAAATAATTTACATTACAAAGGTTCTGTAAATAGTGTTCTAAACAAAACAAAAGAAAATAACTACATACCGATCATAAATTTGTATACATATTTTAATGTTTACTATAATTTTCCTTAAATAATAATAGATAAGAATAATTCTCAGAATAGGAATGACCGTTTTAACTAGGAAATTTTCAGACAGTTATAGAAATCATTAGGACATTTCATTGCTACTATTTGATGGCAATTGATATTGTTTAAAGTGTTCATGTTAGTACATATTTTCCAATAAATAGATGATACTACAATAAGTTAGATGGATAATTTCTTTGCCCAAATAATTGCAAGTTTTGGTAATAAAAAAAAATGCTAATAACATAAGTTGGCAATATTTACTATGACATTTCACATAACAGAGTTGTTATCAATTATAGTTTGTTATTAATAACTCCTTTTCCGGTTTGCTGTGATCGAGTCAACATCATTACGCATAATTGCAAGATAGTGAGAACAAATAATTTTTTTTTAAGAAAGTGGAGTTATTGTTCTAAGTGAAATTCAAATCCAGAAAAATCTTATTTCGACGACCATTAACTTAATCGATCAAAAGTTATCTTAATTATCGTCAAAATCTATTAAGGTAAATATTTGTTTTCACTTTTAGTTTATGTTGTAAAAATAATAAAATTGTGATTTTCATAGGAAAAATTATTGGCGATTAAATCGTCTGATAAAAGTTCTTCATTATATTGATAATTACTCATTTCGATATAAAAAAAAAAAAATCCGGATAGATCGAAATCATCCCTTTTTGTTCTTAGTTTTTACAAGGTAAAGATCTTAAAGTAATATATTTTTCGTACATTTATATAAATATTTTATGTTATTTCAATAGGATTGAAAAATATTTTTTCCTGGTGGTGGACTCAAATAAGGGGCCACCACTGTTCTTTTTAATCACGCTATATCTTTGCATATACATACATACGCCTGTTAAGCTTTTGCTCACATTAACAGCAGGTTGCGATCAACATATATATATATATATGTATATTGACATGTGTATCAAATTACCATAAATTCCTAAAAAAATTCTTAAGAAAAGGGGAGAGAAGAAACATTTAACAACTGCTCCAGATCATTTAATTTTTCACCCCGAAGAGATTAACATTCTTATATGAGTATTATATGCATAATATCTATTATTATATCAGAACTTGGAGACATGTGTATAAAAATCCATTGCAAATGAAAAATTTATATGAAGGCAAAATTAAAATTATATTTTCTAATAACGAAATCTAAAAAAAAATAACATAAATAAACTTCTCCAAACCCCTAATTATATTGCTCCTGGCGAGAAATTGCGGAAAAGTAACATTGGGAATCTCGAGCTATTGGCATGGTGTTTGAAAATACTTTTGTAACTATAGTGTTAATTGAATAAAAAAAAAGAACACTCAAAAATACATTTTCAACGTGGAAATTAGTTAAAAAAAAAAAAATTTATAAAAAAAAAAAAAATCTTAAAATTATATAAATACCTAAATACTTAAAAGTTTTAATAAGTGCTAAAAATTTAAAAAAAAAAAAAGCTACAATTATTCTATAATCTTTAAAATTTAAATTAAAATACAAAATTAACTAATTTAATTGGCATAAATCTAATAAAAATTTTTTTAAACAGCTAAAATAACGTTAACTATAAATATCGCACATGAAAATATATCTTTTTGTACATTCCTACATACATATTTATTCTCCAGTACAAGCAGTTGCAGAGGCCTCTACAAACGCTATATATGTACATAATAATAATTGGGTGAGTGTGAGCAAAATTTTAATTTATTATCTTGTTTATGTATGTACGTATGTTCAGCAAATACTGTTAATAAAACAACACTCAATTTAAAAATAGAGATCAATGTTAATTATCACTGAAACTTTAAACATTGAAACATTCTCTTAAATTGACTGCAGTTTTGTTAGCCTGCAATTTGAATTAATGCAGAAATTTTATTGTTAAATATACAAAGACTTAAAAGTTAAAGAAATCCTTATGATTCTTAACTTTTAAGTTCAGATAATATTTAAGTTGTTTACATCCCAATACTAAAACAAGTGTAGTTTAATTTTTTTTCGCAAATATATTCACATACTTGGTGATTACTATATTTTGCTTTGGTAAATTTTGCAGCAAGTTAAAAGAATCAAAACTCTATACACTTTTTTTGGTATTTTTTTTTTAATCATTTACTTGTTTTTAAGAACAGTTTTTTTTTTCATTTTTTTTTTCCAAAGGCACAGTTAGTAAATAGATGTTTTAAGAATTGTCCAATAGGAAACATCTCATATATAAGTTTCTTTTTCTAACATTGTATAACTTGTCTATATACTTTCGTAATTAAGAATTTTTGTATAACATAAATAAGGCCGTAATGTAAGATAGTTTTAAGAATTTCGTCGGGTTTTTTCAACTCCTGAATAGATTTTTTCTCAATAATAAAACAAGTAAGAAAGTATAGTCGGGCGTGGCCGACCATATGATACCCTACACCAGTTATGAATATTAAATGTGATTTATTTTTCATAATAAAGCATTTATCTTCAATATTCCCTTGTTCCTATACATTTAAGCAATTTATGGATAAAAAACTAATTTTCTGAAAGAGGCTTTATATGGGGGCTAGGGGCAAATATAGACCAAGCCCGATAAAATTTTGTGAATATATTTATATTCTGCTAAATTTCATCGCGATATTTGTGTTTATAAGTAAATTTTGGACATTCAAGTAATTTTCTGAAGGGGACTTTGTATGGGAGCTAGGGTCAAATGGGGCCCGATCTTTATGATTTGGCAGGGTCATCAAGACTTCTATAAAACTTAGTTGTGCCGCATTTTATCGATATATCTGTATATTTAACATAATTATGAGCTCAAAAGCCCTTTTCGGGGGGTTCTGTTCTATGGGGGCTAGGTAAAATAATGGACCGATTATAACTATTTTCAATAGGCTTGGTCCTTGGGTCAAATAAAACGTGCGTGCCAAATTTCATCCAATTATCTTGAAAATTGCGACCTGTACCTTGCGCACAAGGTTTACATGGACAGCCAGCCAGCCAGACGGACGGACGGACATAGCTTAATCGACTCAGAAAACGATTCTAAGCCGATTGGTATACTTTAAGGTGGCTCTAGGACGAATATTTTTGTATGTTACAAACATCAGCACAAATCCAATATACCCTCCCCACTAAAGTGGTGTAGGGTATAATGAATTATATTATGTATCACTAATACATTTTAGTTTTTCTTACTGATATGTGATGTGGATGTATAGGTGAATTGAAAGTGGGATCTTAGGATATTATTTAGCGCTACTAAGATCATAGGCAGGGAGGGTTTTGAGGCGCGTCTCTACCAAACAATATCTTGGAGAGATCTAGTTAAGTTTTTTTTTAAGTTTCGATTGATGTGTTTGCTTTAAATTTTCCGTTAATTTTGATTTAAAAAAGGGGTTTACATTCTATCTTTTTTTGTTATGATCAATTCCTATCCATTTAGGTTATTTAGGAGTCTATAACAACATTTATGTAGCAAAGTTAGTTATTGACAAGTGAGATTTCAAGGACAAGAATCCCACCCCACCCGACTGATCGCTAGCATTAGCAATGGCTCCTATAGTCCTGTTATCTTGACAAAGAGCAAAATTCGTCAATAACATTTACCATCACATTGTGATGCCGTAATAATTTATGGTAGTTTCTGCTTTATTCCTAACCAGACACACTCACAAGAACATTTGTTCATTACACTCATTACCAAATAAAGCTATTGATACAAAATTTGGCGCAAATATTAGTTTTGTATACAAAAATTCTATTTCAAGATTCTTTCGCGATCGGTCCATAACATGGGTGCGGTCGATCTCATGCAAATGTCCCTTCAGAAAATCACTTGAACACACATTACTTATTACTAAATTACAATATAGATACAAAATTTGACTGAAATATAGCTTTTATGTACAGAAATTTAGCTTAAAGAATTTTTTACGACCGGTTTATAAATTCCCATATTAAGTCTTTCCACTAAAAGCAATTTAACCGTATTTAACTAATTGCATTATCAATTTGAGTAGAACAGAATTATATATATGTATTTTGAAAATCCTTAAATCTTTCACACACATGCACATTATTAAATATCGTTAAAGCATATCTTAGGTCGCTATAAAAATATAAAAGCAAATGGGGTTTGTAATGTTCAATAAATCTTGTAATTGTAACAGATTTAAGCAATTTAAATCTTGGGGTTTTTCTATTTAAGACATGAGAAAACTTATTTCTACAAATATTTGATCAATTAAAAAAGTATTACTATAAAAATAGCTGGTGGAGGGTATTAAAGATTCGGCTCAGCCGAATATAGCACTCTAACTTGTTTACATTGGAATTGCCTCATTATTTTCCTTTAAACATTCTTAACGCAAATAACTTCACAGTTTCACACAATGAGGATATGATTTTTGCAAATTCCAATTGAAAAATACTTAACACGTGTCCACCAAACATCGCGAATTACTTGGCTTAGATAACGTTATATCCAATTTTTCTAAAATTTACCGCTGGATGCCCGTGGATGATTTCTTTGGGTCAGCTTTAGAGATTCGTCGTATCATCCGGTTTGAGGTGGGCTGATGTTTGGAAAATTCTTGACATGGAGCGTTAGTATCAGTGTCATATTTCTTAATATGCTATAAACGATTAAAAATTTTTTGGAAGAATTGAGCTGTTCTCCTATATCCTTTTATGATTTACATGCTTAATGAAGTTCAAAAAATGGATCTACCCTAGGCAGGAGTATATTTTTGGTCTATTCCCATTATTACTCCTAAAAATAATGACGTAAAATTTCATATACATTAAATCAAAAATAATATTTACCAAAATACAATTACAAAATTAGATTTGACTTAAAAAATTTTTAATAAAAAATGGCCGTTTCCAATTAGATGTCGCAATTACTTAGATTTATCTTTGGGCGATTTTCACCAAATTCAAAATTGAAAAGGAAATAATGTTCCATAACGAAATTCATTCCATGTTATTATAACAACATCAATTTATAAAATACAAGTGTTTGGAACTGAAAATCTAACGTAATATTTCCATAATTTTATAAAAATCACATCAAGCAGTAACATTAAGAGAGCGTTTCCAATTAGCTGACCACAGCTGTATATATACCCTTCTCACGAAGGTGAAGGGTATAAAAACAACATGAAAAAGACAACTCTCTGCTTAAATCGGAATCTATGTTATAATTAAAGTGTATGATATGTTGGATTACGCATACATTGCACTCTAAGTACTTGGATTGCTCGCTTAGAACGTCATACTGATGTCATCGAATATTATCTAAGTACTTTGTTTCCTCTATAAACATCAAATTAACTGAATAGGACCTTATATGAGAGATAGGGTTAATTATTGACCCTTTTTCATATTTTTTTAGGCCAATCACTTTCCGCATGCAATTTGGTAGGAAGATTTACGTTCCAATTAATGTTTCTAAAGTATTTTTTTATGGACCGATCCTCAATACATTTGGTAGAGAGATTTTAACTCGTATAAATCATATGTGTGTCGAATTTCATCACTTTTCTGGTATTTTTAAATCAGTAATGACTTTAAAACATTTTTTGAAGGGGAGCTTATATGGGTGTCAATCATATGCAGATTCTCATAAAAGTCAGCAGAGAGGTTCTGGCTCGTAAGTTACTTACTAATGTCGAATTTCATCTCTATACTCGCAGTAATGAGCATTAAATTATTATTATGAAGGGGATTTTATGGGGGGTAAGGAGAATTATGTAAGAGATTTTGGTTCACAAGGAACTTACTTGGGTCTAATTTCATCGCGTTCATACGTTTAAGTAATTTTTTGAAGGGGAACTTATGTGGGGGTAGGGTCAATTATGGACCGATCCACATAAAATTTGGTAGGGAGATTTTGGATCTTATGAAACTTATGTGTGTTGAATTTCATCACTATACTCGTATTTTGATCGTTAAAGTCATTTTCTGAAGAGGAGCTTATATGGGGTGGGTAGGGTCAATTATGGACCGATCCTCATAAAATTTGGCAGGGAGATTTTGGATCCCATGAAACTTAATAATGTCGAATTTCATCGCTATACTTTTAAAATACATATGCCCGTTAAAGCTGTTTTTCGGGGGTCCACTTGTATGGGGGCTATCTGAAAACGTAGACCGATATTGCTCATTTTCAATACCAAACAAACCTTACCTATAGAGAAAAATCTATCGTGCTTTCAACAGACAGACAGATGGACGGACAGACATGGCTAGATCGTCTTAGAATTTAATAAGGACCCAGAATATATATACTTTTGTGGCTCTATGACCAATATTTCGATGTGTTACAAACGGAATGACAAAATCAATATATACCCATCTTTTTTGATGGTGGGTATAAAAATATTAAAATTAAGTACAGGTAATATTTTGTTCTAAGCTTAGCCAAAAGGCACAGGTATGCATGTAAGTGAATTTTTCATTCACTTTTAAATAATAATTGTAAAAAATCCTATAGTAAATGTTTACAATTCACAGAAGTAATAAATAACATTCTGATCTTTGCCATTTGACACGAATAAATAAATCAGGTAAATTATTACAGTTATGATGTATTTTCGATTAGTTCAAATACTGAAAAATTAATATGATAATAATTAGCGTAAAATATATTCTGGAGTTAACAGTTTGCTTTAACAGATAACAAATTTTTAAAATAAAATTTGTTTACCATATTTATTTTCAACATATTTATCAATTTTCATCGAAAGCAAAGATAAGTATTTTAAATAAACCTTTTTAACACTTTATATTAATATTGAATTATTTACAAATAGAATGGAAAATACCGAGCAAATTCTAAATAAAATAACTGAAGGCGTATACAAACTATTGGAAAAAAGGGAAGAAGCATCATATGGACTTGCTTTGTAGAAATTCAGAAGGACGATGGATATATTTTACAGCATGTGGTGTACTGTCGAGAGTGTCACATTATTTTAAAATTTATGAGGCGTCAAACTTACTAAAACATAAGTGTGTCCATTCTAAGCCCTGCTATCCACAAAAAACAAGTCAGTTCTGAAGACAAAAGCACGTGCTTCGAACCATTTTTGGACTGCTGTCGGCCATTTAAGTAGTATGGAAGTGGGGAGGCAGAATTTTCTCTGCCTCCCCATTCGTAAGAGCTAAGCAAGAGTAAATGGTGGAAGAGAAATTCTTCTCCCCCATTCATATGAGCTATGTACATTGAAAAATTATGGTAGAGGAATTCTGCTTTCCCATTCATAAGAGCAATTGTATAAGGAAAATGAAGGCAGAGAAAATTCTGCTCAGTGAAAATTTTTTTTGTAATTTTGTTTGTATAAGAAGACAATTTTTAATATTTGCACTTTTAAAAGTGATGAAATTGGAAACTGATGACATGCATAAATATTGTTTGGTACGTTTACGTGAAAAAATAACCTTGAGTAAGGCTGTTGACATTAATGAGAGATATTTTATGTTGTTGAGTATGGTCATGATTAATTTTGAATACTCTAATAACAAGTTAATGGGAGTACTCTATTCTATTTACATATTAAATTAAATACTCAAACTCAAAATCATTCTTTGTAGATTATTTATAAATATAAATGACTGAAGTAAAAATATTTTATTAGTTAATAAACTTCTTAAAAGGTGGAACAAAACAAAAACTGGAATCTAATAAAATAACAAATGTTGATATTGTTGCGGCTTTTAATAAATTAAAACAATAAAAAAAAATAAATTAAACAAGACCATATCTAGCAGCAAAGGATTTACTACCATCAACGCCATATAAAGTATTAACTATGTTCCGCCATAACAATATATATGGAAATGTGGTGATGGTCGAGCTAGAAGAGGGAATGATTTATCTTCCCAAAAGATATAATAATTTGGAGGATAAAGTAATAGATGGCGTTAATAATGGACAATTTTCTTTAACGAGAAAGACAGAAAATGGTTTATATGTTTTGGAATTGGAGGAGCTAATCAGTGAAAACATCACTGGAGAAGACGGAATGGGAGACTTTTTCATACAAAATTCTCAACCATTTTTCAGTTGGGAAAATAGAAAAATTCCAAGAAATTCTTAATAAAAAGCATTTGGTTTATTAGTATATAAGTATCATTATTTTTTTAAATTTATTAATTGTAAAAAGAAAGGTTTATAATAAAGATGTTACATATAAAAATTCAAACATTTCTACAAGACTTTGACGATTTAATTTTTGTTGAACATCAAAAAATACTGGAAGAGTATTTGACACTTATTAATAAAACTGGGTATTATAATGAAGAACCTATATTATCTAAATATGGATTACACTTCAAATATTGCTCATGGTCGGATAATAAAACAAACGTTGGCCCTGATACTTGCTGTTGTACAAAGCATGAACAACTTTTAAGCAAAATAGAGAGTATTATAAAAAGATATTATTTATTATCTAAACGTCTAAAATAAGTATATGTAGAAAATATTTTTAATATCAAATATGTTAATTTAAAAACATATATATGATTAAATGCAATAAATATTGCAACATAAAAGATTTGTGTTTTTCTTTATAATAACTTCATGTAATTTCAAACTTAGTAAAGGTCTTGTTAATTTTGAATTCAAGAAATAATTTTAGTAAATAATTGACTATCTTTCAAGAACACATTCAGAATTATGGATTCATCCAACAACACTAAAATTGAATCAAATTGTATTTCAAATAAGGATCAAATTGAAATTTAAGAAATTTTAATACTACCACCTATAGACATATCCCTATTCCTTGCATTGCATGACGGTTGGGATAAAATTCTACTGGAAGTCTTACTAAATGTGGAAAAGGAGCTTGGAATAAAAACAACATAATATATATATATTTTTTCTTTCTTTTTTATTAAAACAAATAAAAATACTTATACATATTTAATACTAGCATATCATTTTCATGTAAATTAAAATAATTAAAAATATTTAAAATTTTATTAAAACTTAAATTTTTGCATCTTAAATAAATATAAATGCAACACTAAACACCACAAAACATTGATGATTCAGTTTGAATTCGCATTTCATTGTAGACAAATGTCTTAGAATTTCGATTTAAAAATGAAATAAGTGGTTTAATTCGAGGTTGACCTGCAGAGCAAAAAAATTCTGCTGGTTTATTTTCAGGAAAGTAAAAAGCGACCCAATGCTGTCCAGGTTTATAAGATGGATCAGTGTTGGCTATGTAAAATGAAGGTTTTGCAACAGGTGTTTTAGGTAATTTATTACTAGGGAAAACTCATTTAAATTTATATTTTGTATACTTATTTGAATTTAAAGTATTTATAATATTTATTGAGTTCATAGCGTTTGAATTATAGAGCGAGACTGATCAATTTCCAGTATACTATTCACAATATACTAAACATGTAACTGCCTCCGTAATCGGTTTTCCAAAACGTCCTTCTATTCGAATAGTTCCTTGATTTATTAAGTTTCCACAATTATAGTTATTATTATGATCTGGATCCGTTATCAAATAGTTCTTTTGTTATTTGACCTTTATCGAAATGATGAATTCCAGTTCCTTTAAATAGTGTTTGATAACCTTGAGTGCTTATTATTCCACCATTATTATAATTAAATTCAATAGGCTGTGCTGGAAATTGTACTCCATTAACATCCAAATTAAATCTTTGTAAATTAAAATGTTGAAAGTTATATGGATTTTCTTTTCTATCTCCAGTATTTGCTTTGTTAGATACCATTCCAAAAATTAAAAAGTTTGGTAATTGCCCAAGTACAACAATCCAGAGATAATGAATGGTTTCCAGGATGTATAGTGAATGTCTTCATTTCTACTCTTTTATATGGGTAAATTGCATTTTTTGATTGTAATACATTATGATGTGCCATTAAAATATTATTATTAATAACAAGGTGATTTATGTATAAGTTTACTTCATGTATTTTTATTTGAGATTCATTTTTATCTCCATCTAATATATAGAAATCAGGCTTCTCCAAATTTAATGTAACCTTGAGATCAACATTATTAAGTAAATATTTTTGTTGATTAAAAACATCTACATGAAGTTTTCCAAAAAGCTCTAATTTTTTTCTATCTTTGAATAGTTTTTTTCTTTTGTCCAATCCAGAGTTTTCTTTTTCAATTAATGAATTAATTTTATTCATAACAGCAGCCCAACCACATGATTCGAGATGTGTAGATCTAGCATCATTTCCATAATTTAACAGTGTTTCCATATATGTTCTATAGTGATAATTATTGTCGGGTTGGGATACATTTTTATTGTTAAGATGAACTACACAATTTCTAAATAAGGAGTGTAATAGGTTATTAAAAACACCTCCATTTCCTTTAAATTCAACCACCAGTCTCAGATAAATACTATTAAGATCTCTATATGTTTCACCATTCC
Organism: Lucilia sericata; assembly: GCF_015586225.1. Lineage (NCBI taxonomy): Eukaryota > Metazoa > Arthropoda > Insecta > Diptera > Calliphoridae > Lucilia > Lucilia sericata. The sequence continues at coordinate 235,504 of NW_023994288.1, forward strand.
CCAATGATACAAATTCTATAGTATTAGAGCTGTCCAATGAAACAATTGGATTATAACATATTTCCTCTGTTTTAATTACACTAGTTTGAATTGGAGGAGATTCAAATAAATCCAGTTCATTTTTCATACATAATATATAATAATAATCTATTCTATTAAAATTAATATCATTTTTTAATGATAATATTGAAAATATTTTCAAACATTTAGTTTTTTTGTTCCCCATATGCCGAAGTTTAATAATATCTGTGTAAATAAATACAATTTCGTTTACACCAGTTGAATCAACTGGTGTTAAAATAATGCGAAATGTTACTGGAAAATTTATTTAACGAGTTTTCCAAAATATTATGTGTGGACGATAAAATATAATCGTTCCTATCATTCTCTAATTCTTGATTTAAATCTTTTTTATCACTTCCTGATTCTTTGGTGATAACTTCTACGTTCACTTTATTTAAGCTTTTGTTGACTTTTTCTTTTAAAGATACGTTAGTTTGTGGAGTATTATTTGTTGTATTATGAATACTTAAATTTGTTTCCTTCTCATTCGATAAATACATAAGTTCCTTAAATTTTAATTTAATGTTATCTTGTTCAGTAGTTCTCAACTTTGATATTGTCGTTACGTTTTGAAGACTTATCCAAATTTGAAATATTTCGCTTTTTACGTTTTATAATATTTTTATCAATTATATCATGTTTATTAATGTAGATGAAATATCTGATAATCCTACAATCCATTCACCATTTAAGTTTAGCGATTGTTTTAACAAGTTTGTAAACGTACTTGGAGAGTTGTTATAAATATGCACTGAATCATCTATATATATAAAAATGAATGTGTGTTTGTTTGTATGTTTGAACGTTATAGACTACTAAACGGCTGAACCGATTTTATTCAAATTTTCACAGCGTATTCCTGTATATCTGGAATAGGCTACTTTTTATTTTGAAATTCCAAGTGGGCGAGGAGCCACGCCTATATTAAGAAAATATTAAATCCGTATATTTTAGATAATATAACAGTTAGAGTCCTCAAATTTTGTCGGAGCAACTTTAGTGTCAATATAATTATTTAGCGGCACCTCCATATTAATTAAAGACAAAAATTCCTTTATCTGGAAAACTAATGGAACAAAATTCTTCAAATTTCACACGAAGAAGTTAAATATTCATCTGAACATTTTGGGGGGTCTTGAAGCCCCCACATGAATCAAATAGAAAAATTCGTATATCTGAGAAACTATAAGAGCTAGAATCTTCAAATTTTACATGGAGAACTTTGAAATTCATGTGAACATTTAGAGCATAACGGGCGGACTTTCAATGGGTGGCTTGGCACAATATATATGAATTAAATACAAAATTTCGTGCATCTCGGAAACTCTTATATTATTAAAATTTTTTATAGATAGGTAGAAATTGGCGATAGATAGAAACTGGGGAACTTGCAATAATTTGCTTGACATCTTTCATATGTAACATATAATAAATCTGGTATTTATTTATACATATTCCTTTTAAGGTAGCAAAGCACACTGGGTATAGCTAGTTACTTAATAAAGTAACATAAATATTATTTTCTTCTATACTTGAAGCCATCTTTAGATTAAATGATTAAACAATTTTTTGACTGTAATACATACATGTTTAAGTTATGCACTAATATCATTTCCATGAATTGTACTCCTTTCCAAATCCTAACCATTTTACCAGAAATTTTTCCCCACGACGCTTTAACACCTTTTCGACCAAAAAATGTTTGGAACTTTAGTTTTTAATAATTCTTCCTCATAAAATCCGCCTTTTATTATATTTCCATTTAGATCAACAAGCTTGTAGGTTTTAGGATTTTTAACATAAATTTAGTTAACTTTAAAAACTTCTGAAGACCAATTTGGCGTATAACCTTTTTATATTTGCTTATTCGAACAAAATCATTTATATATTTTCCTTTTTTGAACATTTTTAAGTTGTTGTACACACTTCATAAAAGCCTTTCTTTATTTATGTTATTAACTGAATTGGGTGTTGTTTTTATAGAACGATGATAAGAGGAGTTATATACTTTCAATAATTTATCTAATATATCTATCCATTTATAATTTCCTTGCATACTAAATTGTTTCCACATTTTATTTTTTAATGTTCTATTAAATCGCTCTACTATTGATGCCTTCATATTGGAATAAGTACAGGCAAATCCCGGTATAACGAATCTCACTTTAACGAAAATCCGATATAACGAACAGCCAAATTTTTAACATTAACTACCTTATATAGCGAACGTTTAAGATATTTTATACTCGATATAACGAATAAAAAGAAAAAATACCTAAAAAAATCCAGCTTTTGATTTTATATTTATATTGTTAATATCAAAAACTTGATTGAGCAATTAGAATATAATGTAAAAATGAAAGATGTCGCCCATATTCCTAATTTTAGTTATACTACATATCTGACCTGTCGATCAAAATTCCTTACATTATAATCTAAAAAGCATAAATCTGTTAGATGTGAATTTAATGGTAAATTTAGCTTGAATAGTGTTTAAAAGGGATACATTGAAATAATAAAATTTTACAGCAAAATAAATTATTTCGATACCCCAATATGGCGCAATATTCCAGGGTTTTGAAATTATCAGCATGAGACTCAGTTATCGATTCTCAAGTTCAGTTTTTCCTCAAAAGAGTTTAATTCTATCTTCTAGATAATAAAATAAGGTTAAGGAAATAGCAGGAAATTAAAGTTGTTAGAAAACTAAAATCCTTCACAAATTTTTCAATCCGTTCAGATGTTCAAAATGGAAAAACGTGTGCGTTGTTATTAGTTGTTTGAAATAAAATTTGAAGTAAGAATTTCATACATTAATTTGAATGGTTTTTTGAAATTATTTACTAGAAAAAATAATTCCGATATAACGAATATTTCGATTTAACGAAAGGGCCTGACATTATATCATTCGTTATACCGGGATTTGCCTGTATATTCGTATTAATATAAAAATTGCAACTCGTGTTTGCAATTTCTAGTAGCAGGCAGACATAATTGCAGGCCAACACAAATATATTTTTGTGCTTTAGCAGCGCACACTCAAATTTGTTAAACTAATATGGCGAGTATTGATGTTATTTTTGTTTGCGTTTAGTTTTTCCTAGCAGCAATGTAACTTTATTTTGGTTTTGCTACTGCCAGTTGTAGTTTTATTTATTATTTTTTGGCAATATTGATGCTGCAATTTGTAAATAAACATATGTAGGTATGTATGTAAGTACATTCACAGTTTTATACATGTATGTATGTATGTATGTATGTATGTATGTATGTATGTATGTATGTATGTATGTATGTATGTATGTATGTATGTATGTATGTATGTATGTATGTATGTATGTATGTATGTATGTATGTATGTATGTATGTATGTATGTATGTATGTATGTATGTATGTATGTATGTATGTATGTATGTATGTATGTATGTATGTATGTATGTATGTATGTATGTATATATGTATATTTATTATCATCCATATATCGATGATATTCGACCTATAACATCCTGTACTGATTGACATATTAATTATTTAAATATAGTTTAAATATTCTCATAGTTTCTGTATGATATAATACAGGAAATACTACCTTGATATTTGTTTGTTTTTTCCTTAATGTTTTACAAAATAATATTAATTACATTTCTTAAAAAAAATTATATAATAATCTTCCACATTTTAGCAGTGTGATTTGAATAATTTGTAAAGTAAGCTCATTAGAATTCAACAAAAAATATTTTAATTATGTGTGTTCATCCTGTTTTATACAAGGTGATTATAATTTTATTAATTTCTACAACAAAAAATATTTAAAACTATCATTTAGTTATAAAATTGTTATAAGTATAACAATATTATCTTACAACTACATTGCTCAAAAATGTTTATTCATTAGAACAAAATAATAAAAACATCTAAAGAACGCTTTTAATTTGAGTTGTGTTTTATGGGGTAGCCATATTTTCAATAACATATACATATTTATTTAATTCATATGGAGGTTCCAACTTGGAACTTCCAAGCCCCCTAATAAAAGTTTGCCCATTTTTTCCCAATGTTCATAATGAAGTTAAAGTTTTTCGTCAAAATTAGAAGATTCTGACTCTAATAGTTTCCGAGAAAAACGATTTCTGTATTTAATTCATATGAGAGGTGCCACTATGTATATTTTACAAACTATTTTTTATGTTGCGAAAAATAATTATCCTTAATTAGAGATTGTGGTAACACTGGTATAACTGTTTATTCATAAAATAAAATATAAGAAAACAATAAATAAATTTGCAGCTAGCAGTTGCAAAACAAAATTTAATTGCTGCTAGGAAAAACTCAGCGCAAATAAAAATATCATCAATACTAGCCATATTAGTTTAACAGATTTGAGTTTGAATGTGCGCTGCTATAGCACAAAAATATATTTTTTTTTTGTACAACAAACAAGAGATTAACGCTTGTATTTATAAAAAAATCTTATTTTGCTTTTAATGCACTCAATAGTTAAAGCACACTTTAGCCTTAAAAACCATTAATCAAATTGTGATATTCATAAACAAATAATAAACGTATGTATATTAACTATTGTGCTGATTTATGTTTAAGTTGGCAGCACTGTACAATATGGCTGTCATTTTATGTGTTAGTGTTGCGTACAATTAGGATAAAATATTCGTTGATTCGGTTTTCTTAATTTCATATTTTTTTTTATAATAGATTTTTGACAATAAAAACAAACTTTTAAGAAAAATAAATATATATATGGCTTTAATAAATGTCTATTTAGTTCAGATGTATAAATATAACATATAATTTCCAATTATTATTAAAAGTATCCGAATAACGGATATTTTGCGACAAAATATACATCACTATGACACATTTTCTTATTTTTACTTATTTTCCTTGTAATTTTTGATAAATTTTTGCAAATATTGATAAATTTCTTTGATATTTGACTAATTTTAATGCCGGCGAATATATTTGCATTAGTATAACACTAATCAATATAATTTACATGGTTAATTACTTTATGGCATTATATTTAACCAACAAACTTTGAAAAAGCCAAATCAAATGATTTTGTCCATCATTTGGTTGACAGACGGGCACTTCCAAATTGCCTAAAAATAGTGCTGGACAATTGGAATATTATCAAATATTCATGCATTAATCCAATAATGCCTAGATTTGAGTTTTTTCCTCAAAATATAATCGTTTAAAAATTTTCTGGGATTTTATTTACAAATTTGTAAACGTTAAAATTAGAATTTTTGGACTGCTGTCGGCCATTTAAGTAGTATGGAAGTGGGGAGGCAGAATTTTCTCTGCCTCCCCATTCGTAAGAGCTAAGCAAGAGTAAATGGTGGAAGAGAAATTCTTCTCCCCCATTCATATGAGCTATGTACATTGAAAAATTATGGTAGAGGAATTCTGCTTTCCCATTCATAAGAGCAATTGTATAAGGAAAATGAAGGCAGAGAAAATTCTGCTCAGTGAAAATTTTTTTTGTAATTTTGTTTGTATAAGAAGACAATTTTTAATATTTGCACTTTTAAAAGTGATGAAATTGGAAACTGATGACTTGCATAAATATTGTTTGGTACGTTTACGTGAAAAAATAACCTTGAGTAAGGCTGTTGACATTAAGGAGAGATATTTTATGTTGTTGAGTATGGTCATGATTAATTTTGAATACTCTAATAACAAGTTAATGGGAGTACTCTATTCTATTTACATATTAAATTAAATACTCAAACTCAAAATCATTCTTTGTAGATTATTTATAAATATAAATGACTGAAGTAAAAATATTTTATTAGTTAATAAACTTCTTAAAAGGTGGAACAAAACAAAAACTGGAATCTAATAAAATAACAAATGTTGATATTGTTGCGGCTTTTAATAAATTAAAAAAATAAAAAAAAAATAAATTAAACAAGACCATATCTAGCAGCAAAGGATTTACTACCATCAACGCCATATAAAGTATTAACTATGTTCCGCCATAACAATATATATGGAAATGTGGTGATGGTCGAGCTAGAAGAGGGAATGATTTATCTTCCCAAAAGATATAATAATTTGGAGGATAACGAGAAAGACAGAAAATGGTTTATATGTTTTGGAATTGGAGGAGCTAATCAGTGAAAACATCACTGGAGAAGACGGAATGGGAGACTTTTTCATACAAAATTCTCAACCATTTTTCAGTTGGGAAAATAGAAAAATTCCAAGAAATTCTTAATAAAAAACATTTGGTTTATTAGTATATAAGTATCATTATTTTTTTAAATTTATTAATTGTAAAAAGAAAGGTTTATAATAAAGATGTTACATATAAAAATTCAAACATTTCTACAAGACTTTGACGATTTAATTTTTGTTGAACATCAAAAAATACTGGAAGAGTATTGGACACTTATTAATAAAACTGGGTATTATAATGAAGAACCTATATTATCTAAATATGGATTACACTTCAAATATTGCTCATGGTCGGATAATAAAACAAACGTTGGCCCTGATACTTGCTGTTGTACAAAGCATGAACAACTTTTAAGCAAAATAGAGAGTATTATAAAAAGATATTATTTATTATCTAAACGTCTAAAATAAGTATATGTAGAAAATATTTTTAATATCAAATATGTTAATTTAAAAACATATATATGATTAAATGCAATAAATATTGCAACATAAAAGATTTGTGTTTTTCTTTATAATAACTTCATGTAATTTCAAACTTAGTAAAGGTCTTGTTAATTTTGAATTCAAGAAATAATTTTAGTAAATAATTGACTATCTTTCAAGAACACATTCAGAATTATGGATTCATCCAACAACACTAAAATTGAATCAAATTGTATTTCAAATAAGGATCAAATTGAAATTTAAGAAATTTTAATACTACCACCTATAGACATATCCCTATTCCTTGCATTGCATGACGGTTGGGATAAAATTCTACTGGAAGTCTTACTAAATGTGGAAAAGGAGCTTGGAATAAAAACAACATAATATATATATATTTTTTCTTTCTTTTTATTAAAACAAATAAAAATACTTATACATATTTAATACTAGCATATCATTTTCATGTAAATTAAAATAATTAAAAATATTTAAAATTTTATTAAAACTTAAATTTTTGCATCTTAAATAAATATAAATGCAACACTAAACACCACAAAACATTGATGATTCAGTTTGAATTCGCATTTCATTGTAGACAAATGTCTTAGAATTTCGATTTAAAAATGAAATAAATGGTTTAATTCGAGGTTGACCTGCAGAGCAAAAAAATTCTGCTGGTTTATTTTCAGGAAAGTAAAAAGCGACCCAATGCTGTCCAGGTTTATAAGATGGATCAGTGTTGGCTATGTAAAATGAAGGTTTTGCAACAGGTGTTTTAGGTAATTTATTACTAGGGAAAACTCATTTAAATTTATATTTTGTATACTTATTTGAATTTAAAGTATTTATAATATTTATTGAGTTCATAGCGTTTGAATTATAGAGCGAGACTGATCAATTTCCAGTATACTATTCACAATATACTAAACATGTAACTGCCTCCGTAATCGGTTTTCCAAAACGTCCTTCTATTCTAATAGTTCCTTGATTTATTAAGTTTCCACAATTATAGTTATTATTATGATCTGGATCCGTTATCAAATAGTTCTTTTGTTATTTGACCTTTATCGAAATGATGAATTCCAGTTCCTTTAAATAGTGTTTGATAACCTTGAGTGCTTATTATTCCACCATTATTATAATTAAATTCAATAGGCTGTGCTGGAAATTGTACTCCATTAACATCCAAATTAAATCTTTGTAAATTAAAATGTTGAAAGTTATATGGATTTTCTTTTCTATCTCCAGTATTTGCTTTGTTAGATACCATTCCAAAAATTAAAAAGTTTGGTAATTGCCCAAGTACAACAATCCAGAGATAATGAATGGTTTCCAGGATGTATAGTGAATGTCTTCATTTCTACTCTTTTATATGGGTAAATTGCATTTTTTGATTGTAATACATTATGATGTGCCATTAAAATATTATTATTAATAACAAGGTGATTTATGTATAAGTTTACTTCATGTATTTTTATTTGAGATTCATTTTATCTCCATCTAATATATAGAAATCAGGCTTCTCCAAATTTAATGTAACCTTGAGATCAACATTATTAAGTAAATATTTTTGTTGATTAAAAACATCTACATGAAGTTTTCCAAAAAGCTCTAATTTTTTCTATCTTTGAATAGTTTTTTTCTTTTGTCCAATCCAGAGTTTTCTTTTTCAATTAATGAATTAATTTTATTCATAACAGCAGCCCAACCACATGATTCGAGATGTGTAGATCTAGCATCATTTCCATAATTTAACAGTGTTTCCATATATGTTCTATAGTGATAATTATTGTCGGGTTGGGATACATTTTTATTGTTAAGATGAACTACACAATTTCTAAATAAGGAGTGTAATAGGTTATTAAAAACACCTCCATTTCCTTTAAATTCAACCACCAGTCTCAGATAAATACTATTAAGATCTCTATATGTTTCACCATTCCCCAATGATACAAATTCTATAGTATTAGAGCTGTCCAATGAAACAATTGGATTATAACATATTTCCTCTGTTTTAATTACACTAGTTTGAATTGGAGGAGATTCAAATAAATCCAGTTCATTTTTCATACATAATATATAATAATAATCTATTCTATTAAAATTAATATCATTTTTTAATGATAATATTGAAAATATTTTCAAACATTTAGTTTTTTTGTTCCCCATATGCCGAAGTTTAATAATATCTGTGTAAATAAATACAATTTCGTTTACACCAGTTGAATCAACTGGTGTTAAAATAATGCGAAATGTTACTGGAAAATTTATTTAACGAGTTTTCCAAAATATTATGTGTGGACGATAAAATATAATCGTTCCTATCATTCTCTAATTCTTGATTTAAATCTTTTTTATCACTTCCTGATTCTTTGGTGATAACTTCTACGTTCACTTTATTTAAGCTTTTGTTGACTTTTTCTTTTAAAGATACGTTAGTTTGTGGAGTATTATTTGTTGTATTATGAATACTTAAATTTGTTTCCTCTCAATCGATAAATACATAAGTTCCTTAAATTTTAATTTAATGTTATCTTGTTCAGTAGTTCTCAACTTTGATATTGTCGTTACGTTTTGAAGACTTATCCAAATTTGAAATATTTCGCTTTTTACGTTTATAATATTTTTATCAATTATATCATGTTTATTAATGTAGATGAAATATCTGATAATCCTACAATCCATTCACCATTTAAGTTTAGCGATTGTTTTAACAAGTTTGTAAACGTACTTGGAGAGTTGTTATAAATATGCACTGAATCATCTATATATAAAAATGAATGTGTGTTTGTTTGTATGTTTGAACGTTATAGACTACTAAACGGCTGAACCGATTTTATTCAAATTTTCACAGCGTATTCCTGTATATCTGGAATAGGCTACTTTTATTTTGAAATTCCAAGTGGGCGAGGAGCCACGCCTATATTAAGAAAATATTAAATCCGTATATTTTAGATAATATAACAGTTAGAGTCCTCAAATTTTGTCGGAGCAACTTTAGTGTCAATATAATTATTTAGCGGCACCTCCATATTAATTAAAGACAAAAATTCCTTTATCTGGAAAACTAATGGAACAAAATTCTTCAAATTTCACACGAAGAAGTTAAATATTCATCTGAACATTTTGGGGGGGTCTTGAAGCCCCCACATGAATCAAATAGAAAAATTCGTATATCTGAGAAACTATAAGAGCTAGAATCTTCAAATTTTACATGGAGAACTTTGAAATTCATGTGAACATTTAGAGCATAACGGGCGGACTTTCAATGGGTGGCTTGGCACAATATATATGAATTAAATACAAAATTTCGTGCATCTCGGAAACTCTTATATTATTAAAATTTTTTATAGATAGGTAGAAATTGGCGATAGATAGAAACTGGGGAACTTGCAATAATTTGCTTGACATCTTTCATATGTAACATATAATAAATCTGGTATTTATTTATACATATTCCTTTTAAGGTAGCAAAGCACACTGGGTATAGCTAGTTACTTAATAAAGTAACATAAATATTATTTTCTTCTATACTTGAAGCCATCTTTAGATTAAATGATTAAACAATTTTTTGACTGTAATACATACATGTTTAAGTTATGCACTAATATCATTTCCATGAATTGTACTCCTTTCCAAATCCTAACCATTTACCAGAAATTTTTCCCCACGACGCTTTAACACCTTTTCGACCAAAAAAATGTTTGGAACTTTAGTTTTTAATAATTCTTCTCATAAAATCCGCCTTTTATTATATTTCCATTTAGATCAACAAGCTTGTAGGTTTTAGGATTTTTAACATAAATTTAGTTAACTTTAAAAACTTCTGAAGACCAATTTGGCGTATAACCTTTTTATATTTGCTTATTCGAACAAAATCATTTATATATTTTCCTTTTTTGAACATTTTTAAGTTGTTGTACACACTTCATAAAAGCCTTTCTTTATTTATGTTATTAACTGAATTGGGTGTTGTTTTTATAGAACGATGATAAGAGGAGTTATATACTTTCAATAATTTATCTAATATATCTATCCATTATAATTTCCTTGCATACTAAATTGTTTCCACATTTTATTTTTTAATGTTCTATTAAATCGCTCTACTATTGATGCCTTCATATTGGAATAAGTACAGGCAAATCCCGGTATAACGAATCTCACTTTAACGAAAATCCGATATAACGAACAGCCAAATTTTTAACATTAACTACCTTATATAGCGAACGTTTAAGATATTTTATACTCGATATAACGAATAAAAAGAAAAAATACCTAAAAAAATCCAGCTTTTGATTTTATATTTATATTGTTAATATCAAAAACTTGATTGAGCAATTAGAATATAATGTAAAAATGAAAGATGTCGCCCATATTCCTAATTTTAGTTATACTACATATCTGACCTAGTCGATCAAAATTCCTTACATTATAATCTAAAAAGCATAAATCTGTTAGATGTGAATTTAATGGTAAATTTAGCTTGAATAGTGTTTAAAAAGGGATACATTGAAATAATAAAATTTTACAGCAAAATAAATTATTTCGATACCCCAATATGGCGCAATATTCCAGGGTTTTGAAATTATCAGCATGAGACTCAGTTATCGATTCTCAAGTTCAGTTTTTTCCTCAAAAGAGTTTAATTCTATCTTCTAGATAATAAAATAAGGTTAAGGAAATAGCAGGAAATTAAAGTTGTTAGAAAACTAAAATCCTTCACAAATTTTTCAATCCGTTCAGATGTTCAAAATGGAAAAACGTGTGCGTTGTTATTAGTTGTTTGAAATAAAATTTGAAGTAAGAATTTCATACATTAATTTGAATGGTTTTTTGAAATTATTTACTAGAAAAAATAATTCCGATATAACGAATATTTCGATTTAACGAAAGGGCCTGACATTATATCATTCGTTATACCGGGATTTGCCTGTATATTCGTATTAATATAAAAATTGCAACTCGTGTTTGCAATTTCTAGTAGCAGGCAGACATAATTGCAGGCCAACACAATATATTTTTGTGCTTTAGCAGCGCACACTCAAATTTGTTAAACTAATATGGCGAGTATTGATGTTATTTTTGTTTGCGTTTAGTTTTTCCTAGCAGCAATGTAACTTTATTTTGGTTTTGCTACGGCCAGTTGTAGTTTTATTTATTATTTTTGGCAATATTGATGCTGCAATTTGTAAATAAACATATGTAGGTATGTATGTAAGTACATTCACAGTTTTATACATGTATGTATGTTATGTATGTATGTATGTATGTATGTATGTATGTATGTATGTATGTATGTATGTATGTATGTATGTATGTATGTATGTATGTATGTATGTATGTATGTATGTATGTATGTATGTATGTATGTCTGTCTGTCTGTGTCTGTCTGTCTGTCTGTCTGTCTGTATGTATTCTGTCTGTCTGTCTGTATGTCTGTCTCTGTATGTATGTCTGTATTATCTTATTTTTTTCCCTATATCTGATATTCGACCTATAATCCTGTACTGATTGACATATTAATTATTAAATTAGTTTAAATATTCTCATAGTTTCTGTATGATATAATACAGGAAATACTACCTTGATATTTGTTTGTTTTTTCCTTAATGTTTTACAAAATAATATTAATTACATTTCTTAAAAAAATTATATAATAATCTTCCACATTTTAGCAGTGTGATTTGAATAATTTGTAAAGTAAGCTCATTAGAATTCAACAAAAAATATTTTAATTATGTGTGTTCATCCTGTTTTATACAAGGTGATTATAATTTTATTAATTTCTACAACAAAAAATATTTAAAACTATCATTTAGTTATAAAATTGTTATAAGTATAACAATATTATCTTACAACTACATTGCTCAAAAATGTTTATTCATTAGAACAAAATAATAAAAACATCTAAAGAACGCTTTTAATTTGAGTTGTGTTTTATGGGGTAGCCATATTTTCAATAACATATACATATTTATTTAATTCATATGGAGGTTCCAACTTGGAACTTCCAAGCCCCCTAATAAAAGTTTGGCCCATTTTTTCCCATGTTCATAATGAAGTTAAAGTTTTTCGTCAAAATTAGAAGATTCTGACTCTAATAGTTTCCGAGAAAAACGATTTTCTGTATTTAATTCATATGAGAGGTGCCACTATGTATATTTACAAACTATTTTTTATGTTGCGAAAAATAATTATCCTTAATTAGAGATTGTGGTAACACTGGTATAACTGTTTATTCATAAAATAAAATATAAGAAAACAATAAATAATTTGCAGCTAGCAGTTGCAAAACAAAATTTAATTGCTGCTAGGAAAAACTCAGCGCAAATAAAAATATCATCAATACTAGCCATATTAGTTTAACAGATTTGAGTTTGAAATGTGCGCTGCTATAGCACAAAAATATTTTTTTTTGTACAACAAACAAGAGATTAACGCTTGTATTTATAAAAAAATCTTATTTTGCTTTTAATGCACTCAATAGTTAAAGCACACTTTAGCCTTAAAAAACCATTAATCAAATTGTGATATTCATAAACAAATAATAAACGTATGTATATTAACTATTGTGCTGATTTATGTTTAAGTTGGCAGCACTGTACAATATGGCTGTCATTTTATGTGTTAGTGTTGCGTACAATTAGGATAAAATATTCGTTGATTTCGGTTTTCTTAATTTCATATTTTTTTTATAATAGATTTTGACAATAAAAACAAACTTTTAAGAAAAATAATATATATATGGCTTTAATAAATGTCTATTTAGTTCAGATGTATAAATATAACATATAATTTCCAATTATTATTAAAAGTATCCGAATAACGGATATTTTGCGACAAAATATACATCACTATGACACATTTTCTTATTTTACTTATTTTCTTGTAATTTTGATAAATTTTGGCAAATATTGATAAATTTCTTTGATATTTGACTAATTTAATGCCGGCGAATATATTTGCATTAGTATAACACGAATCAATATAATTTACATGGTTAATTACTTTATGGGCATTATATTTACCAACAAACTTTGAAAAAGCCAAATCAAATGATTTTGTCCATCATTTGGTTGACAGACGGGCACTTCCAAATTGCCTAAAAATAGTGCTGGACAGATTGAATATTATCAAATATTCAATGCATTAATCCAATAATGCCTAGATTTGAGTTTTTCCTCAAAATATAATCGTTTAAAAAATTTTCTGGGATTTTATTTACAAATTTGTAAACGTTAAAATTAGAATTTTTGGACTGCTGTCGGCCATTTAAGTAGTATGGAAGTGGGGAGGCAGAATTTTCTCTGCTCCCCATTCGTAAGAGCTAAGCAAGAGTAATGGTGGAAGAGAAATTCTTCTCCCCCATTCAATGAGCTATGTACATTGAAAAATTATGGTAGAGGAATTCTGCTTTCCCATTCATAAGAGCAATTGTATAAGGAAAATGAAGGCAGAGAAAATTCTGCTCAGTGAAAATTTTTTTTGTAATTTTGTTGTATAAGAAGACAATTTTTAATATTTGCACTTTTAAAAGTGATGAAATTGGAAACTGATGACTTGCATAAATATGTTTGTACGTTTACGTGAAAAAAATAACCTTGAGTAAGGCTGTTGACCATTAAGAGAGGATATTTTATGTTGTTGAGTATGGTCATGATTAATTTTGAATACTCTAATAACAAGTTACTGGGAGTACTCTATTCTATTTACATATTAAATTAAATACTCAACTCAAATCATTCTTTGTAGATTATTTATAAATATAAATGACTGAAGTAAAAAATATTTTATTAGTTAATAAACTTCTTAAAAGGTGGAACAAAACAAAAACTGGAATCTAATAAAATAACAAATGTTGATATTGTTGCGGCTTTTAATAAATTAAAAAATAAAAAAAAATAAATTAAACAAGACCATATCTAGCAGCAAAGGATTTACTACCATCAACGCCATATAAAGTATTAACTATGTTCCGCCATAACAATATATATGGAAATGTGGTGATGGTCGAGCTAGAAGAGGGAATGATTTATCTTCCCAAAAGATATAATAATTTGGAGGATAACGAGAAAGAAGACAGAAATGGTTTATATGTTTTGGAATTGGAGGAGCTAATCAGTGAAAACATCACTGGAGAAGACGGAATGGGAGACTTTTTCATACAAAATTCTCAACCATTTTTCAGTTGGGAAAATAGAAAAATTCCAAGAAATTCTTAATAAAAACATTTGGTTTATTAGTATATAAGTATCATTATTTTTTTAAATTTATTAATTGTAAAAAGAAAGGTTTATAATAAAGATGTTACATATAAAAATTCAAACATTTCTACAAGACTTTGACGATTTAATTTTTGTTGAACATCAAAAAATACTGGAAGAGTATTGACACTTATTAATAAAACTGGGTATTATAATGAAGAACCTATATTATCTAAATATGGATTACACTTCAAATATTGCTCATGGTCGGATAATAAAACAAACGTTGGCCCTGATACTTGCTGTTGTACAAAGCATGAACAACTTTTAAGCAAAATAGAGAGTATTATAAAAAGATATTATTTATTATCTAAACGTCTAAAATAAGTATATGTAGAAAATATTTTTAATATCAAATATGTTAATTTAAAAACATATATATGATTAAATGCAATAAATATTGCAACATAAAAGATTTGTGTTTTTCTTTATAATAACTTCATGTAATTTCAAACTTAGTAAAGGTCTTGTTAATTTTGAATTCAAGAAATAATTTTAGTAAATAATTGACTATCTTTCAAGAACACATTCAGAATTATGGATTCATCCAACAACACTAAAATTGAATCAAATTGTATTTCAAATAAGGATCAAATTGAAATTTAAGAAATTTTAATACTACCACCTATAGACATATCCCTATTCCTTGCATTGCATGACGGTTGGGATAAAATTCTACTGGAAGTCTTACTAAATGTGGAAAAGGAGCTTGGAATAAAAACAACATAATATATATATTTTTTCTTTCTTTTTTATTAAAACAAATAAAAATACTTATACATATTTAATACTAGCATATCATTTTCATGTAAATTAAAATAATTAAAAATATTTAAAATTTTATTAAAACTTAAATTTTTGCATCTTAAATAAATATAAATGCAACACTAAACACCACAAAACATTGATGATTCAGTTTGAATTCGCATTTCATTGTAGACAAATGTCTTAGAATTTCGATTTAAAAATGAAATAAATGGTTTAATTCGAGGTTGACCTGCAGAGCAAAAAAATTCTGCTGGTTTATTTTCAGGAAAGTAAAAAGCGACCCAATGCTGTCCAGGTTTATAAGATGGATCAGTGTTGGCTATGTAAAATGAAGGTTTTGCAACAGGTGTTTTAGGTAATTTATTACTAGGGAAAACTCATTTAAATTTATATTTTGTATACTTATTTGAATTTAAAGTATTTATAATATTTATTGAGTTCATAGCGTTTGAATTATAGAGCGAGACTGATCAATTTCCAGTATACTATTCACAATATACTAAACATGTAACTGCCTCCGTAATCGGTTTTCCAAAACGTCCTTCTATTCGAATAGTTCCTTGATTTATTAAGTTTCCACAATTATAGTTATTATTATGATCTGGATCCGTTATCAAATAGTTCTTTTGTTTTTGACCTTTATCGAAATGATGAATTCCAGTTCCTTTAAATAGTGTTTGATAACCTTGAGTGCTTATTATTCCACCATTATTATAATTAAATTCAATAGGCTGTGCTGGAAATTGTACTCCATTAACATCCAAATTAAATCTTTGTAAATTAAAATGTTGAAAGTTATATGGATTTTCTTTTCTATCTCCAGTATTTGCTTTGTTAGATACCATTCCAAAAATTAAAAAGTTTGGTAATTGCCCAAGTACAACAATCCAGAGATAATGAATGGTTTCCAGGATGTATAGTGAATGTCTTCATTTCTACTCTTTTATATGGGTAAATTGCATTTTTTGATTGTAATACATTATGATGTGCCATTAAAATATTATTATTAATAACAAGGTGATTTATGTATAAGTTTACTTCATGTATTTTTATTTGAGATTCATTTTTATCTCCATCTAATATATAGAAATCAGGCTTCTCCAAATTTAATGTAACCTTGAGATCAACATTATTAAGTAAATATTTTTGTTGATTAAAAACATCTACATGAAGTTTTCCAAAAAGCTCTAATTTTTTTCTATCTTTGAATAGTTTTTTTCTTTTGTCCAATCCAGAGTTTTCTTTTTCAATTAATGAATTAATTTTATTCATAACAGCAGCCCAACCACATGATTCGAGATGTGTAGATCTAGCATCATTTCCATAATTTAACAGTGTTTCCATATATGTTCTATAGTGATAATTATTGTCGGGTTGGGATACATTTTTATTGTTAAGATGAACTACACAATTTCTAAATAAGGAGTGTAATAGGTTATTAAAAACACCTCCATTTCCTTTAAATTCAACCACCAGTCTCAGATAAATACTATTAAGATCTCTATATGTTTCACCATTCCCCAATGATACAAATTCTATAGTATTAGAGCTGTCCAATGAAACAATTGGATTATAACATATTTCCTCTGTTTTAATTACACTAGTTTGAATTGGAGGAGATTCAAATAAATCCAGTTCATTTTTCATACATAATATATAATAATAATCTATTCTATTAAAATTAATATCATTTTTAATGATATATTGAAAATATTGTTCAAACATTTAGTTTTTTTGTTCCCCATATGCCGAAGTTTAATAATATCTGTGTAAATAAATACAATTTCGTTTACACCAGTTGAATCAACTGGTGTTAAAATAATGCGAAATGTTACTGGAAAATTTATTTAACGAGTTTTCCAAAATATTATGTGTGGGACGATAAAATATAATCGTTCCTATCATTCTCTAATTCTTGATTTAAATCTTTTTTATCACTTCCTGATTCTTTGGTGATAACTTCTACGTTCACTTTATTTAAGCTTTTGTTGACTTTTCTTTTAAAGATACGTTAGTTTGTGGAGTATTATTTGTTGTATTATGAATACTTAAATTTGTTTCCTCTCATTCGATAATACATAAGTTCCTTAAATTTTAATTTAATGTTATCTTGTTCAGTAGTTCTCAACTTTGATATTGTCGTTACGTTTTGAAGACTTATCCAAATTTGAAATATTTCGCTTTTTACGTTTTATAATATTTTTATCAATTATATCATGTTTATTAATGTAGATGAAATATCTGATAATCCTACAATCCATTCACCATTTAAGTTTAGCGATTGTTTTACCAGTTTGTAAACGTACTTGGAGAGTTGTTATAAATATGCACTGAATCATCTATATATATAAAAATGAATGTGTGTTTTGTTTGTATGTTTGAACGTTATAGACTACCTAAACGGCTGAACCGATTTTTATTCAAATTTTCACAGCGTATTCCTGTATATCTGGAATAGGCCTACTTTTTATTTTGAAATTCCAAGTGGGGCGAGGAGCCACGCCTATATTAAGAAAATATTAAATCCGTATATTTTAGTAATAATAACAGTTAGAGTCCTCAAATTTTGTCGGAGCAACTTTAGTGTCAATATAATTATTTAGCGGCACCTCCATATTAATTAAAGACAAAATTCCTTTTATCTGGAAAACTAATGGAACAAAATTCTTCAAATTTCACACGAAGAAGTTAAATATTCATCTGAACATTTTGGGGGGTCTTGAAGCCCCCACATGAATCAAATAGAAAAATTCGTATATCTGAGAAACTATAAGAGCTAGAATCTTCAAATTTTACATGGAGAACTTTGAAATTCATGTGAACATTTAGAGCATAACGGGCGGACTTTCAATGGGTGGCTTGGCACAATATATAGAATTAAATACAAAATTTCGTGCATCTCGGAAACTCTTATATTATTAAAATTTTTTATAGATAGGTAGAAATTGGCGATAGATAGAAACTGGGGAACTTGCAATAATTTGCTTGACATCTTTCATATGTAACATATAATAAATCTGGTATTTATTTATACATATTCCTTTTAAGGTAGCAAAGCACACTGGTATAGCTAGTTACTTATAAAGTAACATAAATATGATTTTCTTCTATACTTGAAGCCATCTTTAGATTAAATGATTAAACAATTTTTTGACTGTAATACATACATGTTTAAGTTATGCACTAATATCATTTCCATGAATTGTACTCCTTTCCAAATCCTAACCATTTTACCAGAAATTTTCCCCACGACGCTTTAACACCTTTTCGACCAAAAAATGTTTGGAACTTTAGTTTTTAATAATTCTTCCTCATAAAATCCGCCTTTTATTATATTTCCATTTAGATCAACAAGCTTGTAGGTTTTAGGATTTTTAACATAAATTTAGTTAACTTTAAAACTTCTGAAGACCAATTTGGCGTATAACCTTTGTATATTTGCTTATTCGAACAAAATCATTTATATATTTTCCTTTTTTGAACATTTTTAAGTTGTTGTACACACTTCATAAAAGCCTTTCTTTATTATGTTATTAACTGAATTGGGTGTTGTTTTTATAGAACGATGATAAGAGGAGTTATATACTTTCAATAATTTATCTAATATATCTATCCATTTATAATTTCCTTGCATACTAAATTGTTTCCACATTTTATTTTTTAATGTTCTATTAAATCGCTCTACTATTGATGCCTTCATATTGGAATAAGTACAGGCAAATCCCGGTATAACGAATCTCACTTTAACGAAAATCCGATATAACGACAGCCAAATTTTTAACATTAACTACCTTATATAGCGAACGTTTAAGATATTTTATACTCGATATAACGAATAAAAAGAAAAAATACCTAAAAAAATCCAGCTTTTGATTTTATATTTATATTGTTAATATCAAAAACTTGATTGAGCAATTAGAATATAATGTAAAAATGAAAGATGTCGCCCATATTCCTAATTTTAGTTATACTACATATCTGACCTATCGATCAAAATTCCTTACATTATAATCTAAAAAGCATAAATCTGTTAGATGTGAATTAAATGGTAAATTTAGCTTGAATAGTGTTTAAAAGGGATACATTGAAATAATAAAATTTTACAGCAAAATAAATTATTTCGATACCCCAATATGGCGCAATATTCCAGGGTTTTGAAATTATCAGCATGAGACTCAGTTATCGATTCTCAAGTTCAGTTTTTCCTCAAAAGAGTTTAATTCTATCTTCTAGATAATAAAATAAGGTTAAGGAAATAGCAGGAAATTAAAGTTGTTAGAAAACTAAAATCCTTCACAAATTTTTCAATCCGTTCAGATGTTCAAAATGGAAAAACGTGTGCGTTGTTATTAGTTGTTTGAAATAAAATTTGAAGTAAGAATTTCATACATTAATTTGAATGGTTTTTTGAAATTATTTACTAGAAAAAATAATTCCGATATAACGAATATTTCGATTTAACGAAAGGGCCTGACATTATATCATTCGTTATACCGGGATTTGCCTGTATATTCGTATTAATATAAAAATTGCAACTCGTGTTTGCAATTTCTAGTAGCAGGCAGACATAATTGCAGGCCAACACAAATATATTTTTGTGCTTTAGCAGCGCACACTCAAATTTGTTAAACTAATATGGCGAGTATTGATGTTATTTTTGTTTGCGTTTAGTTTTTCCTAGCAGCAATGTAACTTTATTTTGGTTTTGCTACTGCCAGTTGTAGTTTTATTTATTATTTTTGGCAATATTGATGCTGCCAATTTGTAAATAAACATATGTAGGTATGTATGTAAGTACATTCACAGTTTTATACATGTATGTATGTATGTATGTATGTATGTATGTAGTATGTAGTATGTATGTATGTATGTATGTATGTATGTATGTATGTATGTATGTATGTATGTATGTATGTATGTATGTATGTATGTATGTATTGTATGTAGTATGTATGTATGTATGTATGTATGTATGTATGTATGTATGTAGTATGTATATATGTATATTTATTATCATCCATATATCGATGATATTCGACCTATAACATCCTGTACTGATTGACATATTAATTATTTAAATATAGTTATAAATATTCTCATAGTTTTCTGTATATATAATACAGGAAATACTACCTTGATATTTGTTTGTTTTTTCCTTAATGTTTTACAAAATAATATTAATTACATTTCTTAAAAAAAATTATATAATAATCTTCCACATTTTAGCAGTGTGATTTGAATAATTGTAAAGTAAGCTCATTAGAATTCAACAAAAAATATTTTAATTATGTGTGTTCATCCTGTTTTATACAAGGTGATTATAATTTTTATTAATTTTACAACAAAAAATATTTAAAACTATCATTTAGTTATAAAAATTGTTATAAGTATAACAATATTATCTTACAACTACATTGCTCAAAAATGTTTATTCATTAGAACAAAATAATAAAAACATCTAAAGAACGCTTTTAATTTGAGTTGTGTTTTATGGGGTAGCCATATTTTCAATAACATATACATATTTATTTAATTCATATGGAGGTTCCAACTTGGAACTTCCAAGCCCCCTAATAAAGTTTTGCCCATTTTTTCCCAATGTTCATAATGAAGTTAAAGTTTTTCGTCAAAATTAGAAGATTCTGACTCTAATAGTTTCCGAGAAAAACGATTTCTGTATTTAATTCATATGAGAGGTGCCACTATGTATATTTTACAAACTATTTTTTATGTTGCGAAAAATAATTATCCTTAATTAGAGATTGTGGTAACACTGGTATAACTGTTTATTCATAAAATAAAATATAAGAAAACAATAAATAAATTTGCAGCTAGCAGTTGCAAAACTAAATTTAATTGCTGCTAGGAAAAACTCAGCGCAAATAAAAATATCATCAATACTAGCCATATTAGTTTAACAGATTTGAGTTTGAATGTGCGCTGCTATAGCACAAAAATATATTTTTTTTCTTGTACAACCAAACAAGAGATTAACGCTTGTATTTATAAAAAAATCTTATTTTGCTTTTAATGCACTCAATAGTTAAAGCACACTTTAGCCTTTAAAAACCATTAATCAAATTGTGATATTCATAAACAAATAATAAACGTATGTATATTAACTATTGTGCTGATTTATGTTTAAGTTGGCAGCACTGTACAATATGGCTGTCATTTTATGTGTTAGTGTTGCGTACAATTAGGATAAAATATTCGTTTGATTCGGTTTTCTTAATTTCATATTTTTGTTTATAATAGATTTTTGACAATAAAACAACTTTAAGAAAAATAAATATATATATGGCTTTAATAAATGTCTATTTAGTTCAGATGTATAAATATAACATATAATTTCCATTATTATTAAAAGTATCCGAATAACGGATATTTTGCGACAAAATATACATCACTATGACACATTTTCTTATTTTTACTTATTTTCCTTGTAATTTTGATAAATTTTTGCAAATATTGATAAATTTCTTTGATATTTGACTAATTTTAATGCCGGCGAATATATTTGCATTAGTATAACACTAATCAATATAATTTACATGGTTAATTACTTTATGGCATTATATTAACCAACAAACTTTGAAAAGCCAAATCAAATGATTTTTGTCCATCATTTGGTTGACAGACGGGCACTTCCAAATTGCCTAAAAATAGTGCTGGACAATTGGAATATTATCAAATATTCATGCATTAATCCAATAATGCCTAGATTTGAGTTTTTTCCTCAAAATATAATCGTTTTAAAAATTTTCTGGGATTTTATTTACAAATTTGTAAACGTTTAAAATTAGAATTTTTGGACTGCTGTCGGCCATTTAAGTAGTATGGAAGTGGGGAGGCAGAATTTTCTCTGCCTCCCCATTCGTAAGAGCTAAGCAAGAGTAAATGGTGGAAGAGAAATTCTTCTCCCCATTCATATGAGCTATGTACATTGAAAAATTATGGTAGAGGAATTCTGCTTTCCCATTCATAAGAGCAATTGTATAAGGAAAATGAAGGCAGAGAAAATTCTGCTCAGTGAAAATTTTTTTTGTAATTTTGTTTGTATAAGAAGACAATTTTTAATATTTGCCACTTTTAAAAGTGATGAAATTGGAAAACTGATGACTTGCATAAATATTGTTTGGTACGTTTACGTGAAAAAATAACCTTGAGTAAGGCTGTTGGACATTAAGGAGAGATATTTTATGTTGTTGAGTATGGTCATGATTTAATTTTGAATACTCTAATAACAAGTTAATGGGAGTACTCTATTCTATTTACATATTAAATTAAATACTCAACTCCAATCATTCTTTGTAGATTATTTATAAATATAAATGACTGAAGTAAAAATATTTATTAGTTAATAAACTTCTTAAAAGGTGGAACAAAACAAAAACTGGAATCTAATAAAATAACAAATGTTGATATTGTTGCGGCTTTTAATAAATTAAAAAAATAAATTAAACAACCATATCTAGCGCAAAGGATTACTACCATCAACGCCATATAAAGTATTAACTATGTTCCGCCATAACAATATATATGGAAATGTGGTGATGGTCGAGCTAGAAGAGGGAATGATTTATCTTCCCAAAAGAGATAATAATTTGGAGGATAACGAGAAAGACAGAAAATGGTTTATATGTTTTGGAATTGGAGGAGCTAATCAGTGAAAACATCACTGGAGAAGACGGAATGGGAGACTTTTTCATACAAATTCTCAACCATTTTTCAGTTGGGAAAATAGAAAAATTCCAAGAAATTCTTAATAAAAAACATTTGGTTTATTAGTATATAAGTATCATTATTTTTTTAAATTTATTAATTGTAAAAAGAAAGGTTTATAATAAAGATGTTACATATAAAAATTCAAACATTTCTACAAGACTTTGACGATTTTAATTTTTGTTGAACATCAAAAAATACTGGAAGAGTATTTGACACTTATTAAATAAAACTGGGTATTATAATGAAGAACCTA
Source organism: Lucilia sericata (assembly GCF_015586225.1). Classification (NCBI taxonomy): domain Eukaryota; kingdom Metazoa; phylum Arthropoda; class Insecta; order Diptera; family Calliphoridae; genus Lucilia; species Lucilia sericata. The sequence goes on from NW_023994288.1 coordinate 259,211, forward strand.
TATTATCTAAATATGGATTACACTTCAAATATTGCTCATGGTCGGATAATAAAACAAACGTTGGCCCTGATACTTGCTTTTGTACAAAGCCAATGAACAACTTTTAAGCAAAATAGAGAGTATTATAAAAAGATATATTTATTATCTAAACGTCTAAATAAGTATATGTAGAAAATATTTTTAATATCAAATATGTTAATTTAAAAACATATATATGATTAAATGCAATAAATATTGCAACATAAAAGATTTGTGTTTTTCTTTTATAATAACTTCATGTAATTTCAACTTAGTAAAGGTCTTGTTAATTTTGAATTCAAGAAATAATTTTAGTAAATAATTGACTATCTTTCAAGAACACATTCAGAATATGGATTCATCCACAACACTAAAATTGGAAGTCAAATGTATTTCCAATAAGGATCAAATTGAAATTTAAGAAATTTTAATACTACCACCTATAGACATATCCCTATTCCTTGCATTGCATGACGGTTGGGATAATAATTCTACTGGAAGTCTTACTAAATGTGGAAAAAGGAGCTTGGAATAAAAACAACATAATATATATATATTTTTCTTTCTTTTTTATTAAAACAATTAAAATACTTATACATATTTAATACTCGCATATCATTTTCATGTAAATTAAAATAATTAAAAATATTTAAAATTTTATTAAAAACTTAAATTTTTGCATCTTAAATAAATATAAATGCAACACTAACACCACAAACATTGATGATTCAGTTTGAATTCGCATTTCATTGTAGACAAATGTCTTAGAATTTCGATTTAAAAATGAAATAAATGGTTTAATTCGAGGTTGACCTGCAGAGCAAAAAATTCTGCTGGTTTATTTTCAGGGAAAGTAAAAAGCGACCCAATGCTGTCCAGGTTTATAAGATGGATCAGTGTTGGCTATGTAAAATGAAGGTTTTGCAACAGGTGTTTTAGGTAATTTATTACTAGGGAAAACTCATTTAAATTTATATTTTGTATACTTATTTGAATTTAAAGTATTTATAATATTTATTGAGTTCATAGCGTTTGAATTATAGAGCGAGACTGAATCAATTTCCAGTATACTATTCACAATATACTAAACATGTACTGCCTCCGTAATCGGTTTTCCAAAACGTCCTTCTATTCTAATAGTTCCTTGATTTATTAAGTTTCCACAATTATAGTTATTATTATGATCTGGATCCGTTATCAAATAGTTCTTTTGTTATTTGACCTTTATCTGAAATGATGAATTCCAGTTCCTTTAAATAGTGTTTGATAACCTTGAGTGCTTATTATTCCACCATTATTATAATTAAATTCAATAGGCTGTGCTGGAAATTGTACTCCATTAACATCCAAATTAAATCTTTGTAAATTAAAATGTTGAAAGTTATATGGATTTTCTTTTCTATCTCCAGTATTTGCTTTGTTAGATACCATTCCAAAAATTAAAAAGTTTGGTAATTGCCCAAGTACAACAATCCAGAGATAATGAATGGTTTCCAGGATGTATAGTGAATGTCTTCATTTCTACTCTTTATATGGGTAAATTGCATTTTTTGATTGTAATACATTATGATGTGCCATTAAATATTATTATTAATAACAAGGTGATTTATGTATAAGTTTACTTCATGTATTTTATTTGAGATTCATTTTTATCTCCATCTAATATATAGAAATCAGGCTTCTCCAAATTTAATGTAACCTTGAGATCAACATTATTAAGTAAATATTTTTGTTGATTAAAAACATCTACATGAAGTTTTCCAAAAAGCTCTAATTTTTTCTATCTTTGAATAGTTTTTTTCTTTTGTCCAATCCAGAGTTTTCTTTTTCAATTAATGAATTAATTTTATTCATAACAGCCAGCCCAACCACATGATTCGAGATGTGTAGATTCTAGCATCATTTCCATAATTTAACAGTGTTTCCATATATGTTCTATAGTGATAATTATTGTCGGGTTGGGATACATTTTTATTGTTAAGATGAACTACACAATTTCTAAATAAGGAGTGTAATAGGTTATTAAAACACCTCCATTTCCTTTAAATTCAACCACCAGTCTCAGATAAATACTATTAAGATCTCTATATGTTTCACCATTCCCCAATGATACAAATTCTATAGTATTAGAGCTGTCCAATGAACAATTGGATTATAACATATTTCCTCTGTTTTAATTACACTAGTTTGAATTGGAGGAGATTCAAATAAATCCAGTTCATTTTTCATACATAATATATAATAATAATCTATTCTATTAAATTAATATCATTTTTTAATGATAATATTGAAAATATTTTCAAACATTTAGTTTTTTTGTTCCCCATATGCCGAAGTTTAATAATATCTGTGTAAATAAATACAATTTTCGTTTACACAGTTGAATCAAACTGGTGTTAAAATAATGCGAAATGTTACTGGAAAATTTATTTAACGAGTTTTCCAAAATATTATGTGTGGACGATAAAATATAATCGTTCCTATCATTCTCTAATTCTTGATTTAAATCTTTTTTATCACTTCCTGATTCTTTGGTGATAACTTCTACGTTCACTTTATTTAAGCTTTTGTTGACTTTTTCTTTTTAAAGATACGTTAGTTTGTGGAGTATTATTTGTTGTATTATGAATACTTAAATTTGTTTCCTTCTCATCGATAAATACATAAGTTCCTTAAATTTTAATTTAATGTTATCTTGTTCAGTAGTTCTCAACTTGATATTGTCGTTACGTTTTGAAGACTTATCCAAATTTGAAATATTTCGCTTTTTTACGTTTTATAATATTTTTATCAATTATATCATGTTTATTAATGTAGATGAAATATTCTGATAATCCTACAATCCATTCACCCATTTAAGTTTAGCGATTGTTTTAACAAGTTTGTAAACGTACTTGGAGTAGTTGTTATAAATATGCACTGAATCATCTTATATATATAAAAATGAATGTGTGTTGTTTGTATGTTTGAACGTTATAGACTACTAAACGGCTGAACCGATTTTATTCAAATTTTCACAGCGTATTCCTGTATATCTGGAATAGGCTACTTTTTATTTTGAAATTCCAAGTGGGCGAGGAGCCACGCCTATATTAAGAAATATTAAATCCGTATATTTTAGATAATATAACAGTTAGAGTCCTCAAATTTTGTCGGAGCAACTTTAGTGTCAATATAATTATTTAGCGGCACCTCCATATTAATTAAAGACAAAAATTCCTTTATCTGGAAAACTAATGGAACAAAATTCTTCAAATTTCACACGAAGAAGTTAAATATTCATCTGAACATTTTGGGGGGTCTTGAAGCCCCCCACATGAATCAAATAGAAAAATTCGTATATCTGAGAAACTATAAGAGCTAGAATCTTCAAATTTTACATGGAGAACTTTGAAATTCATGTGAACATTTAGAGCATAACGGGCGGACTTTCAATGGGTGGCTTGGCACAATATATATGAATTAAATACAAAATTTCGTGCATCTCGGAAACTCTATATTATTAAAATTTTTTATAGATAGGTAGAAATTGGCGATAGATAGAAAACTGGGAACTTGCAATAATTTGCTTGACATCTTTCATATGTAACATATAATAAATCTGGTATTTATTTATACATATTCCTTTTAAGGTGGTAGCAAAGCACACTGGGTATAGCTAAGGTTACTTAATTAAGTAACATAATATTATTTTCTTCTATACTTTGAAGCCATCTTTAGATTAAATGATTTAAACAATTTTTTGACTGTAATACATACATGTTTAAGTTATGCACTAATATCATTTCCATGAATTGTACTCCTTTCCAATCCTAACCATTTTACCAGAAATTTTTTCCCCACGACGCTTTTTAACATTTAACACCTTTTCGACCAAAAAATGTTTTGGAACTTTAGTTTTAATAATTCTTCCTCCATAAAATCCGCCTTTATTTAATATTTCCATTTAGATCAACAAGCTTGTAGGTTTTAGGATTTTTAACATAAATTTAGTTAACTTTAAAACTCTGAAGACCAATTGGCGTTATAACCTTTTTATATTTGCTTATTCGAACAAAATCATTTATATATTTTCCTTTTTTGAACATTTTTAAGTTGTTGTACACACTTCATAAAAGCCTTTCTTTATTTATGTTATTAACTGAATTGGGTGGTTGTTTTTATAGAACGATGATAAGAGGAGTTATATACTTTCAATAATTTATCTAATATATCTATCCATTTATAATTTCCTTGCATACTAAATTGTTTCCACATTTATTTTTAATGTTCTATTAAATCGCTCTACTATTGATGCCTTCATATTGGAATAAGTACAGGCAAATCCCGGTATAACGGAATCTCACTTTAACGAAAATCCGATATAACGAACAGCCAAATTTTTAACATTACTTACCTTATATAGCGAACGTTTAAGATATTTATACTCGATATAACGAATAAAAAGAAAAAATACCTAAAAAAATCCAGCTTTTGATTTTATATTTATATTGTTAATATCAAAAACTTGATTGAGCAATTAGAATATAATGTAAAAATGAAAGATGTCGCCCATATTCCTAATTTTAGTTATACTAATATCTGACCTATCGATCAAAATTCCTTACATTATAATCTAAAAAGCATAAAATCTGTTAGATGTGAATTAATGGTAAATTTAGCTTGAATAGTGTTTAAAAGGGATACATTGAAATATAAAATTTTACAGCAAAATAAATTATTTCGATACCCCAATATGGCGCAATATTCCAGGGTTTTGAAATTATCAGCATGAGACTCAGTTATCGATTCTCAAGTTCAGTTTTTCCTCAAAAGAGTTTAATTCTATCTTCTAGATAATAAAATAAGGTTAAGGAAATAGCAGGAATTAAAGTTGTTAGAAAACTAAAAATCCTTCACAAATTTTTCCATCCGTTCAGATGTTCAAAATGGAAAAACGTGTGCGTTGTTATTAGTTGTTTGAAATAAAATTTTGAAGTAAGAATTTCATACATTAATTGAATGGTTTTTTGAAATTATTTACTAGAAAAAATAATTCCGATATAACGAATATTTCGATTAACGAAAGGGCCTGACATTATATCATTCGTTATACCGGGATTTGCCTGTATATTCGTATTAATATAAAATTGCAACTCGTGTTTGCAATTTCTAGTAGCAGGCAGACATAATTGCAGGCCAACACAATATAGTTTTGTGCTTTAGCAGCGCACACTCAAATTTGTTTAAACTAATATGGCGAGTATGATGTTATTTTTGTTTGCGTTTAGTTTTTCCTAGCAGCAATGTAACTTTATTTTGGTTTTGCTACTGCCAGTTTGTAGTTTATTTATTATTTTTGGCAATATTGATGCTGCAATTTGTAAATAAACATATGTAGGTATGTATGTAAGTACATTCACAGTTTTATACATGTATGTATTTATGTATGTAGGTATGTATGTATGTATGTATGTATGTATGTATGTATGTATGTATGTATGTATGTATGTATGTATGTATGTATGTATGTATGTATGTATGTATGTAGGTATGTATGTATGTATGTATGTATGTATGTATGTATGTATGTATGTATGTATGTATGTATGTAGTATATATGGATATTTATTATCATCCATATATCGATGATATTCGACCTATAACATCCTGTACTGATTGACATATTAATTATTTAAATATAGTTTAAATATTCTCATAGTTTCTGTATGATATAATACAGGAAATACTACCTTGATATTTGTTTGTTGTTTTCCTTAAGGTGTTTACAAAATAATATTATTACATTTTCTTAAAAAAAATTATATAATAATCTTCCACATTTTCAGCAGTGGTGATTTGAATATTTGTAAAGTAAGCTCATTAGAATTCCACAAAAAAATTATTTTAATTATGTGTGTTCATCCTGTTTTATACAAGGTGATTATAATTTTATTAATTTCTACAACAAAAATATTTAAAACTATCATTTAGTTATAAAATTGTTATAAGTATAACAATATTATCTTACAACTACATTGCTCAAAAATGTTTCTTCATTAGACAAATAATAAACACATCTAAAGAACGCTTTAATTGAGTTGTGTTTTATGGGGTAGCCATATTTTCAATAACATATACATATTTATTTAATTCATATGGAGGTTCCAACTTGGAACTTCCAAGCCCCCTAATAAAAGTTTGCCCATTTTTTCCCAATGTTCATAATGAAGTTAAAGTTTTTCGTCAAAATTAGAAGATTCTGACTCTAATAGTTTCCGAGAAAAACGATTTCTGTATTTAATTCATATGAGAGGTGCCACTATGTATATTTTACAAACTATTTTTTATGTTGCGAAAAATAATTATCCTTAATTAGAGATTGTGGTAACACTGGTATAACTGTTTATTCATAAAATAAAATATAAGAAAACAATAAATAAATTTGCAGCTAGCAGTTGCAAAACAAAATTTAATTGCTGCTAGGAAAAACTCAGCGCAAATAAAAATATCATCAATACTAGCCATATTAGTTTAACAGATTTGAGTTTGAATGCGCGCTGCTATAGCACAAAAATATATTTTTTTTTGTACAACAAACAAGAGATTAACGCTTGTATTTATAAAAAATCTTATTTTGCTTTTAATGCACTCAATAGTTAAAGCACACTTTAGCCTTAAAAAACCATTAATCAAATTGTGATATTCATAAACAAATAATAAACGTATGTATATTAACTATTGTGCTGATTTATGTTTAAGTTGGCAGCACTGTACAATATGGCTGTCTTATGTGTTAGTGTTGCGTACAATTAGGATAAAATATTCGTTGATTCGGTTTTCTTAATTTCATATTTTTGTTTATAATAGATTTTTGACATAAAAACAAATTTAAGAAAAATAAATATATATGGCTTTAATAAATGTATATTAGTTCAGATGTATAAATATAACATATAATTTCCAATTATTATTAAAAGTATCCGAATAACGGATTTGCGACAAAATATACATCACTATGACACATTTTCTTATTTTACTTATTTTCCTTGTAATTTTTGATAAATTTTTGCAAATATTGATAAATTTCTTTGATATTTGACCTAATTTTAATGCCGGCGACTATATTTGCATTAGTATAACACTAATCAATATAATTTACATGGTTAATTACTTTATGGCATTATATTTAACCAACAAACTTGAAAAAGCCAAATCAAATGATTTTGTCCATCATTTGGTTGACAGACGGGCACTTCCAAATTGCCTAAAATAGTGCTGGACATTGGAATTATCAAATATTCATGCATTAATCCAATAATGCCTAGATTTGAGTTTTTTCCTCAAAATATAATCGTTTAAAAATTTTCTGGGATTTATTACAACTTTGTAAACGTTTAAAATTAGAATTTTTGGACTGCTGTCGGCCATTTAAGTAGTATGGACAGTGGGGAGGCAGAATTTTCTCTGCTCCCATTCGTAAGAGCTAAGCAAGAGTAAATGGTGGAAGAGAAATTCTTCTCCCCCATTCATATGAGCTATGTACATTGAAAAATTATGGTAGAGGAATTCTGCTTTCCCATTCATAAGAGCAATTGTATAAGGAAAATGAAGGCAGAGAAAATTCTGCTCAGTGAAAATTTTTTTGTAATTTTGTTTGTATAAGAAGACAATTTTTAATATTTGCACTTTTAAAAGTGATGAAATTGGAAACTGATTGACTTGCATAAATATTGTTTGGTACGTTTACGTGAAAAAATAACCTTGAGTAAGGCTGTTGACATTAAGGAGAGATAGTTTATGTTGTTGAGTATGGTCATGATTAATTTTGAATACTGCTATAACAAGTTAATGGGAGGTACTCTATTCTATTAATATTAAATTAAATACTCAAACTCAAAATCATTCTTTGTAGTTATTATAAATATAAATGACTGAAGTAAAAATATTTTATTAGTTAATAAACTTCTTAAAGGTGGAACAAAACAAAACTGGAATCTAATAAATAACAAATGTTTGATATGTTGCGGCTTTTAATAAATTAAAAAAATAAAAAAAAAATAAATTAAACAAGACCATATCTAGCAGCAAAGGATTTACTACCATCAAACGCCATATAAAGTATTAACTATGTTCCGCCATAACAATATATATGGAAATGTGGTGATGGTTCGAGCTAGAAGAGGGAATGATTTATCTTCCCAAAAGATATAATAATTTGGAGGATAACGAGAAAGACAGAAAATGGTTTATATGTTTTTGGAATTGGAGGAGCTAATCAGTGAAAACATCACTGGAGAAGACGGAATGGGAGACTTTTCATACAAAATTCTCAACCATTTTTCAGTTGGGAAAATAGAAAATTTCCAAGAAATTCTTAATAAAAAACATTTGGTTTATTAGTATATAAGTATCATTATTTTTTTAAATTTATTAATTGTAAAAAGAAAGGTTTATAATAAAGATGTTACATATAAAATTCAAACATTTCTACAAGACTTTGACGATTTAATTTTTGTTGAACATCAAAAATACTGGAAGAGTATTGGACACTTATTAATAAAACTGGGTATTATAATGAAGAACCTATATTATCTAAATATGGATTACACTTCAAATATTGCTCATGGTCGGATAATAAAACAAACGTTGGCCCTGATACTTGCTGTTGTACAAAGCATGAACAACTTTTAAGCAAAATAGAGAGTATTATAAAAAGATATTATTTATTATCTAAACGTCTAAAATAAGTATATGTAGAAAATATTTTTAATATCAAATATGTTAATTTAAAAACATATATATGATTAAATGCAATAAATATTGCAACATAAAAGATTTGTGTTTTTCTTTATATAACTTCATGTAATTTCAAACTTAGTAAAGGTCTTGTAATTTTGAATTCAAGAAATAATTTTAGTAAATAATTGACTATCTTTCAAGAAACACATTCAGAATTATGGATTCATCCAACAACACTAAAATTGAATCAAATTGTATTTCAAATAAGGATCAAATTGAAAGTAAGAAATTTTAATACTACCACCTATAGACATATCCCTATTCCTTGCATTGCATGACGGTTGGGATAAAATTCTACTGGAAGTCTTACTAAATGTGGAAAAGGAGCTTGGAATAAAAACAACATAATATATATATATTTTTTCTTTCTTTTTATTAAAACAAATAAAATACTTATACCTATTTAATACTAGCATATAATTTTCATGTAAATTAAAATAAATTAAAAATATTTAAAATTTTATTAAAACTTAAATTTTTGCATCTTAAATAAATATAAATGCAACACTAAACACCACAAAACATTGATGATTCAGTTTGAATTCGCATTCATTGTAGACAAAATGTCTTAGAATTTCGATTTAAAAATGAAATAAATGGTTTAATATTCGAGGTTGACCTGCAGAGCAAAAAATTCTGCTGGTTTATTTTCAGGAAAGTAAAAAGCGACCCAATGCTGTCCAGGTTTATAAGATGGATCAGTGTTGGCTATGTAAAATGAAGGTTTTGCAACAGGTGTTTTAGGTAATTTATTACTAGGGAAAACTCATTTAAATTTATATTTTGTATACTTATTTGAATTTAAAGTATTTATAATATTTATTGAGTTCATAGCGTTTGAATTATAGAGCGAGACTGATCAATTTCCAGTATACTATTCACAATATACTAAACATGTAACTGCCTCCGTAATCGGTTTTCCAAACGTCCTTCTATTCTAATAGTTCCTTGATTTATTAAGTTTCCACAATTATAGTTATTATTATGATCTGGATCCGTTATCAAATAGTTCTTTTGTTATTTGACCTTTATCGAAATGATGAATTCCAGTTCCTTTAAATAGTGTTTGATAACCTTGAGTGCTTATTATTCCACCATTATTATAATTAAATTCAATAGGCTGTGCTGGAAATTGTACTCCATTAACATCCAAATTAAATCTTTGTAAATTAAAATGTTGAAAGTTATATGGATTTTCTTTTCTATCTCCAGTATTTGCTTTGTTAGATACCATTCCAAAAATTAAAAAGTTTGGTAATTGCCCAAGTACAAACAATCCAGAGATAATGAATGGTTTCCAGGATGTATAGTGAATGTCTTCAATTTCTACTCTTTATATGGGTAAATTGCATTTTTTTGATTGTAATACATTATGATTGTGCCATTAAATATTATTATTAATAACAAGGTGATTTATGTATAAGTTTACTTCATGTATTTTTATTGAGATTCATTTTTATCTCCATCTAATATATAGAAATCAGGCTTCTCCAAATTTAATGTAACCTTGAGATCAACATTATTAAGTAAATATTTTTGTTGATTAAAAACATCTACATGAAGTTTTCCAAAAAGCTCTAATTTTTTTCTATCTTTGAATAGTTTTTTTCTTTTGTCCAATCCAGAGTTTTCTTTTTCAATTTAATGAATTAATTTTATTCATAACAGCAGCCCAACCACATGATTCGAGATGTGTAGATCTAGGCATTCATTTCCATAATTTAACAGTGTTTCCATATATGTTCTATAGTGATAATTATTGTCGGGTTGGGATACATTTTTATTGTTAAGATGAACTACACAATTTCTAAATAAGGAGTGTAATAGGTTATTAAAACACCTCCATTTCCTTAAATTCAACCACCAGTCTCAGATAAATACTATTAAGATCTCTATATGTTTCACCATTCCCCAATGATACAAATTCTATAGTATTAGAGCTGTCCAATGAAACAATTGGATTATAACATATTTCCTCTGTTTTTAATTACACTAGTTTGAATTGGAGGAGATTCAAATAAATCCAGTTCATTTTTCATACATAATATATAATAATAATCTATTCTATTAAAATTAATATCATTTTTAATGATAATATTGAAAATATTTTCAAACATTTAGTTTTTTTGTTCCCATATGCCGAAGTTAATAATATCTGTGTAAATAAATACAATTTCGTTTACACCAGTTGAATCAACTGGTGTTAAATAATGCGAAATGTTACTGGAAAATTTATTTAACGAGTTTTCCAAAATATTATGTGTGGACGATAAAATATAATCGTTCCTATCATTCTCTAATTCTTGATTTAAATCTTTTTATCACTTCCTGATTCTTGGTGATAACTTCTACGTTCACTTTATTTAAGCTTTTGTTGACTTTTTTCTTTTAAAGATACGTTAGTTTGTGGAGTATTATTTGTTGTATATGAATACTTAAATTTGTTTCCTTCTCAATCGATAAATACATAAGTTTCCTTAAATTTAATTTAATGTTATCTTGTTCAGTAGTTCTCAACTTTGATATTGTCGTTACGTTTTGAAGACTTATCCAAATTTGAAATATTCGCTTTTTACGTTTTATAATATTTTTATCAATTATATCATGTTTATTAATGTAGATGAAATATCTGATAATCCTACAATCCATTCACCATTTAAGTTTAGCGATTGTTTTAACAAGTTGTAAACGTACTTGGAGAGTTGTTATAAATATGCACTGAATCATCTATATATATAAAAATGAATGTGTGTTTGTTTGTATGTTTGAACGTTATAGACTACTAAACGGCTGAACCGATTTTATTCAAATTTTCACAGCGTATTCCTGTATATCTGGAATAGGCTACTTTTTATTTTGAAATTCCAAGTGGGCGAGGAGCCACGCCTATATTAAGAAAATATTAAATCCGTATATTTTAGATAATATAACAGTTAGAGTCCTCAAATTTTGTCGGAGCAACTTTAGTGTCAATATAATTATTTAGCGGCACCTCCATATTAATTAAAGACAAAAATTCCTTATCTGGAAAACTAATGGAACAAAATTCTTCAAATTCACACGAAGAAGTTAAATATTCATCTGAACATTTTGGGGGGTCTTGAAGCCCCCACATGAATCAAATAGAAAAATTCGTATATCTGAGAAACTATAAGAGCTAGAATCTTCAAATTTTACATGGAGAACTTTGAAATTCATGTGAACATTTAGAGCATAACGGGCGGACTTTCAATGGGTGGCTTGGCACAATATATATGAATTAAATACAAAATTTCGTGCATCTCGGAAACTCTTATATTATTAAATTTTTTATAGATAGGTAGAAATTGGCGATAGATAGAAACTGGGGAACTTGCAATAATTTGCTTGACATCTTTCATATGTAACATATAATAAATCTGGTATTTATTTATACATATTCCTTTTAGGTAGCAAAGCACACTGGGTATAGCTAGTTACTTAATAAAGTAACATAAATATTATTTTCTTCTATACTTGAAGCCATCTTTAGATTAAATGATTAAACAATTTTTTGACTGTAATACATACATGTTTAGTTATGCACTAATATCATTTCCATGAATTGTACTCCTTTCCAAATCCTAACCATTTTACCAGAAATTTTTCCCCACGACGCTTTAACACCTTTTCGACCAAAAATGTTTGGAACTTTAGTTTTTAATAATTCTTCCTCATAAAATCCGCCTTTATTATATTTCCATTAGATCAACAAGCTTGTAGGTTTTAGGATTTTTAACATAAATTTAGTTAACTTAAAAACTTCTGAAGACCAATTTGGGCGTATAACCTTTTTATATTTGCTTATTCGAACAAAATCATTTATATATTTTCCTTTTTTGAACATTTTTAAGTTGTTGTACACACTTCATAAAAGCCTTTCTTTATTTATGTTATTAACTGAATTGGGTGTTGTTTTTATAGAACGATGATAAGAGGAGTTATATACTTTCAATAATTTATCTAATATATCTATCCATTTATAATTTCCTTGCATACTAAATTGTTTCCACATTTTATTTTTTAATGTTCTATTAAATCGCTCTACTATTGATGCCTTCATATTGGAATAAGTACAGGCAAATCCCGGTATAACGAATCTCACTTTAACGAAAATCCGATATAACGAACAGCCAAATTTTTAACATTAACTACCTTATATAGCGAACGTTTAAGATATTTTATACTCGATATAACGAATAAAAGAAAAATACCTAAAAAAATCCAGCTTTTGATTTTATATTTATATTGTTAATATCAAAAACTTGATTGAGCAATTAGAATATAATGTAAAAATGAAAGATGTCGCCCATATTCCTAATTTTAGTTATACTACATATCTGACCTATCGATCAAAATTCCTTACATTATAATCTAAAAAGCATAAATCTGTTAGATGTGAATTTAATGGTAAATTTAGCTTGAATAGTGTTTAAAAGGGATACATTGAAATAATAAAATTTTACAGCAAAATAAATTATTTCGATACCCCAATATGGCGCAATATTCCAGGGTTTTGAAATATCAGCATGAGACTCAGTTATCGATTCTCAAGTTCAGTTTTTCCTCAAAAGAGTTTAATTCTATCTTCTAGATAATAAAATAAGGTTAAGGAAATAGCAGGAAATTAAAGTTGTTAGAAAACTAAAATCCTTCACAAATTTTTCAATCCGTTCAGATGTTCAAAATGGAAAACGTGGTGCGTTGTTATTAGTTGTTTGAATAAAATTTGAAGTAAGAATTTCATACATTAATTTGAATGGTTTTTTGAAATTATTTACTAGAAAAAATAATTCCGATATAACGAATATTCGATTTAACGAAAGGGCCTGGACATTATATCATTCGTTATACCGGGATTTGCCTGTATATTCGTATTAATATAAAAATTGCAACTCGTGTTTGCAATTTCTAGTAGCAGGCAGACATAATTGCAGGCCAACACAAATATATTTTTGTGCTTTAGCAGCGCACACTCAAATTTGTTAAACTAATATGGCGAGTATTGATGTTATTTTTGTTTGCGTTAGTTTTTCCTAGCAGCAATGTAACTTTATTTTGGTTTTGCTACTGCCAGTTTGTAGTTTTATTTATTATTTTTTGGCAATATTGATGCTGCAATTTGTAAATAAACATATGTAGGTATGTATGTAAGTACATTCACAGTTTTATACATGTATGTATGTATGTATGTATGTATGTATGTATGTATGTATGTATGTATATGTATGTATGTATGTATATGTATGTATGTATGTATGTAGTATGTATGTATGTATGTATGTATGTATGTATGTATGTATGTATGTATGTATGTATGTATGTATGTATGTATGTATGTATGTATGTATGTATGTATGTATATATGTATATTTATTATCATCCATATATCGATGATATTCGACCTATAACATCCTGTACTGATTGACATATTAATTATTTAAATATAGTTTAAATATTCTCATAGTTTCTGTATGATTATAATACAGGAAATACTACCTTGATATTTGTTTGTTTTTTCCTTAATGTTTTACAAAATAATATTAATTACATTTCTTAAAAAAATTATATAATAATCTTCCACATTTTAGCAGTGTGATTGAATAATTTGTAAAGTAAGCTCATTAGAATTCAACAAAAAATATTTTAATTATGTGTGTTCATCCTGTTTTATACAAGGTGATTATAATTTTATTAATTTCTACAACAAAAAATATTTAAAACTATCATTTAGTTATAAAATTGTTATAAGTATAACAATATTATCTTACAACTACATTGCTCAAAAATGTTTATTCATTAGAACAAAATAATAAACACATCTAAAGAACGCTTTTAATTTGAGTTGTGTTTTATGGGGTAGCCATATTTTCAATAACATATACATATTTATTTAATTCATATGGAGGTTCCAACTTGGAACTTCCAAGCCCCCTAATAAAAGTTTGCCCATTTTTTCCCAATGTTCATAATGAAGTTAAAGTTTTTCGTCAAATTAGAAGATTCTGACTCTAATAGTTTCCGAGAAAACGATTTCTGTATTTAATTCATATGAGAGGTGCCACTATGTATATTTTACAAACTATTTTTTATGTTGCGAAAAATAATTATCCTTAATTAGAGATTGTGGTAACACTGGTATAACTGTTTATTCATAAATAAAATATAAGAAAACAATAAATAAATTGCAGCTAGCAGTTGCAAAACTAAATTTAATTGCTGCTAGGAAAAACTCAGCGCAAATAAAAATATCATCAATACTAGCCATATTAGTTTAACAGATTTGAGTTTGAATGTGCGCTGCTATAGCACAAAAATATATTTTTTTTCTTGTACAACAAACAAGAGATTAACGCTTGTATTTATAAAAAAATCTTATTTTGCTTTTAATGCACTCAATAGTTAAAGCACACTTTAGCCTTAAAAACCATTAATCAAATTGTGATATTCATAAACAAATAATAAACGTATGTATATTAACTATTGTGCTGATTTATGTTTAAGTTGGCAGCACTGTACAATATGGCTGTCATTTTATGTGTTAGTGTTGCGTACAATTAGGATAAAATATTCGTTGATTCGGTTTTCTTATTTCATATTTTTGTTTATAATAGATTTTTGACAATAAAAACAAACTTTTAAGAAAAATAATATATATATGGCTTTAATAAATGTCTATTTAGTTCAGATGTATAAATATAACATATAATTTCCCATTATTATTAAAAGTATCCGAATAACGGATATTTTGCGACAAAATATACATCACTATGACACATTTTCTTATTTTTACTTATTTTCCTTGTAATTTTTGATAAATTTTTGCAAATATTGATAAATTTCTTTGATATTTGACTAATTTTAATGCCGGCGAATATATTTGCATTAGTATAACACTAATCAATATAATTTACATGGTTAATTACTTTATGGCATTATATTTAAACCAACAAACTTTGAAAAAGCCAAATCAAATGATTTTGTCCATCATTTGGTTGACAGACGGGCACTTCCAAATTGCCTAAAAATAGTGCTGGACAATTGGAATATTATCAAATATTCATGCATTAATCCAATAATGCCTAGATTTGAGTTTTTTCCTCAAAATATAATCGTTTAAAAATTTTCTGGGATTTTATTTACAAATTTGTAAACGTTAAAATTAGAATTTTTGGACTGCTGTCGGCCATTTAAGTAGTATGGAAGTGGGGAGGCAGAATTTTCTCTGCCTCCCCATTCGTAAGAGCTAAGCAAGAGTAAATGGTGGAAGAGAAATTCTTCTCCCCCATTCATATGAGCTATGTACATTGAAAAATTATGGTAGAGGAATTCTGCTTTCCCATTCATAAGAGCAATTGTATAAGGAAAATGAAGGCAGAGAAAATTCTGCTCAGTGAAAATTTTTTTTGTAATTTTGTTTGTATAAGAAGACAATTTTTAATATTTGCACTTTTAAAAGTGATGAAATTGGAAACTGATGACTTGCATAAATATTGTTTGGTACGTTTACGTGAAAAAATAACCTTGAGTAAGGCTGTTGACATTAATGAGAGATATTTTATGTTGTTGAGTATGGTCATGATTAATTTTGAATACTCTAATAACAAGTTAATGGGAGTACTCTATTCTATTTACATATTAAATTAAATACTCAAAATCATTCTTTGTAGATTATTTATAAATATAAATGACTGAAGTAAAAATATTTTATTAGTTAATAAACTTCTTAAAAGGTGGAACAAAACAAAAACTGGAATCTAATAAAATAACAAATGTTGATATTGTTGCGGCTTTTAATAAATTAAAAAAATAAATTAAACAAGACCATATCTAGCAGCAAAGGATTTACTACCATCAACGCCATATAAAGTATTAACTATGTTCCGCCATAACAATATATATGGAAATGTGGTGATGGTCGAGCTAGATGAGGGAATGATTATCTTCCCAAAAGATATAATAATTTGGAGGATAAAGTAATAGATGGCGTTAATAATGGACAATTTACTTTAACGAGAAAGACAGAAAATGGTTTATATGTTTTGGAATTGGAGGAGCTAATCAGTGAAAACATCACTGGAGAAGACGGAATGGGAGACTTTTTCATACCAAATTCTCAACCATTTTTCAGTTGGGAAAATAGAAAAATTCCAAGAAATTCTTAATAAAAAACATTTGGTTTATTAGTATATAAGTATCATTATTTTTTTAAATTTATTAATTGTAAAAAGAAAGGTTATAATAAAGATGTTACATATAAAAATTCAAACATTTCTACAAGACTTTGACGATTTAATTTTTGTTGAACATCAAAAAATACTGGAAGAGTATTTGACACTTATTAATAAAACTGGGTATTATAATGAAGAACCTATATTATCTAAATATGGATTACACTTCAAATATTGCTCATGGTCGGATAATAAAACAAACGTTGGCCCTGATACTTGCTTTTGTACAAAGCATGAACAACTTTTAAGCAAAATAGAGAGTATTATAAAAAGATATTATTTATTATCTAAACGTCTAAAATAAGTATATGTAGAAAATATTTTAATATCAAATATGTTAATTTAAAAACATATATATGATTAAATGCAATAAATATTGCAACATAAAAGATTTGTGTTTTTCTTTATAATAACTTCATGTAATTTCAAACTTAGTAAAGGTCTTGTTAATTTTGAATTCAAGAAATAATTTTAGTAAATAATTGACTATCTTTCAAGAACACATTCAGAATTATGGATTCATCCAACAACACTAAAATTGAAATCAAATTGTATTTCAAATAAGGATCAAATTGAAATTTAAGAAATTTAATACTACCACCTATAGACATATCCCTATTCCTTGCATTGCATGACGGTTGGGATAAAATTCTACTGGAAGTCTTACTAAATGTGGAAAAGGAGCTTGGAATAAAAACAACATAATATATATATATTTTTTCTTTCTTTTTTATTAAAACAAATAAAAATACTTATACATATTTAATACTAGCATATCATTTTCATGTAAATTAAAATAATTAAAAATATTTAAAATTTTATTAAAACTTAAATTTTTGCATCTTAAATAAATATAAATGCAACACTAAACACCACAAAACATTGATGATTCAGTTTGAATTCGCATTTCATTGTAGACAAATGTCTTAGAATTTCGATTTAAAAATGAAATAAGTGGTTTAATTCGAGGTTGACCTGCAGAGCAAAAAAATTCTGCTGGTTTATTTTCAGGAAAGTAAAAAGCGACCCAATGCTGTCCAGGTTTATAAGATGGATCAGTGTTGGCTATGTAAAATGAAGGTTTTGCAACAGGTGTTTTAGGTAATTTATTACTAGGGAAAACTCATTTAAATTTATATTTTGTATACTTATTTGAATTTAAAGTATTTATAATATTTATTGAGTTCATAGCGTTTGAATTATAGAGCGAGACTGATCAATTTCCAGTATACTATTCACAATATACTAAACATGTACCTGCCTCCGTAATCGGTTTTCCAAAACGTCCTTCTATTCGAATAGTTCCTTGATTTATTAAGTTTCCACAATTATAGTTATTATTATGATCTGGATCCGTTATCAAATAGTTCTTTTGTTATTTGACCTTTATCGAAATGATGAATTCCAGTTCCTTTAAATAGTGTTTGATAACCTTGAGTGCTTATTATTCCACCATTATTATAATTAAATTCAATAGGCTGTGCTGGAAATTGTACTCCATTAACATCCAAATTAAATCTTTGTAAATTAAAATGTTGAAAGTTATATGGATTTTCTTTTCTATCTCCAGTATTTGCTTTGTTAGATACCATTCCAAAAATTAAAAAGTTTGGTAATTGCCCAAGTACAACAATCCAGAGATAATGAATGGTTTCCAGGATGTATAGTGAATGTCTTCATTTCTACTCTTTATATGGGTAAATTGCATTTTTTGATTGTAATACATTATGATGTGCCATTAAAATATTATTATTAATAAGAAGGTGATTTATTAATAAGTTTACTTCATGTATTTTTATTTGAGATTCATTTTTATCTCCATCTAATATATAGAAATCAGGCTTCTCCAAATTTAATGTAACCTTGAGATCAACATTATTAAGTAAATATTTTTGTTGATTAAAAACATCTACATGAAGTTTTCCAAAAAGCTCTAATTTTT
The DNA here is from genome assembly GCF_015586225.1 of Lucilia sericata. Lineage (NCBI taxonomy): Eukaryota > Metazoa > Arthropoda > Insecta > Diptera > Calliphoridae > Lucilia > Lucilia sericata. The sequence goes on from NW_023994288.1 coordinate 278,201, forward strand.
TTCTATCTTTGAATAGTTTTTTTCTTTGTCCAATCCAGAGTTTTCTTTTTCAATTAATGAATTAATTTTATTCATAACAGCAGCCCAACCACATGATTCGAGATGTGTAGATCTAGCATCATTCCATAATTTAACAGTGTTCCATATATGTTCTATAGTGATATTATTGTCGGGTTGGGATACATTTTTATTGTTAAGATGAACTACACAATTTCTAAATAAGGAGTGTAATAGGTTATTAAAAACACCTCCATTTCCTTTAAATTCAACCACCAGTCTCAGATAAATACTATTAAGATCTCTATATGTTTCACCATTCCCCAATGATACAAATTCTATAGTATTAGAGCTGTCCAATGAAACAATTGGATTATAACATATTTCCTCTGTTTTATTACACTAGTTTGAATTGGAGGAGATTCAAATAAATCCAGTTCATTTTTCATACATAATATATATAATAATCTATTCTATTAAAATTAATATCATTTTTTAATGATAATATTGAAAATATTTTCAAAACATTTAGTTTTTTTGTTCCCCATATGCCGAAGTTTAATAATATCTGTGTAAATAAATACAATTTCGTTTACACCAGTTGAATCAACTGGTGTTAAAATAATGCGAAATGTTACTGGAAAATTTATTTAACGAGTTTCCAAAATATTATGTGTGGACGATAAATATAATCGTTCCTATCATTCTCTAATTCTTGATTTAAATCTTTTTTATCACTTCCTGATTCTTTGGTGATAACTTCTACGTTCACTTTATTTAAGCTTTTGTTGACTTTTTCTTTTAAAGATACGTTAGTTTGTGGAGTATTATTTGTTGTATTATGAATACTTAAATTTGTTTCCTTCTCATTCGATAAATACATAAGTTCCTTAAATTTTAATTTAATGTTATCTTGTTCAGTAGTTCTCAACTTTGATATTGTCGTTACGTTTTGAAGACTTATCCAAATTTGAAATATTTCGCTTTTTACGTTTTATAATATTTTTATCAATTATATCATGTTGTATTAATGTAGATGAAATATCTGATAATCCTACAATCCATTCACCATTTAAGTTTAGCGATTGTTTTAACAAGTTTGTAAACGTACTTGGAGAGTTGTTATAAATATGCACTGAATCATCTATATATATAAAAATGAATTGTGTTTGTTTGTATGTTTGAACGTTAGAGACTACTAAACGGCTGAACCGATTTTATATTCAAATTTTCACAGCGTATTCCTGTATATCTGGAATAGGCTACTTTTTATTTTGAAATTCCAAGTGGGCGAGGAGCCACGCCTATATTAAGAAAATATTAAATCCGTATATTTAGATATATAACAGTTAGAGTCCTCAAATTTTGTCGGAGCAACTTAGTGTCAATATAATTATTTAGCGGCACCTCCATATTAATTAAAGACAAAAATTCCTTTATCTGGAAAACTAATGGAACTAAATTCTTCAAATTTCACACGAAGAAGTTAAATATTCATCTGAACATTTTGGGGGGTCTTGAAGCCCCCACATGAATCAAATAGAAAAATTCGTATATCTGAGAAACTATAAGAGCTAGAATCTTCAAATTTTACATGGAGAACTTGAAATTCATGTGAACATTTAGAGCATAACGGGCGGACTTTCAATGGGTGGCTTGGCACAATATATATGAATTAAATACAAAATTTCGTGCATCTCGGAAACTCTTATATTATTAAAATTTTTTATAGATAGGTAGAAATTGGCGATAGATAGAAACTGGGGAACTTGCAATAATTTGCTTGACATCTTTCATATGTAACATATAATAAATCTGGTATTTATTTATACATATTCCTTTTAAGGTAGCAAAGCACACTGGGTATAGCTAGTTACTTAATAAAGTAACATAAATATTATTTTCTTCTATACTTGAAGCCATCTTTAGATTAAATGATTAAACAATTTTTGACTGTAATACATACATGTTTAAGTTATGCACTAATATCATTTCCATGAATTGTACTCCTTTCCAAATCCTAACCATTTTACCAGAAATTTTTCCCCACGACGCTTTAAACACCTTTTCGACCAAAAAATGTTTGGAACTTTAGTTTTAATAATTCTTCCTCATAAAATCCGCCCTTTATTATATTTCCATTTAGCATCAACAAGCTTGTAGGTTTTAGGATTTTTTAACATAAATTTAGTTAACTTTAAAACTTCTGAAGACCAATTGGCGTATAACCTTTTTATATTTGCTTATTCGAACAAAATCATTTATATATTTTCCTTTTTTGAACATTTTAAGTTGTTGTACACACTTCATAAAAGCCTTTCTTTATTTATGTTATTAACTGAATTGGGTGTTGTTTTATAGAACGATGATAAGAGGAGTTATATACTTTCAATAATTTATCTAATATATCTATCCATTTATAATTTCCTTGCATACTAAATTGTTTTTCCACATGTTATTTTTTAATGTTCTATTAATCGCTCTACTATTGATGCCTTCTATTGAATAAGTACAGGCAAATCCCGGTATAACGAATCTCACTTTAACGAAAATCCGATATAACGAACAGCCAAATTTTTAACATTAACTACCTTATATAGCGAACGTTTAAGATATTTTATACTCGATATAACGAATAAAAGAAAAAATACCTAAAAAAATCCAGCTTTTGATTTTATATTTATATTGTTAATATCAAAAACTTGATTGAGCAATTAGAATATAATGTAAAAATGAAAGATGTCGCCCATATTCCTAATTTTAGTTATACTACATATCTGACCTATCGATCAAAATTCCTTACATTATAATCTAAAAAGCATAAATCTGTTAGATGTGAATTTAATGGTAATTTAGCTTGAATAGTGTTTAAAAGGGATACATTGAAATAATAAAATTTTACAGCAAAATAAATTATTTCGATACCCCCAATATGGCGCAATATTCCAGGGTTTTGAAATTATCAGCATGAGACTCAGTTATCGATTCTCAAGTTCAGTTTTTCCTCAAAAGAGTTTAATTCTATCTTCTAGATAATAAAATAAGGTTAAGGAAATAGCAGGAAATTAAAGTTGTTAGAAAACTAAAATCCTTCACAAATTTTTCAATCCGTTCAGATGTTCAAAATGGAAAAACGTGTGCGTTGTTATTAGTTGTTTGAAATAAAATTTGAAGTAAGAATTTCATACATTAATTTGAATGGTTTTTTGAAATTATTTACTAGAAAAAATAATTCCGATATAACGAATATTTCGATTTAACGAAAGGGCCTGACATTATATCATTCGTTATACCGGGATTTGCCTGTATATTCGTATTAATATAAAAATTGCAACTCGTGTTTGCAATTTCTAGTAGCAGGCAGACATAATTGCAGGCCAACACAAATATATTTTGTGCTTTAGCAGCGCACACTCAAATTTGTTAAACTAATATGGCGAGTATTGATGTTATTTTTGTTTGCGTTTAGTTTTTCCTAGCAGCAATGTAACTTTATTTTGGTTTTGCTACTGCCAGTTGTAGTTTTATTATTATTTTTTGGCAATATTGATGCTGCAATTTGTAAATAAACATATGTAGGTATGTATGTAAGTACATTCACAGTTTTATACATGTATGTATGTATGTATGTATGTATGTATGTATGTATGTATGTATGTATGTATGTATGTATGTATGTATGTAATGTATGTATGTATGTATGTATGTATGTATGTATGTATGTATGTATGTATGTATGTATGTATGTATGTATGTATGTATGTATGTATGTATGTATGTATGTATGTATGTATGTATGTATGTATGTATATATGTATATTTATTATCATCCATATATCGATGATATTCGACCTATAACATCCTGTACTGATTGACATATTAATTATTTAAATATAGTTTAAATATTCTCATAGTTTCTGTATGATATAATACAGGAAATACTACCTTGATATTTGTTTTGTTTTTTCCTTAATGTTTTACAAAATAATATTAATTACATTTCTTAAAAAAATTATATAATAATCTTCCACATTTTAGCAGTGTGATTTGAATAATTTGTAAAGTAAGCTCATTAGAATTCAACAAAAAATATTTTAATTATGTGTGTTCATCCTGTTTTATACAAGGTGATTATAATTTTATTAATTTCTACAACAAAAAATATTTAAAACTATCATTTAGTTATAAAATTGTTATAAGTATAACAATATTATCTTACAACTACATTGCTCAAAAATGTTTATTCATTAGAACAAAATAATAAACACATCTAAAGAACGCTTTTAATTTGAGTTGTGTTTTATGGGGTAGCCATATTTTCAATAACATATACATATTTATTTAATTCATATGGAGGTTCCAACTTGGAACTTCCAAGCCCCCTAATAAAAGTTTGCCCATTTTTTCCCAATGTTCATAATGAAGTTAAAGTTTTTCGTCAAAATTAGAAGATTCTGACTCTAATAGTTTCCGAGAAAAACGATTTCTGTATTTAATTCATATGAGAGGTGCCACTATGTATATTTTACAAACTATTTTTTATGTTGCGAAAAATAATTATCCTTAATTAGAGATTGTGGTAACACTGGTATAACTGTTTATTCATAAAATAAAATATAAGAAAACAATAAATAAATTTGCAGCTAGCAGTTGCAAAACTAAATTTAATTGCTGCTAGGAAAAACTCAGCGCAAATAAAAATATCATCAATACTAGCCATATTAGTTTAACAGATTTGAGTTTGAATGTGCGCTGCTATAGCACAAAAATATATTTTTTTTCTTGTACAACAAACAAGAGATTAACGCTTGTATTTATAAAAAATCTTATTTTGCTTTTAATGCACTCAATAGTTAAAGCACACTTTAGCCTTAAAAACCATTAATCAAATTGTGATATTCATAAACAAATAATAAACGTATGTATATTAACTATTGTGCTGATTTATGTTTAAGTTGGCAGCACTGTACAATATGGCTGTCATTTTATGTGTTAGTGTTGCGTACAATTAGGATAAAATATTCGTTGATTCGGTTTTCTTAATTTCATATTTTTGTTTATAATAGATTTTTGACAATAAAAACAAACTTTTAAGAAAAATAAATATATATATGGCTTTAATAAATGTCTATTTAGTTCAGATGTATAAATATAACATATAATTTCCCATTATTATTAAAAGTATCCGAATAACGGATATTTTGCGACAAAATATACATCACTATGACACATTTTCTTATTTTTACTTATTTTCCTTGTAATTTTTGATAAATTTTTGCAAATATTGATAAATTTCTTTGATATTTGACTAATTTTAATGCCGGCGAATATATTTGCATTAGTATAACACTAATCAATATAATTTACATGGTTAATTACTTTATGGCATTATATTTAACCAACAAACTTTGAAAAAGCCAAATCAAATGATTTTGTCCATCATTTGGTTGACAGACGGGCACTTCCAAATTGCCTAAAAATAGTGCTGGACAATTGGAATATTATCAAATATTCATGCATTAATCCAATAATGCCTAGATTTGAGTTTTTTCCTCAAAATATAATCGTTTAAAAATTTTCTGGGATTTTATTTACAAATTTGTAAACGTTAAAATTAGAATTTTTGGACTGCTGTCGGCCATTTAAGTAGTATGGAAGTGGGGAGGCAGAATTTTCTCTGCCTCCCCATTCGTAAGAGCTAAGCAAGAGTAAATGGTGGAAGAGAAATTCTTCTCCCCCATTCATATGAGCTATGTACATTGAAAAATTATGGTAGAGGAATTCTGCTTTCCCATTCATAAGAGCAATTGTATAAGGAAAATGAAGGCAGAGAAAATTCTGCTCAGTGAAAATTTTTTTTGTAATTTTGTTTGTATAAGAAGACAATTTTTAATATTTGCACTTTTAAAAGTGATGAAATTGGAAACTGATGACTTGCATAAATATTGTTTGGTACGTTTACGTGAAAAAATAACCTTGAGTAAGGCTGTTGACATTAATGAGAGATATTTTATGTTGTTGAGTATGGTCATGATTAATTTTGAATACTCTAATAACAAGTTAATGGGAGTACTCTATTCTATTTACATATTAAATTAAATACTCAAAATCATTCTTTGTAGATTATTTATAAATATAAATGACTGAAGTAAAAATATTTTATTAGTTAATAAACTTCTTAAAAGGTGGAACAAAACAAAAACTGGAATCTAATAAAATAACAAATGTTGATATTGTTGCGGCTTTTAATAAATTAAAAAAATAAATTAAACAAGACCATATCTAGCAGCAAAGGATTTACTACCATCAACGCCATATAAAGTATTAACTATGTTCCGCCATAACAATATATATGGAAATGTGGTGATGGTCGAGCTAGATGAGGGAATGATTTATCTTCCCAAAAGATATAATAATTTGGAGGATAAAGTAATAGATGGCGTTAATAATGGACAATTTACTTTAACGAGAAAGACAGAAATGGTTTATATGTTTTGGAATTGGAGGAGCTAATCAGTGAAAACATCACTGGAGAAGACGGAATGGGAGACTTTTTCATACCAAATTCTCAACCATTTTTCAGTTGGGAAAATAGAAAAATTCCAAGAAATTCTTAATAAAAAACATTTGGTTTATTAGTATATAAGTATCATTATTTTTTAAATTTATTAATTGTAAAAAGAAAGGTTTATAATAAAGATGTTACATATAAAAATTCAAACATTTCTACAAGACTTTGACGATTTAATTTTTGTTGAACATCAAAAAATACTGGAAGAGTATTTGACACTTATTAATAAAACTGGGTATTATAATGAAGAACCTATATTATCTAAATATGGATTACACTTCAAATATTGCTCATGGTCGGATAATAAAACAAACGTTGGCCCTGATACTTGCTTTTGTACAAAGCATGAACAACTTTTAAGCAAAATAGAGAGTATTATAAAAAGATATTATTTATTATCTAAACGTCTAAAATAAGTATATGTAGAAAATATTTTTAATATCAAATATGTTAATTTAAAAACATATATATGATTAAATGCAATAAATATTGCAACATAAAAGATTTGTGTTTTTCTTTATAATAACTTCATGTAATTTCAAACTTAGTAAAGGTCTTGTTAATTTTGAATTCAAGAAATAATTTTAGTAAATAATTGACTATCTTTCAAGAACACATTCAGAATTATGGATTCATCCAACAACACTAAAATTGAATCAAATTGTATTTCAAATAAGGATCAAATTGAAATTTAAGAAATTTTAATACTACCACCTATAGACATATCCCTATTCCTTGCATTGCATGACGGTTGGGATAAAATTCTACTGGAAGTCTTACTAATGTGGAAAAGGAGCTTGGAATAAAAACAACATAATATATATATATTTTTTCTTTCTTTTTATTAAAACAAATAAAAATACTTATACATATTTAATACTAGCATATCATTTTCATGTAAATTAAAATAATTAAAAATATTTAAAAATTTTATTAAAACTTAAATTTTTGCATCTTAAATAAATATAAATGCAACACTAAACACCACAAAACATTGATGATTCAGTTTGAATTCGCATTTCATTGTAGACAAATGTCTTAGAATTTCGATTTAAAAATGAAATAAGTGGTTTAATTCGAGGTTGACCTGCAGAGCAAAAAAATTCTGCTGGTTTATTTTCAGGAAAGTAAAAGCGACCCAATGCTGTCCAGGTTTATAAGATGGATCAGTGTTGGCTATGTAAAATGAAGGTTTTGCAACAGGTGTTTTAGGTAATTTATTACTAGGGAAAACTCATTTAAATTTATATTTTGTATACTTATTTGAATTTAAAGTATTTATAATATTTATTGAGTTCATAGCGTTTGAATTATAGAGCGAGACTGATCAATTTCCAGTATACTATTCACAATATACTAAACATGTACCTGCCTCCGTAATCGGTTTTCCAAAACGTCCTTCTATTCGAATAGTTCCTTGATTTATTAAGTTTCCACAATTATAGTTATTATTATGATCTGGATCCGTTATCAAATAGTTCTTTTGTTATTTGACCTTTATCGAAATGATGAATTCCAGTTCCTTTAAATAGTGTTTGATAACCTTGAGTGCTTATTATTCCACCATTATTATAATTAAATTCAATAGGCTGTGCTGGAAATTGTACTCCATTAACATCCAAATTAAATCTTTGTAAATTAAAATGTTGAAAGTTATATGGATTTTCTTTTCTATCTCCAGTATTTGCTTTGTTAGATACCATTCCAAAAATTAAAAAGTTTGGTAATTGCCCAAGTACAACAATCCAGAGATAATGAATGGTTTCCAGGATGTATAGTGAATGTCTTCATTTCTACTCTTTTATATGGGTAAATTGCATTTTTTGATTGTAATACATTATGATGTGCCATTAAAATATTATTATTAATAAGAAGGTGATTTATTAATAAGTTTACTTCATGTATTTTTATTTGAGATTCATTTTTATCTCCATCTAATATATAGAAATCAGGCTTCTCCAAATTTAATGTAACCTTGAGATCAACATTATTAAGTAAATATTTTTGTTGATTAAAAACATCTACATGAAGTTTTCCAAAAAGCTCTAATTTTTTTCTATCTTTGAATAGTTTTTTTCTTTTGTCCAATCCAGAGTTTTCTTTTTCAATTAATGAATTAATTTTATTCATAACAGCAGCCCAACCACATGATTCGAGATGTGTAGATCTAGCATCATTTCCATAATTTAACAGTGTTTCCATATATGTTCTATAGTGATAATTATTGTCGGGTTGGGATACATTTTTATTGTTAAGATGAACTACACAATTTCTAAATAAGGAGTGTAATAGGTTATTAAAAACACCTCCATTTCCTTTAAATTCAACCACCAGTCTCAGATAAATACTATTAAGATCTCTATATGTTTCACCATTCCCCAATGATACAAATTCTATAGTATTAGAGCTGTCCAATGAAACAATTGGATTATAACATATTTCCTCTGTTTTAATTACACTAGTTTGAATTGGAGGAGATTCAAATAAATCCAGTTCATTTTTCATACATAATATATAATAATAATCTATTCTATTAAAATTAATATCATTTTTTAATGATAATATTGAAAATATTTTCAAACATTTAGTTTTTTTGTTCCCCATATGCCGAAGTTTAATAATATCTGTGTAAATAAATACAATTTCGTTTACACCAGTTGAATCAACTGGTGTTAAAATAATGCGAAATGTTACTGGAAAATTTATTTAACGAGTTTTCCAAAATATTATGTGTGGACGATAAAATATAATCGTTCCTATCATTCTCTAATTCTTGATTTAAATCTTTTTATCACTTCCTGATTCTTTGGTGATAACTTCTACGTTCACTTTATTTAAGCTTTTGTTGACTTTTTCTTTTAAAGATACGTTAGTTTGTGGAGTATTATTTGTTGTATTATGAATACTTAAATTTGTTTCCTTCTCATTCGATAAATACATAAGTTCCTTAAATTTTAATTTAATGTTATCTTGTTCAGTAGTTCTCAACTTTGATATTGTCGTTACGTTTTGAAGACTTATCCAAATTTGAAATATTTCGCTTTTTACGTTTTATAATATTTTTATCAATTATATCATGTTTATTAATGTAGATGAAATATCTGATAATCCTACAATCCATTCACCATTTAAGTTTAGCGATTGTTTTAACAAGTTTGTAAACGTACTTGGAGAGTTGTTATAAATATGCACTGAATCATCTATATATATAAAAATGAATGTGTGTTTGTTTGTATGTTTGAACGTTATAGACTACTAAACGGCTGAACCGATTTTATTCAAATTTTCACAGCGTATTCCTGTATATCTGGAATAGGCTACTTTTTATTTTGAAATTCCAAGTGGGCGAGGAGCCACGCCTATATTAAGAAAATATTAAATCCGTATATTTTAGATAATATAACAGTTAGAGTCCTCAAATTTTGTCGGAGCAACTTTAGTGTCAATATAATTATTTAGCGGCACCTCCATATTAATTAAAGACAAAAATTCCTTTATCTGGAAAACTAATGGAACTAAATTCTTCAAATTTCACACGAAGAAGTTAAATATTCATCTGAACATTTTGGGGGGTCTTGAAGCCCCCACATGAATCAAATAGAAAAATTCGTATATCTGAGAAACTATAAGAGCTAGAATCTTCAAATTTTACATGGAGAACTTTGAAATTCATGTGAACATTTAGAGCATAACGGGCGGACTTTCAATGGGTGGCTTGGCACAATATATATGAATTAAATACAAAATTTCGTGCATCTCGGAAACTCTTATATTATTAAAATTTTTTATAGATAGGTAGAAATTGGCGATAGATAGAAACTGGGGAACTTGCAATAATTTGCTTGACATCTTTCATATGTAACATATAATAAATCTGGTATTTATTTATACATATTCCTTTTAAGGTAGCAAAGCACACTGGGTATAGCTAGTTACTTAATAAAGTAACATAAATATTATTTTCTTCTATACTTGAAGCCATCTTTAGATTAAATGATTAAACAATTTTTTGACTGTAATACATACATGTTTAAGTTATGCACTAATATCATTTCCATGAATTGTACTCCTTTCCAAATCCTAACCATTTTACCAGAAATTTTTCCCCACGACGCTTTAACACCTTTTCGACCAAAAAATGTTTGGAACTTTAGTTTTTAATAATTCTTCCTCATAAAATCCGCCTTTTATTATATTTCCATTTACATCAACAAGCTTGTAGGTTTTAGGATTTTTAACATAAATTTAGTTAACTTTAAAAACTTCTGAAGACCAATTTGGCGTATAACCTTTTTATATTTGCTTATTCGAACAAAATCATTTATATATTTTCCTTTTTTGAACATTTTTAAGTTGTTGTACACACTTCATAAAAGCCTTTCTTTATTTATGTTATTAACTGAATTGGGTGTTGTTTTTATAGAACGATGATAAGAGGAGTTATATACTTTCAATAATTTATCTAATATATCTATCCATTTATAATTTCCTTGCATACTAAATTGTTTCCACATTTTATTTTTTAATGTTCTATTAAATCGCTCTACTATTGATGCCTTCATATTGGAATAAGTACAGGCAAATCCCGGTATAACGAATCTCACTTTAACGAAAATCCGATATAACGAACAGCCAAATTTTTAACATTAACTACCTTATATAGCGAACGTTTAAGATATTTTATACTCGATATAACGAATAAAAAGAAAAAATACATAAAAAAATCCAGCTTTTGATTTTATATTTATATTGTTAATATCAAAAACTTGATTGAGCAATTAGAATATAATGTAAAAATGAAAGATGTCGCCCATATTCCTAATTTTAGTTATACTACATATCTGACCTATCGATCAAAATTCCTTACATTATAATCTAAAAAGCATAAATCTGTTAGATGTGAATTTAATGGTAAATTTAGCTTGAATAGTGTTTAAAAGGGATACATTGAAATAATAAAATTTTACAGCAAAATAAATTATTTCGATACCCCAATATGGCGCAATATTCCAGGGTTTTGAAATTATCAGCATGAGACTCAGTTATCGATTCTCAAGTTCAGTTTTTCCTCAAAAGAGTTTAATTCTATCTTCTAGATAATAAAATAAGGTTAAGGAAATAGCAGGAAATTAAAGTTGTTAGAAAACTAAAATCCTTCACAAATTTTTCAATCCGTTCAGATGTTCAAAATGGAAAAACGTGTGCGTTGTTATTAGTTGTTTGAAATAAAATTTGAAGTAAGAATTTCATACATTAATTTGAATGGTTTTTTGAAATTATTTACTAGAAAAAATAATTCCGATATAACGAATATTTCGGTTTAACGAAAGGGCCTGACATTATATCATTCGTTATACCGGGATTTGCCTGTATATTCGTATTAATATAAAAATTGCAACTCGTGTTTGCAATTTCTAGTAGCAGGCAGACATAATTGCAGGCCAACACAAATATATTTTTGTGCTTTAGCAGCGCACACTCAAATTTGTTAAACTAATATGGCGAGTATTGATGTTATTTTTGTTTGCGTTTAGTTTTTCCTAGCAGCAATGTAACTTTATTTTGGTTTTGCTACTGCCAGTTGTAGTTTTATTTATTATTTTTTGGCAATATTGATGCTGCAATTTGTAAATAAACATATGTAGGTATGTATGTAAGTACATTCACAGTTTTATACATGTATGTATGTATGTATGTATGTATGTATGTATGTATGTATGTATGTATGTATGTATGTATGTATGTATGTATGTATGTATGTATGTATGTATGTATGTATGTATGTATGTATGTATGTATGTATGTATGTATGTATGTATGTATGTATGTATGTATGTATGTATGTATGTATGTATGTATGTATGTATGTATGTATGTATGTATGTATGTATGTATGTATGTATATATGTATATTTATTATCATCCATATATCGATGATATTCGACCTATAACATCCTGTACTGATTGACATATTAATTATTTAAATATAGTTTAAATATTCTCATAGTTTCTGTATGATATAATACAGGAAATACTACCTTGATATTTGTTTGTTTTTTCCTTAATGTTTTACAAAATAATATTAATTACATTTCTTAAAAAAATTATATAATAATCTTCCACATTTTAGCAGTGTGATTTGAATAATTTGTAAAGTAAGCTCATTAGAATTCAAAAAAAAATATTTTAATTATGTGTGTTCATCCTGCTTTATACAAGGTGATTATAATTTTATTAATTTCTACAACAAAAAATATTTAAAACTATCATTTAGTTATAAAATTGTTATAAGTATAACAATATTATCTTACAACTACATTGCTCAAAAATGTTTATTCATTAGAACAAAATAATAAAAACATCTAAAGAACGCTTTTAATTTGAGTTGTGTTTTATGGGGTAGCCATATTTTCAATAACATATACATATTTATTTAATTCATATGGAGGTTCCAACTTGGAACTTCCAAGCCCCCTAATAAAAGTTTGCCCATTTTTTCCCAATGTTCATAATGAAGTTAAAGTTTTTCGTCAAAATTAGAAGATTCTGACTCTAATAGTTTCCGAGAAAAACGATTTCTGTATTTAATTCATATGAGAGGTGCCACTATGTATATTTTACAAACTATTTTTTATGTTGCGAAAAATAATTATCCTTAATTAGAGATTGTGGTAACACTGGTATAACTGTTTATTCATAAAATAAAATATAAGAAAACAATAAATAAATTTGCAGCTAGCAGTTGCAAAACAAAATTTAATTGCTGCTAGGAAAAACTCAGCGCAAATAAAAATATCATCAATACTAGCCATATTAGTTTAACAGATTTGAGTTTGAATGTGCGCTGCTATAGCACAAAAATATATTTTTTTTCTTGTACAACAAACAAGAGATTAACGCTTGTATTTATAAAAAAATCTTATTTTGCTTTTAATGCACTCAATAGTTAAAGCACACTTTAGCCTTAAAAACCATTAATCAAATTGTGATATTCATAAACAAATAATAAACGTATGTATATTAACTATTGTGCTGATTTATGTTTAAGTTGGCAGCACTGTACAATATGGCTGTCATTTTATGTGTTAGTGTTGCGTACAATTAGGATAAAATATTCGTTGATTCGGTTTTCTTAATTTCATATTTTTGTTTATAATAGATTTTTGACAATAAAAACAAACTTTTAAGAAAAATAAATATATATATGGCTTTAATAAATGTCTATTTAGTTCAGATGTATAAATATAACATATAATTTCCAATTATTATTAAAAGTATCCGAATAACGGATATTTTGCGACAAAATATACATCACTATGACACATTTTCTTATTTTTACTTATTTTCCTTGTAATTTTTGATAAATTTTTGCAAATATTGATAAATTTCTTTGATATTTGACTAATTTTAATGCCGGCGAATATATTTGCATTAGTATAACACTAATCAATATAATTTACATGGTTAATTACTTTATGGCATTATATTTAACCAACAAACTTTGAAAAAGCCAAATCAAATGATTTTGTCCATCATTTGGTTGACAGGCGGGCACTTCCAAATTGCCTAAAAATAGTGCTGGACAATTGGAATATTATCAAATATTCATGCATTAATCCAATAATGCCTAGATTTGAGTTTTTTCCTCAAAATATAATCGTTTAAAAATTTTCTGGGATTTTATTTACAAATTTGTAAACGTTAAAATTAGAATTTTTAGATTTTATTTTAAAAGAAACCATAATTAGTTTTCGCAATCAACCTAAAATTACCGGAAAAATCTTTATCAGAGAAAAAAATTGTTAAAAATCAACTTATTGTTGGCTTAAAGAAGGGTCGAGCCTACAATAAAATTCTTCTAATTGTCAATGGTTTATTGAAGGTGTTTTAAGCTATTTCACGTTTATAAATACGATTTTCCTGAATTTTGCCTAAAATTGTTTAATAAACCTAAAATAAATTTTTATAAATACAGCCGTAATACTGTTCATTCGTGCTGCTAGAGATTGCAGTGTAACGTCGCAATTTTTCTAGTTAAACATAAAAACAGAACGGCAATATTTAGTAGCAATGTTATTTAAATCTGAAAAAGTTTAAATATTTTTAGTATGACGAGTGATAAAAATGTGTATTTTACGGCTGACTAATATATTAGTAAAAGTAAACACTGCTTTAAAGTGTTTATTATAAAATACTTTTCCTTGATCTGAATGTATATTTAGGGAGATTTTCCTTTATTTAATTTTACAATATGTTTTAATGCTTTCGATATTTCTTTTCCAGTTTTAGGGTTTAATGGTAATGCATACACAGAAAAAAATATTCAATAATTTTTTTCAATAAAGACGTTAATTTATATTAAAATTGAATTTAATAAAAATTTTAATTAGTATAATTAATTTTTGTAATTGAATATGATACTTTTTGAAATTTATAAAATTATGACATTTGTAAATAATAAAATAAGAAAGAAAAAATATTTTAAACTATTTTATATGAGAGTTTCTTGTTATTTTATTAAAAAAAAATGTTTTATTTTTAATATAAAAACGAAATGGACGGGAATTTACTCATCTCTATTATGTGGACCTACTCCGTAAGTAAAAATGTTTCAATTTAAAAATATGATTACTTAATTTAGTATTGTGTCATTTAGATATACTGCGGGAGATTTTCGGGAGATATACTGCGGGAATGCATCCAAAGTGCTTACAAATAGCTCGGTGAACTTAACACAAGGTACGTGTAGCGCAAGATTTCTCATCCATTTATCTTAGTTTTTTTTTTGCTGTTTCTTTTTAGATTATTATGTCTTGGCAACATGTCACTGAAGGATGCTAGGAGCTTTCATGAATAAAGATTGATTTCGCAGTCTCTGAATTACAATCTGAGAATATCGTGGCATTTGCATATACATACATACATACATACATACATACATACATACATACATACATACATACATACATACATACATACATACATACATACATACATACATACATACATACATACATACATACATACATACATACATACATACATACATACATACATACATACATACATACATACATACATACATACATACATACATACATACATACATACATACATACATACATACATACATACATACATACATACATACATACATACATACATACATACATACATACATACATACATACATACATACATACATACATACATACATACATACATACATACATACATACATACATACATACATACATACATACATACATACATACATACATACATACATACATACATACATACATACATACATACATACATACATACATACATACATACATACATACATACATACATACATACATACATACATACATACATACATACATACATACATACATACATACATACATACATATATACATACATACATACAAGATTGCATGTAAATTTTATTTATGTACATACATATATTAGTTTTGTGTATATTAAATAAAAACAATTCAGATAAATCTTGAATTGGAATAATAAGTTTTTAGTGGATATTTAACATTAAAGTAATTAGGAATTTAATCGAACTCATTAAAAACTTGTTTGAAATATGCCACCAAATCTAATTAAACGAATTAATTACAATAATACTGTTTTAATTGAAATTTTTGCCACTTTTTTTCCAATTAACATTTTTAATTTTCAGTTAATCAATAGTATCATTTTCATGATTAGAGCAAAATCAAAACTTTTTTTAATTAATATGAGCAATTTCATAATTGAAATTCATTTTTAATTTTTTCTGTGTATGCATACTTTGAAAATACATAAATTACAGTAAGCATATATTTAAAATCTTTATTATATTTTGCAAATGGTATCATCTCCACCAAGTCTATTTGCCATGTATCTAAAATGCCCCTTTGTATAAATCGACATCGTTTAAAGTTTTTTCTTGCTTGATGATGAAGAATGTCAACACTTAATATCTAAAGATATAGATCGAATCATATGGTGTTTTGCTGAAAAAAATTCACTACCCAAAATTGAAAATGTAGAGTTTATCAAAGGAATTCCCGAAAATTTTGTTACTATTGATAAAGAATCAACTTTAATAATATTGGATGATTTAATGCTTGAAACATCTAATAATAAAATTTGTGAACTCTTTACTAAGGCATCTCATCATAGAAACTTATCAGTAATATTAGTAACACAAAACATTTTCCATAAAGGTGCTTATTCCAGAGATATTTCGTTAAATTCAAAATATGTAGTAATGTTTAAAAATCCGAGAGATAAGTTACAGTTTCAACATTTAGCTCGTCAAGTATATCCTGAAAATTCAAAAGCTGTGGTTGATGTATGTATATAATAAATGTACACAACATGCTTATGGTTATTTATTACTAGACCTTACTCAACAAATACACAACGCCTTCAGATTTAGATCTAATATATTCAATAATAGTCATTACTCAATATTTGAAAATATAAATAATGACCTCCAATCTAAAATTATTAAAGGAGAACAAACATATTCTTTATGTTAACGTGATAAAACAAATATATAAACAAATAAGAAAGTATAGTCGGGCGTGACCGACCATATGATAACCTACACCAGTTATGAATATTAAATGTGATTTATTTTTCATAATAAAGCATTTATCTTCTATTACCTTGTTTCGATACATTTAAGCAATTTATGGATGAAAAACTAATTTTCTGAAAGAGGCTTTATATGGGGGCTAGGGGCAAATATGGACCAAGCCTGATAAAATTTTGTATATATATTCATATGTACATAATATTTTATTGTGCTGAATTTCATCGCGATATTTGTGTTTATAAGTTAATTTTGGACATTCAAGTAATTGTTCCGATACATTTAAGCAATTTATGGATGAAAATTAAATTTTTTGAAAAAGGCTTTATATGGGAGCTGGGAGCTAGGAGCAAATTTGTGAATATATTTTATATTTACATAATATTTTATTGTGCTGAATTTCATCGCGATATTTGTGTTTATAAGTTAATTTTGGACATTCAAGTAATTTTCTGAAGGGGACTTTGTATGGGAGCTAGGGTCAAATGAGTCCCGATCTCTATGAAATTTGGCAAGGTCATCAAGGCTCTTATAAAACTTAGTTGTGCCGCTTTTTATCAATATACAGGTATTTATACCCTACACCACTATAGTGGGGAGGGTATTATACGTTTGTGCTGATGTTTGTAATACACACCTTACAGTATACACACCTTAAAGTATACCGATCGATTCAGAATCACATTTTGAGTCGATTAAGACGTATTTTCACATAGCTCCCATACAACCGTACCTCCGGATTTGGGCTTTTTATGCCATAAATATGTCAAATATACTATTATCTCTCTAAAAATTGGCACAAATATGTTTTATATAAATATAAATGACACTTCAGATTTTCGTAATGATCGGCCCTTATTTGACCCTAGCCCCCAAACAAACCAACCTTCAAAAAATGTCTTAAACGTCTAAAATTGACTTGTAACCATTTGTATCGCAATGAAACTCAACTAACTGTTATTTAAAAATATATCCTTTTCCCAAATTCAATGAGGATCGACCCATATTTGACCTATACTCCTATAAAAAGCCTCATTTAGAAAATTTGTTTTTTTATCAATAAATTGCTTAAATACTATAGAATTAAGGTAAAATTCAACATAAAAGTTTCTTTATGAAAAATAAAATTTTTTAAAATATACTCATGGTGTAGGGTATTATTTGGTCGGCCATGCCCGACTATACTTTCCTACTTGTTTATAATCTACAATTGACAAATTTTCCATACAAGACTTTTTTAAATCCTTTAGACTTTTTCACCTCTTTTATGCCAACTGTTTTATATGAATACATTTTAGACCGAAGTCCCACAAACTCTTTCATAATTATACCCTACACCACTTGGGGGGTATATTTGGTTTGTGCTGATGTTTGTAACATACAAAAATATTCGTCCTATACCCCCCTTAAAGTATACCAATCGGCTTAGAATCGTTTTCTGAGTCGATTAAGCTATGTCCGTCCGTCCGTCTGGCTGTCCATGTAAACCTTGTGCGCAAGGTACAGGTCGCAATTTTCAAGATAATTGGATGAGATTTGCAGACACGAAGCCTATTGAAAATGGTTAAAATCGGTCCATTATTTCACCCAGCCCCCATAGAACAGAACCCCCCATAAGGACTTCTGAGCTCATAATTATGTTAAATATACAGGTATATCGATAAAACAACTAAGTTTTATAGAAGTCTTGATGACCCTGCCAGATTTCATAAAGATCGGGCCCCATTTGACCCTAGCTCCCATGCAAAGTCCCCTTCAGAAAATTACTTGAATGTCAAAAATTAACTTATAAACACAAATATCGCGATGAAATTATGCACAATAAAATATTATGTAAATATAAATATATTCACAAAATTTTATCGGGCTTCGTCCATATTTGACCCTAGCCCCCATATAAAGCCTCTTTCAGAAAATTAGTTTTTCATCCATAAATTGTTTAGATGTATCGGAACAATGGAATATTGAAGATAAATGCGTTATTATGAAAAATAAATCACATTTAATATTCATAATTGGTGTAGGGTATCATATGGTCGGCCACGCCCGACTATACTTTCTTACTTGTTTTTCCATTATTCTCATCTTTTATCATACCAAGGACTTTTTTATTTAATAGAGCAATGTTAAATATATTATCAGGTTGATACTCAGATGTGTCAAACTTTAATGGAATGTCTTCACGGATGTCACTATAGAAATCCTCCGTCTTTATGGAGTATATGAATGAGTCCGTGTCCATATAATTCAGAGCTATATTTTTTGGAATTTTGGTATCATATACTGATAATGGAAATCGCACATTTTCCATTTTGAGAGTTCTAACATAGCAAAGCCTAAATAAATAGGTTTATTATATGTTATTTGCATAATTTTGTGTTGGACTGCAAACATATTATCTGAAAATTGGCATATGCTTGAAAAACTTGGCTTTGAAATTAGTGCTCTAGCTCCTAAATGGTTCCGCCTGGTTGTTTCCCAGTCGGTTACAATTTTAACATCTTTCCGTTTGTGTACATTCTCCATGGTATTTTCATAAACGGAATTATTAAATAATTTGAAAAAATCTTTTTCAAAAGAATTTTTGGCCAATGTTATGGTGAGGCCAATGTTCTATGGTGAGTATTAAATTTTAAAGCTCCTTTCCTTAAACATTGTTTTAGAACTCTATAATAAATTGGATATTTTGTTTTATATGTTAAGTCTGCTATAAGCTTCTTACATTTAGAATTACCAACAATTTTGTTTTCTGTACAAAATGGAAGATCGTTGTGGGTTTCATGTAACTTTCGAGGATACTCTAAGTCTACCTCCAGGATATATCCAATATTGGAAGTATCTGAAATATTATTCAAATCAAGATATTTTAGCGTGTCCTCATCGTATACACATTCAAATTCTCCGTATAGGAGATATTCAGACATTGCCCAACCGTAAAGGTTATTAGCATCTAGGTACATTAAGAATTCCGAGGGTTTGGTTTGATCAAAATCGTCCAAGTATTTATTATTTGCCTTGGAATATTGTTTAAAGCATTGGACTAGACCACCTCTGATACCATCTTGTATAAAGTTATACATATTAATATCATTAATAAATAACCTTAACTCTATTTTCGTTGTCGTAAGCTTGGCATCCCACGATAATCCTGGAGCTGTATAGTACTGACATGGATCCAGTTTATAAATACTTTTACAAATTTTTCTAAAATTTTGAAAAATGTCTGTTAGAAGGAGAACATCTGTTTTTAAATATAATTTTGTGTAATCCAACATATTCTTACATTTAAAGGTTTCCCACACAGTTTGAGCATGCTTATAATCTTCATTTGTACATTCCGAATTACTTAAAATATTATAAAATGTCTCATTAGTGGGAAGACTTTTTCACTCAAACGATTCATTGAATCAATGTAAGAGTATGGAGCACACCTTTTCTTTTAAGTAGATTAAACTCTTGCGTTTTTGTGAAAACTTTTTTTAAAATATGAAAGTCATCATCATTTAAATTATTAGCGAGAGATTCTAAACTCGAGGTCATAAATCTACAAGAGTCTAGAAATTGAATTTCAAAAGACTCCTTTCTTTGTTGAGGGGAATTACTTTAATATCACCATTAAAGTTTGAAAGTTCTTTCATGAATAAGTGACAGTCATAAGAAGAAAAATTATGAAAGAGTACCGGTATAAATTTAGCTGTTCTATAGA
This sequence comes from Lucilia sericata, assembly GCF_015586225.1. Taxonomy (NCBI): domain Eukaryota; kingdom Metazoa; phylum Arthropoda; class Insecta; order Diptera; family Calliphoridae; genus Lucilia; species Lucilia sericata. Next base: position 299,075 of record NW_023994288.1, read on the forward strand.
GAAGATTACAAGAGTTATGGGCTGCGCCTCTATATTTACCAATAAAATGACAATGGTCTCGTACTTTGTCAGTTCCTAAGGTTTTCTCACAAATATGACAATTTGTTGAGGAGTCATATAAATGTTGTTCGTCAGTGGAAAGTGTTGTCTTTAGCTAAATAATTTTTATAAATTTCTGTAGTATCGTTAATTAAATTATCAATAAATATAGTAGGTGCATCATCTCCAAAATAAATATTAAACTTATCTAAACTATAGTCAAAACTAAATTTAATATAATAGCTAAACGCTATTATATGTACAGGTTGTTTTTTGAAAATGATGCAATAACGCTCCATTTAAAGCAGTAATCATCATCATTTAAAATTTTGAAGCATGCTTGTTTTTTCATTAACCAATGAGGTAATGGGATGTATTTTGATCCTCGTATAAAAGAAGCCATATTAATGTTTACTTCAAGCTTCTTTATCCGAATAAGTGACCATCCACTATCTCTTTCTTGAAATTCACTCATTTTGTTGATTATTTTATCATAATGTAATTTAAGAGATTCTTCAACATGGTCACTCAGTATGAATATAGACATTTTAAAGCGGTGGGTGATGGAGGTTAATTTTATATCTTCATCTCTTATTATTATACCCACCATCAAAAAAGATGGGGGTATATTGATTTTGTCATTCCGTTTGTAACACATCGAAATATTGGTCATAGACCCACAAAAGTATATATATTCTGGGTCCTCATTATATTCTAAGACGATCTAGCCATGTCTGTCCGTCCGTCCGTCTGTCGACACAAATAAATTTAATACGAACCAAATTCTGTCTACCAAATTTTATGAGGATCGACCCATAATTGACCCTACCTCCCCTATATAAGGTCCCCTTCAGAAAATTACTTTAACGCTTATAACTGGCCTAAAAATACGAGTATATAGATGAAATTCGACGTAAGTAAGTTTCATTCGAGTCAAACGAGGTTCGATGGTGGGTATATAAGATTCGGCATAGCCGAATATAACACTCTTACTTGTTATGTACTCGCATTGAAGCTCTATATTATACTTGAATGTAGTATAATTCTTTATAGAATTATTAATAATACATACTAACCCTCCATTTACTATTTCGAAAAACTCTTTCGGCTGTAGTATATCCTCCTGTTTGTTTTCATAGAAGTATGTCTCTATTCTTCCTTTGAATGCTCTTCTACACTTAAAGTTGTTTAAATTGTTAAAATTATTGGGCCATAATCATAGTCATCAAAAAAGTATAATTTAAGTATCATTTATTAAAATGTATACTTTTCAGCTATTATAGACGAGAAAAAGCTTACTTTTTCGGCTAAAGTCAGTTTTATACTTAAAACAAGCTGAAGTTGTTTTTAACAAAATTAACATCATTTTAACTCTATCATCTGTTTGTCATTTATCAAAAGTTACAAAATCAAAACAAATCAAAAACAAGTAAGAAAGTATAGTCGGGCGTGGCCGACCATATGATACCCTACACCAGTTATGAATATTAAATGTGATTTATTTTTTATAATAAAGCATTTATCTTCAATATTCCCTTGTTCCGATACATTTAAGCAATTTATGGATGAAAAACTAATTTTCTGAAAGAGGCTTTATATGGGGGCTAGAGGCAAATATGGACCAAGCCCGATAAAATTTTGTGAATATATTTATATTTACATAATATTTTATTGTGCTGAATTTCATTGCGATATTTGTGTTTATAAGTTAATGGTTATGGGAACTATGGTCAAATGGAGCCCGATCTTTATGAAATTTGGCAGGGTCATCAAGACTTCTATAAAACTTAGTTGTGCCGTGTTTTATCGTCCTTGGGTCAAATAAAACGTGCGTGCCAAATTTCATCCAATTATCTTGAAAATTAATCGACTCAGAAAACGATTCTAAGCCGATTGGTATACTTTAAGGTGGGACGAATATTTTTGTATGTTACAAACATCATCACAAATCCAATATACCCTCCCCACTAAAGTGGTGTAGGGTATAACAAAAGTTATATGAATTATGTTATTTTTTTTATAAATTATGGAAAAAGTGTTGAAAAAGAATTGAAGAGATGTGTACAATTGAGTACAATGAAAATTATTTTGGTTTTATCGAATATTTGTGTGAAGAAAGAAAGCCTCAGTTGCATGTATAAGGAACGGTTTGCCCATTTGAGCTAGACGCTGATGAGTTTTTTTTTGCGATATAGGCTTGATAAAATAGCAACGCACTTTTTAATAAGTTTATTTTTCTTTAAAATGTTAAAAAAACAATTTATATTTTGTTTATTTCTTGGTTCTTTTATTGCATCAGCTGTGCAGAGATGCCACTTATTCAGTATTTATACCAGTTTGTATGAAAAATTTCAAATATTTTACTAAGCACCCACTTAAAGCTGGCTCAACTTAAAACCATTATTAATTTCCACTATAGTTAAGAAACAGTTAGTAAAAGGTTTAAATATTAAAATTGTTTTTAAAAAGAACCGACTTTAGTGTTTGACTATGATTAATTTGTGTAAGTATTCAAAATTAATCATGACCATTCTCAACAACATAAAATATCTCACATTAATCTCAACGGCCTTACTCAAGGTTATTTTTTCACGTAAACATACGTACCAAAATTAAAAATTGTCTACTTTTACAAACAAAATTACAAAAAATTATTCACTGAGCAGAATTTTCTCTGCCTTCATTTTCCTTATACATTGCTCTTATGAATGGGGAAGCAAAATTTCTCTGCCATCATTTTTCAATATACATAGCTCTTATGAATGGGGGAGGAGAATTTCTCTGCCGCCATTTACTATTGCTTAGCTCTTATGAATGGGGAGGCAGTGAAAATTCTGCCTCCAAACTTCCATACTACTCATTTAATATTGTGGAAGGATTGGGATTTAGGAAGATGATCGAAAAAATTTATAAAAATTGGTGCAAAGTATGGAGTAAATATTGATAGAACGTTATATCGAAAGACAGTACTGATGTCTGAAAAGAAAAGAAGCAAGAAATTCACGCTCAAAAACTTGTGACAAATGGCGAAGCAGCAGTTACGATTGATGTTTGGACAGATGATTTCGTCAGAAGGAATTTTTTGTGTGCCACTTTACATTTTCAAGTAAATTCCAGACTTGTTGCTCTAACACTTGGAATAAAATCGATGGACTTAAAGTCAAATACTGCAATTAATGTTAAAAATAAACTATGCACTCTGTTTGGAGAATTTGGAGTATGGACCTGGCAAATGCGGTATTCGTCACAGATCGTGGAAGCAATATTATTTGCGCTTTGAAGGATTTTACTAGAATAGAATGCTTACTAGAATAGAACATAGAATGCTTACTAGAATAGAACATTTCCAACATTTTAAACGATGCTTTCGAGTCAACGGAGGAATAAAACGGAATAACACATTCCTGGAAAAAAAATGTGAATTATTTCAAAAAGACCAACAAGCAGCACATGCTGGATACAACCCTGAAGAACTACTGTCCAACAAGATGGAATTCACACTATACAAAGTTTAAATTAATTAATGACAATTATACGAAATGAACGAAATTTTGGCGGATAATTGCGAGAGATGTATGCTCAACTTTAACATTTCAGTGCTGCAAAGTTTAGTCGATATATGCAAGGACTTTGAAACAATTTTTAAAGAACATCAATTCAGTGAGTTTCGAACAATTTGCTTTGTGATTCCTTCAATAAACAAATCGAAATCAATTTGTGCTGCTCAACGATGAAGCTGATATAGTGATTTTAATAAAGGTTTTTATACCCTCCACCACCATCAGTGGTGATAGAGGATTTATATAACTTTGTCATTCCGTGTGTAACACCAAGAAATAAATATTCATCTGAGGTCCAACAAAGTATATATATATATTCTTGATCCTTATGAAATTCTGAGTCGATTTAGCTATGTCCGTCTGTCTGTCGATGTAAAACACGCTCACGTTAAAACGAAGCATTATAAATTAACCCAAAACATTCTTTATTATCCGGTACAGTTTGGTTCACGACGTAAAAAGTTATGAATAAAAATTTCAGACTACCTCGAAAAAATAACGTTTTTTCCCAATTCTTATGTAGTTTTCTCAGAAACTACCAAAGATGTTTCCATGAATTTTGTTACACATTATTTTTGTGTGGCAGGGATCAAGTATGTTCAAACTCATAACAATTGATCCAATATTTCCCATAGTCCCCATACAAAGGTGTATATTCCCGGAAATTAGTTTATCGTTAATAACTCCCTCAAATATATCGGTATCAACACAAAATTTTGTACATACAAATATAATATGAATATAAATCATATAATTGCTCATAGCTCCTATATAAAGTCCACTTACGAAAAACACTTAAGGTACGTTCACACCTATCAAATATTTGACGTTTTTTATCAAATATTTGTTGGCTGTAATGTGAACACAAAATATTTTTGAAGAGCAAACAGAATATCAGCTGTTTTTCTTGAAACATTTTTATATGTCAACCTACAAATATTTTCTTAATGTGAACACAATGTGAACACCAAACATGAAACATTTTTGTTAAACGTTAAAAAAACTATTTAATAATATTTTTTACGATTTCATAGAAATTTCTGCCTAAAAACAAAAAATTAAATACATTTTTATTTCATAATGTGCTTAAAATGAGTATTTCTATTTTGACGTTTTGTTTGAAGAAACAAAGCCAAACACAATTCAATACAAATAGTAAAAGTTTGTTTGCCCGGTGTTCACATTACAACAAATAATTTCTTTTTTTTTTTTCTTCGGGTTTTAATTAGGATGGCGGTACATTAAGCACTCATATTGCCAGGTTATCACACGTTTGTCCAGAGAAAACCCCACCAACCGACCTATACCTTCATATAGGAAGTTGGAGCATCCGGACTTAATTTCATCAAAAGTATTAATGGTCTCCACCAGAAAAAAGTTTTAGAGTTTTAATGGTCTCCACCAGTAAATATTTGAGTTTAAATGGTCTCCACCAGGTTATATCGTGAGTATTTTATGGTCTCCACCAGTTAAATACATAACCTCACTCTGAGGTAAAACGAAAGCACGCGTTTAATGAAGACAACGCATAACTTGAACAGTTATACGAAGTAGTGCATTAAATTAGTGCGGGGTGAGAAGTAATTCTGTCGAAAGCCCAGCAACAAGCACAAGCCTGACCGTCCTTAAGAAATAAAAACGATGACGCGAGAGTTGTTCCCCAACTCAGACCTGAATTACAACTCGACAAATAATTTCGTAAAACAATTTAATATTGTTTTTCATCAAAATTTTACAACAAAAAATACAAATTATATTTCAATACCTTGTGCAAGTGGAAAAGAGATAGATAGACTTGCACAAGGTATTGAAGTTACATTTCAATACCTTGTGCAAGTGGAAAAGAGATAGATAATGGATCTTTACTGTCATGTTGTTGCTATTTAGTATAGTCAATGTAGCGAAAAACCTTGGTTGTTTGGAACGGTTTATAGCGATTTCAAAAAAATCGCTATAAGCCCGGAAATAACCAAATTATAAATAATTTTCATTAAATTACATATCTATAAAATTTAAAATTATAGAGAATTGTTTATTATTAATATATTTTTATATCCATTAATATAATAAATAATTGTTTAAATAAATTGAGTAATAAAATATTCCCGTACATTGAGAATAATTAATATTTCAGAGAAGTTTCAATTGCCTGTTTTTAAAGATAGAATGACTTCATTGTTGAAATGTTAACATGATGTTTAATTTTATGATCGTGAGATCTTTCACGTTCATTTTTCTTTAAAGTAACGAAAAGGTTTCTTCATCAAATATCGTCGACATGTGCTTAAAGAGTCATGTTGCAAAAATTTTTTGCGATTGCAGACGGGTGAACTAAGTATGTTAGCTAATTTTTCGGGAAAATAATATAAGAAAGTTGAACTTCTTCGATATTGTTGCGGAATGCGTTATCGGCATAATATATGACTTGAACTCTTTGCGAAAGTACTGTGAATTTTACTGCATTGTTTTGACTATTTACGCATTTTCTGATGTTAATTTAATAATATTGGTCGACAAAATCAAGTTAAAATCTGTGTATCACGTCGGAATGGAATATTTATATATAAAATTACCTGGATTAACGTATTGAAAACGAATAAAGAGTCACCTCTGTTTCGGAAATATATTATTTTAGTCCTTCCAAACAAGAACACTTTTGTTTACAATTTGACAAACTTAAATCTGCGATAAGCTTGTCCTTGAATTATGAAATGTGGCCTAACTTCATACTCCGAGATAACAGTATCTCTTATTTAATTGTAATTTGGGAACCGTTGGACTAGACTGCAAACTAGACTATAGATGCATATATTATGTAGCATAACTATATATAGTATGTTGTTACCAACCAATAAATAACAAAACAAACAACAAAAATAATAATTATCATTAATTTACGCAATTGCTTGAATTTCAATTAAATGTCACAACTTTGTCTCAGATTTATATTTTATAAAAAATAAAATAAAACCAGTCATATAAGCGACTATTTACATTTTTGTATGAGATGATAACACTCATTTTCAGAAAATAAACAAAGAACAGCTGTCATTGACGCTGTTTGATCTTACATTTGGTTTGCAAGATCAAATAATTATTTTACCAAAATGACGTAAATTATTTGACTTTTGGTGTTCACATTGATGAAACAATGAGAAAATATTTATTTGCCAGCAAATCAATTTGTTTTATGAAAATCATCCGCATTGCTGTTTGTTAACATGAAATATTTTATGTTCAGATTCGACAAACAAAGTTTTTTCAATCGTGTTATATATTAATATTATACACTTTTATTATAAAAATTTAATTTTAAACCTAATAAAAATAGTTAAAATTAAAACAAATTGCCAAATTGTTTTTTTCTTGCATGAAAATATACGATATACTGTGGCTGCAAAACATGTGTGTGTTTGAACCAAATTATTTTTGCACTGTTTGATAAAACAATACCATCAAATATTTGTTCAAGTCTGAACATGAAATAAATATTGCATTTGTTTGACGCAACTTTATAAATATTTTATAACAAATATTTGGACCAAATATTTTACAGGTCTGAACGTAGCTTTAAACGCACATATTTTATTAATTAATAAATCTATTGGAGTAATATTCGACTTTCATTATACGAAATTTTTTCTTGATCGGTCCATAATTGGTCACAACTCCCATATATGGATAACTTCTGGAAATTACTTAAACGCACATTGACAATCAAAGTCATCGGGATAAAATTCGACATAAATGTGTATTTGGTATACATATATCAATCGTTATACGGAATTTTACTTCTGAAAATCACTTAATACCACTTAATTCATTATTAAATTATTATATCCAGATAATATTCGACATGAGTATGTTTATGTATGTATATATAAATCATTATATTAAAATGTTTGCAACTGGCCTATTAATAAACAATTTTATGAACCTAATCAAAATTAGTTCCACATATGCCTAAATGTTAGTACCCTCACTACGGAGACAAAAATTTTGTCAAGTTATCTAAAAATTAGATAGTTAAATGGGTTTTAATAAAAAGTAGCTTGCTGCTGGAAGTTATATAAGATTCGGCATAACCGAATATAGCACTCTAACTTGTTTCAAATTGAAGTTTCATTTTATTTCAAATCTGATAGTGTAAAAACAAAATATATTTTCTATTTTATTTTTTTGATAATCATACTAATTTTAATTTTTTAGGACACGATGTGACAAAGAAATTGGATTCAGATTAAGCGATTCTCAATAATTCAGAAAAGTAAACTTTGGTCTAGTCGGGCATGACCGACCATATGATAACCTACACCGACCATATGATAACAATTTGTTGACAAAAAAAGTGATTTTCTCAAAGAGGGTTATTTACAAGGGTAAATATAGGCCTATCCTTATAAATGTTGGTAGAGGGATTTACGTTTATATTAAAGTTATTTATGCAGAATTTTATCATGATACTAGTGAATTATTGACTTTCAAGACCTTTTCTGAAGGGGACTTTGTATGGGGGCAAGGATGAAATGAGGCTCGATCGATACGACAATTGGCAGTAACATTTAGACTTATACGCAACTAAGTTGTGCCGATTTTTGTAGATATACAAAAGAGGCCAATTCGAGGGGTACGGTTGTAGACCGATTTCAACCACTTTAAACAAGCTTCATTCTTGTGCCATCAAAAAGTAATTTAACTTCATGAATTTATTTTTAGGGAATGGGTTTAAAATTTTATTTACCCCCATTATTACAACTTGGCAATAACTAAAGGTAGGATTTTATAATGCAGATAATTCATTTCTAGTCATTTTGATTGTACTTTAAAGGGCCTTAAACTTTTAATTTCTAATAAAATATAATAAAAAATTTAAAAACATTTTCTATTCATGAATTTCCCAAAAAAAAAAAAAAAATTTTCAATCTATTTTTATTTAAAAACAAAATTATAAAAAAATTGAAAAAGTTAGATGTAAAGAACGAAATATGCAATAAAAAATTCGATTATGAGTAAAATATGCGGAGATATGCTGTAAAATTCAAAATATGCAAAAATATGCTGTAAAGAACATAATATGCAAAAATATGCTCTAACAAATCGATGCCAAAATTCATTAAATTGTCTGAAATGGATAAATAGCTAACTCGCGTGCCCATACGACGCGCAGCAAAAAATATGATATTGCAAATTTCTGGTTGCCCTTCTTATTATATTGCAAATAAAATAAGATTATTTGAAAAATATCAAAATGGAGATAACGATGAAGATATAGTATCAGAAATATTCGAGTCATGCATAATCATTTATATTGTTTTGTTATATTAAAAAATTTTAGCACTCTTTTTTTTCTTCTGTAGAACATTTTAGAACTTAGTTTTTTAAGTTTTAGCATATTTTTTAATTCATTTTCTGGCAACACTGGCAACAAACCATGATCCAGTTGTTGCATTTTATTTTATTCTCATTTGAGTTCTCTTTTATTTCTCCTTTAGAATACCAAAGCAATTCTCAATGCAAACTCGATATTTAGAAAAGTGTTTGTTGTAGAGATCCCTTTCAGCTTTGGAATGTTCGATGCTGTTTCTTCTTAAAGGCGTGAACAAAAATGACTTTAGAGGATAAGCGCTATCACCAGCAATCCATTGCGATGGCAACAAAAATCTTTCGGGGTGTTTTGCTAGGGGACAGTTTAAAAAAATTTTTGCGTCATGTACGCTACCTGTATAATCTATTGTTAGTTGTCTTATTCGTAATTTGTAGTCACAAACTCCTTGAACTTTAACGGCATATTGACGTTTTCGAAAAAAAACTCGTGGTCTTTGGCAGGTGCTCCAAATAATTTTATTTCAGAGCCGTCTATATACCCTCCGCAAGGAGGAATTTCGTCTTTAGTTGCGAACAAAATTTGTTGTCGTTATTCTGCATTGCGATAGCTTAAGAATCTTTCCTTAAAATTTAAAATTGTTTTAAAAACACTTTTTGTGACCTTTTGTATTGTGCCGCTATCACCCACTCCAAAGAGGGTTGAAAGACCATTTTTCACTGCATATAAATTGGAAGCTGTGTTATTTTTGGACTTGTGTTAAACACATCCGATTAGTGAGCAAACTAGCGACGTTTGTTAAGAACAATTCATTTATTTGTTCTTCATCGTCATCATCACCTTGAAAAAGATTTATTTAAATGTAAACATTTTTATACCCTACACCACCATAGTGGGGAGGGTATCATACGTTTGTGCTGATGTTTGAAACGCACAAAAATATTGGTCATACACCCACCTTAAAGTATACCAATCGACTCAGTATTACTTTCTGAGTCTACTAAGCCATGTCCGTCCGTCTGTCCGGCTGGCTGGCCGTCCATGTAAACCTTGTGCGCAAGGTACGGGTCGCAATTTTCAAAATATTTTTATGAAATTTGGACCATACGTGTTTTTCGGCCCAATGACGAAAATGGTTGAAATCGGTCCATTATTTCACCTAGCCCCCATACAACCCTACCCCCCGAAATGGGCTTTTAAATTCATAATTATGTTAAATATTGTAGTATCTCTACAAAAATCGGCAAGACTTAGTTCTATATACGCCTTAATAATACTACCGATTTCCGTAATTATCGGACTTTATTTGACCCTAGCCCCCACATAAAGTCCCTTTCAGAAAATTACTTGAATGTCCAAAATTAACACAAATATCACGATGAAATTCAGCATCGGGCTTTGGTCCATGTTTGCCTCTAGCCCCCAATATAAAGCCTCTTTCAGAAAATTAGTTTTTCATCCATAAATTGTTTAAATGTATCGAAACAAGTTAATATGGAAGATAAATGCTTTATTATGAAAAATAAATCACATTTAATATTTATAATTGGTGTAGGGTATAATATTGTCGGTCACGCCCGACTATACTCTATAACTATATTAGATCTTTAATGAATGTCTACGATGTCACTTTTGTATGCAGTACTGAACAAAAACCGCTCCTAAAATAGGGTAAATAATATATTCATATTACATTTTTCACAAAAATTCGGATTTTAAACTGAAATCTACAAATCCATCTAGAAAATCATTTATATCTCCCCTTAAAATTTCTATTTATATAACTCTCTAAACATTTACTTTAAATAACTCTCAATTCGAGAAAAAAATAAAGATCCGTAATCACTCATATTTTCATACAAAAATATATAATTTAAATTTATTGTTAAATCGAGATAACAATAAAAATCTGCAATAAGTTAAAAAACCATCAAAAATTATCTTGATATAAATTCGGTTGCCATTTTTAAATGCAGCTCAAATCTAAAAAAACTTGATATGTATTTGACTACTCATTAGAGTGTCCTGAAAGACAGCATTTTTGCAAATCTTATATAGGTATACCTCTGAAACGATGTATATAAAGCATTGTTCATATAAAATATGGATGAACTTTTTTGTATATCTAACGATATTTGATCTTTAAACCTTTATTTCTTCGGATTTAATAAGTGGTGTCTAAATCAATCCAAAACTTTAGTGTGGATGCGTAAAAGCTAATGAATAAAAATAATATTTTTAAACATACTTTTTTATAAATGGATGTATTTTTGAAAAACAAAGACGAAAAACGGTGGTTTTACTCTTTAATGAACAACTCAAAATTGTTTGTCAAATTAAAAGTAGTTTTGTTTTCCCTGTCAATATTCAAGGATTCTTCATATTTTCCTAGGGCAGAAAAAAACGTAATTTTGTTCTTTTTAAAGAAATTTGAAATAAATGAGCCCAAAGTTTTCATGATTTTGTGCAGAATTTTTCATAATCGTTTCAGAGTTTTTTTCAATTGCATGTACTTTTTCAAACAGCAAAAAATCGCTTGAAATTTTATATGGTTAATGGTACGTATTTCTGAAATTAATAAAATGCCCCAAAAACTTTTGCCTCTTTACACCAGGGGTACTACAATTCAAAGTACGGTGTGACGTAATTTAAACTAAACAGTTTTTTAAATCTACTGTACATTGAAAAAATAAAACAAATCATTTAAAAGTGTCCTTAGTTCCCTACCAGTGAATCCAGTGAAAATGCTGATTTCAGTATAATTTCTCAAAAAAAAAGTCTTTTAAATTTTTCTACAAATTAGTCAAAATTTCCTAATTTAAGCTCATTTTCAATTTCTAAACTTTTAAGGGATTTTTTGGTCCAGAAACTGGCTTTAAGGATTAAAAAAAGGCAGAAAAATAAAATAACTATTTTATCGTTATAAGATAAATTTTGATATCTATTTCAAAAAAATTTTCCCTATTCATGCAAATAACTTTGTCAGTTTTCAAGCTACGACAGTTTCGTATACTCATTTTAATCCATAAGAAACGCACTTTATTTTCATATATCACTTATTCAAAAATCTTGAGTTCATAAAATTTATCAAATTTGCATATCATAAAAATTTTGGTACATAGTACATTTCTTAACACAATGTATTTTCCCTATTCACGCAAATGACTTTGTCAGTTTACAAGCTACGACAGTTTAGTATACCTCATTTTAATCCATAAGAAACGCACTTTCTTTTAAGATATCACTTATTCAAAATCTTAAGTTCATAAAATTTATCAAATTTGCATATCAATACAATTTTGGTACAGAGTACATTTCTTAGAACAACGTATTTTCTTATTCACCCAAATAACTGTTAGTTTTCAAGCTACTACAGTTTCGTATACCTCATTTTAATCCATAGGAAACGCACTTTCTTTTGATATATCACTTATTGAAAAATCTTAAGTTCATAAAATTTATCAAATTTGCATATCATTAAAATTTTGGTACAGAGTACATTTCTTAGTGTATTGTATTTTCCCTATTCACGCAAATAACTTTGTCAGTTTCGAAGCCACGACAGTTTCGTATACCTCATTTTAATCCATAAGAAACGCACTTTCTTTTGATATATCACTTATTAAAAAATCTTAAGTTCATAAAATTTATCAAATTTGCATATCAATACAATTTTGGTACAGAGTACATTTCTTAGAACAATGTATTTTCGTTATTCACCCAAATAACTGTCAGTTTTCAAGCTATGACAGTTTCGTATACCTCATTTTAATCCATAGGAAACGCACTTTCTTTTGATATATCACTTACTCAAAAATCTTAAGTTCATAAAATTGATCAAATTGGCATATCATTACAATTTTGGTACACAGTAAATTTCTTAGTATATTGTATTATCCCTCTTCACACAAATAACTTCAGTTTTCAGTCAGTCAGTTTTCAAGCTTGAAATTTTATGCGGTTATTGGCACGTATTTTTGAAATTAATAAAATGCCCCGACTTTTGCCTCTTTACACCAGGGGCACTACAATTCAAAGCACGGTGTGACATAGTTTAAACTGAACAGTTCTTTAAATCTACTGCACATGGAAAAAAAAACAAATCTTTTGAAAGTGTCCTTAGTTCACTACCAGTGATTGAAAATGCTGATTTCAGTATAATTTCTCAAAAAAAGTTGTTTAAATTTTTCTACAAATTAGTAAAAATTTCCTAATTTAAGCTAATTTCAATTTCTAAACTTTTAAGGACTTTTTGGTCCAGAAACTGACTTTAAGTATTAAAAAATGCAGAAAAATGAAATAACTATTTTATCGTCATAAGATAAATTTTGATATCTATTTCAAAAAAAGTAATTTCAGATAGAAAAATATCCCTTTACTTTTTTTTTCGGGAATATACACCTTTGTATGGGGGCTGATGGTAGTGGAGGGTATAAAAAAATACCGAAAAATTGGAATGACCTGCTCAGTGCAGCGCAACAAATCCAATAGATTAATTTTTGACCACAACTGATCAAAAATTCCGTTGAAATAGCGAACAAAAACGGATTTCTTTTAAAAATAATCGTAGGGGTGAAAGCAAGCGGAAGGGAAGGCGACTGCGAATAATAATGGTAAAAAAATTACAAAAATGGCTTGAGTAGATCCAGATATTCAAATCAGAACCAAAATATATACAAAATTTTGATATACAAGAAATTTAAATAATGATATATAAAATTTACACTTTATTTTGTCCGACAAAAAAGTGAATATACTTTAAATTTTAAGTACAATAATTTAGTTTTATTTTATTTTTGTAGCATTGTATATTAATTAAATGATTTTAAAAAATTTTCCATATTCAACAATAATTTAACCGATTTTTCGCTGAAAGAATATAGCATGAGTACTTTTGCACTTTGTTTTGTCCGATAATGTAGTAATAGTTTTTTTTTAAATTAATTAAGCTTATTTAATGAATAAATAAAGCAAAAAATTTAAAAATTTTATAAATATTCAAAAACCTTTTTTTATTGGAATAAAACTTGAAAACTTTTTCTCAAAAAACTTACAAAAAAGGGAAAACTTGATATATGGTAACACTGAGAATATGTCTTCCGATCGCGAATGTATATACATTAGGGTGGTTTTATCGCATATGGTAAAAAAAATGTGTGAATTTTTTTGGGGGCACCCCCCTAAAATGTTAATTTCTGTTAATTTTTGGATTGCCAAATTTGAGCACAATTGGAAGGCGTCGAGAAAATCTCGATTTTTTGGCAGTTTGGTGACTTCGGCTACCCATATCTCTGGAACTGCTAAAGCTATTTGCCCTTGTCATACATGAAATTAAATACCATACTGTTTATAATATTTTATATCCTATGTAATAAATCCGCAACTAATACTGAAACCGAAAAAAGTGCTAATGTCCCTAAAACGTGACTAGGTACCCCTGAGAACTAAGATGCGTTATTTGTATTATTATTGCTCATTAAGGACTTTGGAATCTCATTTCATTTAAATATGTTTGCTATGGTATACCGTTAACTTTAAACCCATAACAATGTTTTTATACCCTTCACCTTCGTGAGAAGGGTATATATAAGTTTGTCATTCCGTTTGTTAATTCTATAATATAATTTTCCGACCCTATAAAGTAAATATATATTCTGGATCCTTATAGATAGCGGAGTCAGAAAAAACCGGTTAACCGGTTTTTCATTATAAATAAAAAAATATATTTTAATTTGAAAAACTTAATGTTTATGTATAAATTTGATTAATAAAACATGGCCCGAAATGATTTTTAACAGTTTAAAAGATTATAACTGTAGATCTAGTCGTCTGATTTACATTATTTCATTAATATAAAAAAATTAGGAAAAAAGTGGAACACTTCTCTTAAACATAAGGTACTATGAAATCCTAGCTTATTTTAAAAGCCCTGTTTAGGAAATTTGCATAGGCATTCCAACACTTTCATAAATTTCAGCAGTAAATTAATTATTGTAATTGGAATATAATCTTATGATTGATAAAATTTTATCAAACAGTTATCAATTTTACAAATAAATTTTTTTAATTAATTAGGAAAATCAAAAAAGTTTAACCAAAGGAGCTTTAGAAAAATATACGCTAGTTCCTCGACTCAAATATTTTTAAAATTTAGCTGTATTATTATTTACTTAAAAATTTCATTTAAATAATCTTTGAATACAAAGCAAATAAAAGTATCCGAAACCGGTTTTTAAAAGTGATATTCGAAAAATCATCATTAAGAAAAAACCGACACTGGTAAAGCAGAAAAAACCGGTTGAAAAATCGAGTCGATCACCCTACTGTGTGTATGTTGAAATCAGTTTTCAGAAGACCCCAGATATCTGCGAGATCCGAATTTTTAATAATTCTATCGGAAATACGGTAGAATAGAACGCTATTTAAAATCAGCCCAATCGGTCCATAAATAACGAAGATATGAGTAAAAATCCGAGAGCACCTCTGAAAATTTCATGAAAAATTTACATTTTTCGTGCATGCTTATACAAAACAATAAACAAACAAATAAAATATGTAAACAAATAAACACAAAGCAAAGATAACAAACGTTACGTTGTTATTGCCTAGAAATATGAAATTAAGTATGTAGGGCCTGGATTAGGCGAGAACACATTAAAGGGGATTTTTTGGTACTTTTTCGTTCTTAAAAAGGTACTTTTTGAATTTTCTATAATATTGAACCTAGAAATATGAAATTAAGTATGCAGAGCCCGGATTAGGCCAGAACACATAAAAGGGGACTTTTTGGTACTTTTTCGTTCTACAAAAGGAACTTTTTGAATTTTCTATAATATAGACCTAGAAACATGAAATTAAGTATGTAGAGCCCGGATTAGATCAGAACACATAAAAGGGGACTTTTTGCTACTTTTTCGTTCTACAAAAGGTACTTTTTGAATTTTCTTTAATATTGAACCTAGAAACATAAAATTTAGCATGTAGGTAAGAACCTATAAAAGGGGACTTTTTGGTACTTTTTCATTCTTCAAAAGGCACTTTTTGAAATTTCTATAATATTGAATAGGAACCTCAACCATACATATTGAAGATGTTTCAAAAAGAACTCTAAGAGAGTTCTAGACCGATAGTGCTGAATATTTGTGTCTGGCCTACTTTCAGTAGTAATAACCTTGGTGCAAATTTCTTCCAAATCGATTTTTGAGTTGCTTCACTTGACACGAAATTGCTCATATAGTAAAATTTTATAGTTTGAATTATACAAAGAGCAGTTTTATTTCCTATATTTTGTCACTAAAAATCGCTAACATGATAATAAGTGGTTTATATACGAGGCTTAAGAAACCATTCTAGTGATATCATACTCCCATGAGAGTTACCTTTCTCATCACGGTTTTTTCTGTACATACAGATTCCGTCTAATATTCTTGCAAAACTTATTTACAAGAATGTAAGACCAATAAAGCATCAATCAAAAGCACATCTAGTCATTGTTTTACTAATTTTTACTATTTTACTAATTATTTAAATCAATAAATTTGGCATTCAATAATTAGATTTTTTAAATAAAATTTAAATATTTTCATATCATGGAGCGTTAGAAAAGGGAGCCTAAATGCCACAGAGGCAAACATTTTATTTTTGGTGTTATTGAGAAGATTTCAGAGAATCTTTGGGATATGGTCGCTTAGGGGCTATCAATGTCCAAATTGTACTTGTTCACTTTTAAAAATTGCAAAAAAACATAAATATCTATAACAAGTTAGAAATTATAGTCGGGCGAGGCCGGCCATATAATACCCTACACCTGTTACAAAAATGAAATGTGATTTTGTTTTCATAATAAAGCATTGTAGTTGAATTGTACCTTGCCTCAGATATACTTAAGCCATTTATTGTTGAATAAAATTGTGGACATTTAAGTCAAATTTTGAAGGGGGCTTTGTATAGGTGCTATGGTCAAATGAGACCCTATAATTATAAAATTCATGAGAGTCATCAAGGCTAGTATAGCACTTGGTTTTGCAGCTTTTTGTTGAGATGCGAGTATATTAAACATAATTATGAATTTAAAAGCCCTATTCGTCGGGTTGGGGGCTGGGTGAAATAATGGACAGATGTTAACCATTTTTAATAGGCTTTGTCTCCGGTACCATAGAAGATCATGTGCCAAATTTCATTGAATTATCTTCAAAATTGCGACCTGTAGTTTAATTACAACGTTTACAAGCCCTATTCAGGGGTTCAGTTGTATGGGAGCTACGTGAAATAATGGACCGATAATGGAAGTTTGATTACAAAGTTTACAAGCCCTATTCAGTTGTATGGGGGCTAGGTGAAATAATGGACCGATGTTATCCATTTTCAATAGGCTTTGTTTCCGGTGCCATAGAAGATCATTTGCCAAATTTCATTGAATTATCATCAAAATTGCGACCTGTAGTTTAATTACAACGTTTACAAGCCCTATTCAGGGGTTCAGTTGTATGGGAGCTACGTGAAATAATGGACCGATGTTAACCATTTTCAACATGCTTTATCTCCGGTACTATAGAAGATCACATGCCAAATTTCATTGAATTATCGTCACTAAAGTGGTGTAGGGTATAAAAACATAGCATTCTAAAAAGTCGTTAATAAGTAAATCTTTGTAAAGGTGATTTAAAATAAAACCTTTTCATACATAACAATAGTATATTTATGTTAGGCTAGGTTAGGTTAGGTTGATAGGAGGGTGTATAGTACATCAAATCCAATGAAATATACCTAGGCCACTATAGGGCCTGTTGTGCGCTCCTTTTCAAGACAAAAAAAATTAAAAAATAGTATAGATAAATAGATATATGATTTATTAAAGAATATAAGTAATACAATATGAGCTGTTGAACAATGAATCTCTTAAAGTAAATCATAGTAAGACATAACAAAAATGTTGTGTGTCTGATTGGCTAAAAATTTAAGCATATATAAATTTAATTACAGTATTTTGCATGCTAAATATTGAATATAATTATAATAGTAAGTGACAATAATAACAATAGTAATATAAATAATAACAATAGATTTTGCTTTTAAAAGTTCCAATCTCCAATTCATTGAAATTGCACACTGTACATATATTGGTTTCATTCCCATTAAATGAACGCGAGTTCAAATTGAGTAACCCACCTCTTGCTTTTAGAATCAGGCTTATAGTATGTGTTGAGTAATAATTACAGAAGTACGGTTCAATGTCATATTGTAATGTATGGTACGTGTCATGAAAACGCGAGTTTCTGGCACTTAAAACGAATTTTTCGTCTTCCAAATTCTTCAAAATTCTGGTAATACAAAAAGTTTCTTTTAAAGAGCTCAAAATTAAAACTTATTCCAATTTCACTGCACAGAATACTCCAATATGGATACCAAAACGCCTGCTGTTGTACTGTTTCCTCTGCTAGGATTCGTGGTAATCTATTACCTGGAAGTTCGAAAGCTTTCCTGATATAGATAAAATGTAAATTCAAAGTTTCAATATAAAGTGACGATATATCCGTTCCAAGTGAAGCATATAATTTGGAGTGTTACGCGGAAGGCATAAAATTCGCTTCAAAAAATATCTCAACAATTTTTCAGCCTCATCAAAGCTAAGAAAACCCCATACTTGGGCTCCATAAAATAGTATGGATTTTGCAGCTGAATGAAAAATCTTAAGTTTGTTTGAAATATTTATTTTAGGATGATGAATTTAGCTTAACCATGTAGAATTAATAGCAATTTTGGAGGAAGTTAGTTTGGCTGCAATATGTTTCTTAAATGAAAGGTTATAGGTTAACATAAATCCTAGATATTTATATTCATTTACTATCTCTATTTGATTGTTACCATATTTCCATGAAAGATCACGACTAATCCTTGCACTGTTTCTAAATATCATAAACTTTGACAACATAATTGGGCAGTCTGATAATAAGACAATGTCGTCTGCATATAATAGGACTTTCACAACAGTACCACTATCAATAATGCCACCCGGTAAATATTTATGTAGGTCATTTAAATAAAGAGCAAATAGTACTGGACTAAGTAGACATCCCCGTTTAACACCTTGCGTGACTGTAAAGGGATTTGATAAAATACTACCATCCCAAACTTGACTAGTTGTATTATCGTATAGCTTCTGTAATATCCGTATCATTTTCTGTGAAAGTCCTAAACAACATAACTTATAAAACAGTGAATTCCTCGGTATTATGTCAAAAACTGAAGAAAAATCAACAAAGAAGACAAAAAAAAATGGTATATTTGGTGTCGAAAAAGACATTGGCTTCATTATCTCAAAGTTAGTATTACTTACATATTTACATAAAATATTATAAATAGTATCGGCTTCAATTTGATGTTAATATGTCAAACCGTTCTAGAGATATGGGTCGGCAAAGTCGTCAAACTCCCAAAAAATCTAGATTTTCAAAACTTTTAAGCCCCAGTGGCAGTGGCATGTTTCAAATTTAACAAAATGAAACATTTTATGGGGCACCCCCATATCCGACATCAATTTTTTAAAACCACCCTAATATACATACATACCTTAGGGTGGCCTTACTGAAGATCCCACCAAAAATAAAAATTTACTTCACTCACATTTCACAATTTTTTTCTTGTCAAGATCATTTTGAGGTATTAAAATTGCTAAATAAAGTCAGCTTGATAAAATGTATTGATACCTTACCTAAATTATAATAATTAAATATGTAAGTTTTATTTAAATGTTATTAAAATAGAAAAAGAAGCTAAATGAATTTTAAACAATATATGTATGGATATAGTTTTGTACTTACCAACTTGTTTCGGGATCTTGTTGAAGGCGTTTTGCATCGAACTCGATCATGTTGTAACACACTCAGCTATATAAGTTACAAAAAAAAGTTTGTTTTTGCATACATATGTTCGTTACTTTTATATGTTGATAGAAATTGTTTATTCCTCTTTATATTAAATTTATACAGCTGTAGTTAATTTTGTGAGAGAATTTGAGATTTAAGCACCTTTCACCAAAGTGATAAATTTGTCTATAAGTCTGTCGTTCCGTTCTGTCGGGAGTGTTCTATGGTTTAATGATTAAAGCTTAAAAGTAAAGATACTATACTATTAATATTTATAAGTCAAATTACACTGAGGGACACCAAAAATGACTGCATATGCGGTTTGTAGATCTAGTTGATCAGATCCTTCGCTTCTATTTAGAATATCCCAAAAACACAAATCCTTATTGGTTGTCGAACTTTAAAACGTTTATATAAAACTTATTTAATCAGATTTTTGTTTAAAAAAAAAATTACCTATCACCAGGTAAAAGGCAATACTGAATCAATAATAACAAGTATAATCGGCTATGCTGAATCTTATATGTCGAATGGGTGTCAAAGTTATGTTCTGAAGGGTAACTTATATGGAGGTTAGGTCAATTATGGACCGATCCTCATAAAATTCGGTAAAGAGATTTTGGTTTGTAAGAAACTTACTTCTGTATGTCGAATTTCATAGCTATACTCAAATTTTTAAGCCACTAATATGCGTTAAAGTCATTTTCTGAAGAGGACCTTATATGGGGGTAGGTTTAAGCCAGTAATGTGCGTTAAAATCATTTTATGAAATTCGGTAGAGAGATTTTTGCTCGTCAGAAACTCACTTATGTCGAATTTCACTGCTGTACTCGTATTTTGAAGCCAGTATTGAGATTTAAAGAAATTTTGGTAGGGGGACCTTATATGGAGTAGAGTCAATTGTATACCGATCCTCATAAAATTTGATAGGGAGATATACTCTATACTTTTTTTTAAGGTAGTAATGAGCGTTAAAGTCATTTTCTGAAGGGGACTGTATATGGGGGTTAGGGTAAATTACGGGCCGTTTTTCGTAAAATTCGGTAGATATTTTGCTCGTAAGAAACTTACTTATGTCGAATTTCAGCGCTAGATTCGTATTTCTAAGCCAGTAATAGGCGCTAAAGTATTGTAGAGAGAATTTGGAAGGGGGCCTCTTGTATGGAGGCTATGCGAAAACGTGGACCGATATTATCTATTTTCAATACCAAACAAACCTCACCTATAGGAAACACTTGTGGAAAATTTGAACTCTCTAGCTCTTTCTATTGTGCTCTCAACAGACAGAAAGACGGACGGAACGACGGACAGACATGGCTAGATCGCCTTCGAATTTAACAAGCACCCAATATATAGATGTGTTACAAACGGAATGACAAAATCAAAATACCCCCATCTTTTTTGTGTACATGAAAATCACTTAATACCACTTAATTCATTATTAAATGATTATATCCAGACAAAATTCGACATGAGTATGTTTGTGTATAGATAAATCATTATATTAAAATGTTTACAACTGGCCTATTAATATAAAATTGTATGAACCTAATCAAAATTAGTTCCACATATGCATAAATGTTAGTATACTCACTACGGAAACAACAATTTTGTCAAGTTATATACAAATTTTATAGTTAAATGGGTTTTAATAAAAATTAGCTTGCTGGTGCGGGGTATTTAAGATTCGGCATAGCCGAATATAGTACTCTAAATTGTTTGTTTATTTATTGTTGTACTTTGTCGACCCATGTCTCTAGAACGGTTTAACATATTTGTCCGTTTATATGCAATAAAAAATACGTAAGTAGTACTGAATCAGAGATAATGAAGCCAATGTTCCCAAAAATTTGACTATGTACCCTAGCGTGCTCCAAAAAAAACGAAGTTGCGAATTTTGCCCGTCCCCCCTCTAGAATTATTCTATAGGCTGTAAAACTATGTAATACAAAAAATTAGGCTGATAGGATAACGTCAACATGTGCCGCAACCGCTCTGAAGTTTCCAATTGCATTTACAAGGGGAAAATATAGATTTTTTTCTGTTTTTACTCAAATTTGGACATTTAGTAATAAATTTTGCACTTTATTGTAAATGAATCGTAATGTGCACAGAGTAAGCATTCCGGAAAGATATAAAACACAAAAATTGCTAGAATAATTTCGAAGTTATTACAAATTCCCCAGGCCATTAACGTGTCTCACAGCTAGGGTTGCCAGATTCCGATTCGCCAAAAGCTGGACATTGGGTTTTAAAAAGCTGGACAAAACAAAAAAGCTGGACATAAAAAAATACTGAGAAAATGTTGATTTTGGTTTTGTGTAAATAATTTCACAGTGATACACCAAAAAAATTCAGGGGTTCTCATATACCAATTCCGTTTTGTTATAGTCCATAGAGTACGATCATATTTTTAGTTTTCCCCGATCACTTCGTTACCTTAGTTTTTAAGAGCAAAAGATGTGAAAAAGCGCCATTTTTGAAGTTTTAAATTTTAAAAATCATAAGTACATAAGCTGTACGTAAAGAAATTGACTATCGCTCGCAATAATATTTATTACGACATCAGCTGTTCAAGTGTTGAGACATGTTGTCAGTGATGATAGAAGAGGGAAATCATAACTTAGTTGTTTAACAAATGTACAAACAGTGTTGTCTAACATGATTTGACAAAGATAACATAAAAAAAATGATTGCCCAAGTTATTGCAGTGTACTAAAAAAATTCTATTTAAATTTTAGCTTGCAACTGGACAAGCATCAAAAAAGCTGGACAATCCAGCCAAGTCCAGCCAGGCTGGCAACCCTACTCACAGCACATGAATTCGAAATGGAGCAAAAAACTTTACTTTTTTGAGATATATTCTAAAAAATAATTGTGTTACTTAAAATATATCTATAATTACTCCAATATTATATTATGTTCTTATAAGATAACGCAAACTTGTTGTCAGCTATGGTCAAAAAAGTTTGCTTTTTTCAACGGCCGCACAAAAGGTTGGATTTGGGAAAAATGGAGATTAATTGAAAAATAAAATTTGTTTTTTTTTTAGATTTCGTTTTACTCGATTAAAGAGTACAAAATTCTACATCACCAGTAAAAATTTCAATGTCATATGTTGTTGAATTTTTCTGCTTTAAAGTTGAGAAATATTTCTTGTTTTTGTAAAAAGTTGAAATAATTTAAATTCGGACTATTTTGAAACTTTATAACCTTTTTTAATACTTTAAAAGTGATATTTTTATTATGGAATCATAAACTTCAGTCAATTAGGTGTGATCGAAAAAAAGAATGGGTTTAAAAAAAGATGTTGAAATATTTTTATTATTTTTTATTAAATATATCCATTTTTGCGCTATTTTTTAAATATATGTAGAGTTTTAAATGGGTGTTGGGTAACATTGGGTAAAAATTTTAATTCTGTATTAAACCACAATATCTTTGCGCGAATCACTTTTATGAAATAAATTGTAAAAATAGTCACTCATTAAAAACCAAATGTTCTTGACATAATTTGTTTAGCATCGTTTTCGTTGTTATCGTTGTTATTGTTGTACTGAATTTTAATTTAGTTTTGATTTATGTTTACAATATAGACGAGCAAAACCGCTCACGTTATTATCGTGAATCGCGCGTGATCTCAAATTATCGTGATTTTTTACTTTTTTTGTATTCATTGCCGTTGTCGTAATCAAGGTGAGTCATAAATATATTGACGTGGAAATTACGTAGACCGATTATTGACCATGTTAGATTTTTCTTTGTACTCTACTATACTTATATGGTCGGGAT
The DNA here is from genome assembly GCF_015586225.1 of Lucilia sericata. Taxonomy (NCBI): domain Eukaryota; kingdom Metazoa; phylum Arthropoda; class Insecta; order Diptera; family Calliphoridae; genus Lucilia; species Lucilia sericata. Next base: position 322,654 of record NW_023994288.1, read on the forward strand.
TAAAAGGTACTCACGATCCCAACTCTAGTTTAGACAAAGCATTGAGAGCTGGTTTTTATTATTTAGTTCATCCTAATCAGTACTATTTGTACATTAGTGTTCATGCTCCTAAATAATAGGGAACTTAGGGATTAGGAATTTTATAGGTTCCTAATAACCTCGGATCCAGCTATGTCTGGTAAAAGCAATTTATATGAAAAGAAAAACTGCTTTCAGTAGACAGTGACACATCAGAAGACGAAAATATTTTGGATGAAGAATATTTATGAGGTGGTTTATGAAGAGAAGTATAATAATTTTTGGCACCATGGGGAATAATAACAAGTTTACCACATTTTTTAAAATAATAATAAATAATTTTAATAACACATTTTTAAAAACATATTAAAAAATGGTTAATAGCTACTTATTTCCAAATTAAAGAAAATTGATAAGTCATGCTCATTAGGGATATAACTATTGACATTCTTTACAAATATGCATATGCATCATAGTCGAATAGAGTATTAAAAACTATGAGAAACTACATTATTATTTTTTCGCAGTTGGTTAAAGAGTTCACGCACCAAATGTCTGTCCGTCTGTTTTTAAAATCAGTTTTTTGAAGGCTCCATATGTCTTCGAAATCCAAATCTTAGAAAATTAATTTAAATATGCTTTTAAGTATTTAGTTGTTTAAAACCAGTAAAAACGGTCCATAAGAATCGGAGATATGGACAAAACAAATATTATCAACAAATAACTCTTTATAGACTTTTTGATTTAGGGATGTAAAATAGTATATTTGCGAAAAATCAAAAAGTTCGGAGATATAGGCAATGATGAGTCGCGATATGACAAAAATATACTTCTAGGTAGAAATGCCCATATATAAATATTTTAATCTTAAAATAAAAAAATAAAAAAATTTGGTTTATATTAGAAATTGTGGTTGGTGCGTGATGTTTTTTATTTCAAATGACATAAAAAAATTATTTTCAATAATTATACAACATTGGCCATCTCGTGGTGGTATGCCAAAAATTTCGCCAAATTAGTTATATCCCCAATGCTCATATTCAACAAAAAAAATTATAAAAATTTATTTCATTAAGTTTTTTAAAAATGTTGTAAAATTATTGAAATCGATCTTAACCCAAATTTTGAATTTAAAGTAATTTTTTCTATATATATACAAAACTGGATTATTTTTTTTTATTTTCAAATAGTACAAAGTATATACCTTCATTCCAATTAAACTTTTTAAGTTATCGCTTTTCATTATAAAGCTACAGCGAAAATTCTAAATAAAGTAATTATTTCCCCAAAAATAAAAAAGTCCGTAAAAGCTTACAAAAATTTTTTTAATGTATTTTTATTAAAAAATTTGTATTTTTATGTGCTTTAACATATCGATGAACAATAAGTTAAAATTAAAGCTCCCCTCAATTAATCTCCATTTTTGACAATTTCAACCCTCTGTGGGCCGTTTCAAATCTCCAATTTCAGTTTTTTTGAAACTTAGTTAAACAAGTTTTAAAATTTTTAGGAGATCTTATGGGAATTTATGGACAATATATATAATTTGAAGGTTCTAACTATTAGATAGTTTCCCAGATAAGCGAATTTTTATACCCACCATCAAAAATGATGGGGGTATATTGATTTTGTCATTCCGTTTGTAACACATCGAAATATTGGTTATAGACCCACAAAAGTATATATATTCTGGGTTCTTATTAAATTCTAAGACGATCTAGATATATCAGTCCGTCTGTTGAAAGCACGATAGAGTCCAAACGGAATGAGTTAGAGGAAAATTATTATAACGTTCACTAGCTATACCCAATGTGCTTGCTAACCTAAAAGCAATATGAATAAAAAACCCACTTAACGATTTGGAAGATTCTTACTACAATATTTTCCACGTATACAATTTTTACATATGAGAGATACAACGCAAATTATTGCAATCCGCCCTGTTTTTTACAAAATGTTCAGATAAATATTAAAGTTCTTCGTGCAAAATTTTAAGAATTTAGTTCTATTAGTTTCCCAATTTACCTTCTATCTCCACTGATGATGGTGGAGGGTATAAAAAACTCTATATAATATTGATTGGATGATACGCACATTTTTATGTTCACTTTTTGAATAACTGCTATAACACCAAATGTGTAAGCTAAATATAAAAAAACATGAACCGATTTTCAAGAAATTTGGCAACATACAGTGTTTTAGGAAGAGAATGTTTAATATTCCAAATTATAATTTAGGTAGTTAAAATTTTTATCAAAAATTTATTTATTTGAAAACTCTAAAATGTTTGTAGGCCCTTAACTTACTTTACGATTAGGTAAAATAAAAATCTGTAATCAATTTAATTTATTATCAAAAATCGATTTTCATCTAAAGCGTAAAATCGGTTGTGAATTCGTATACCCCATCACTTATATTTTCCACGCGAAAACTATTCTTATTTCAAAACCTGTAATCCGCTGTATATCCTCAAAAAAAAACTATTTTAAAACAGAATCGGAAATTTTTTATCAAGGTTATATTGTTGTAGATCTGTATATATTACTCCCATCACTTATATTTTCCACCGGTAAACTATTTTTATTTCAAAACCTTTAATTTGCTGTATATCCTCAGAAAATAACAATTTTAAAAGAGAATCGGATGTAGTTTCCTACGATCGAGAAAACTATAAACTATATTAGATCTTGAATGAATGTCTACGATGCCACTTGGAAAAAAAAACGTAATTTTGTTCTTTTTAAAGGAATTTGAAATCAATGAGCCCAAAGTTTTCATGATTACGTGCAGAATTTCTCAGTACGGTGTGATGTTATTTAAACTGAACAGTTCTTTAAATCTACTGCACATGGAAAAAATAAAACACATCATTTGAAAGTGTCCTTAGATCCCTACCAGTGATTGAAAATGCTGATTTCAGTATAATTTCTCAGCAAACGTTTTTAAATTTTTCTACAAATTAGTCAAAATTTCCTAATCTAAGCTCATTTTCAATTTCTAAACTTTTAAGGGACTTTTTGGTCCAGAAACTGACTTTAAGGATTAAAAAAAGCAGAAAAATAAGATAACTATTTTATCGTTATAAGATAAATTTTGATATCTATTTGAAAAAAATGTTCTCTATTCACGCAAATAACTTTGTCAGTTTTCATCTCATTTTAATCCTTAAGAAACGCACTTTCTTTTGATATATCACTTATTCAAAAACCTTAAGCTCATAAAATTTATCAAATTTGCAAATCAATACAATTTTGGTACAGAGTACATTTCTTAGTGTATTGTATTTTCCCTATTCACGCAAATAACTTTGTCAGTTTCGAAGCCACGACAGTTTCGTATACCTCATTTTAATCCATAAGAAACGCACTTTCTTTTGATATATCACTTATTCAAAAATCTTAAGTTCATAAAATTTATCAAATTTGAATATCATTACAATTTTGGATAAATTTCTTAGTATATTGTATTTTCCCTCTTCACGCAAATAACTTTGTCAGTTTTCAAGTACGTATTTTTGAAATTAATAAAATGCCCCGAAGAAATTTGCCTCCTTACACCAGGGGCACTACAATTCAAAGTACGGTGTGACATAATTTAAACTGAACAGTTCTTTCAATCTACTGCACGTGGAAAAAATAAAACAAATCATTTGAAAGTGTCCTTATTTCCCTACCAGTGATTGAAAATGCTGATTTCAGTATAATTTCTCAAAAAAGTTTTTTAAATTTTTCTACAAATTAGTCAAAATTTCCTAATTTAAGCTCAATTTCTAAATTTTTAATTTAACTAATAACATTAGAAGAAATATAATAAGTATTTGTGTTGGAAATTTATTTTGGACAACATTATCCCGTCTTAAGAACGACTGTTTTTAAAGTGGAATGATTTTAATTCGAGGACGGCCTATAGATGGGAGTAATTTTAGTCGAGTTATGAAACTCCGCTATGCTTCGACGCACAGCGTATTACAGTAGGCTCCATCCTTCTTTCAATTTCATTACTTGTGCGAGATATTGTTAACGGTGCAATCTGGTGAGTTGTCTGGAAGAAAAGGAATCTTAGATAAAGGTCATTTCATTACTTTATTTTTAGTTTGAACAGATACCACCCTTATTAGCCCATCAGAACCTGGATGAACATCTTTGATACGACCAAGTAGGCATTGTCCTGGACCGCATCTTTCATCAGCAATGAGTACTAATTCTCCAGTCCAAGGATTTGCATTGATCTTTAACCATTTCGGGCGTGCTTGAAGACGATTAAGATATTCTTTATACCACCTTTTCCAGAAATGTTGTTTTAATAATTCTACGGATTTCCAGCGAGTAAGATGATTGATGTTTTGATCAAACAATGTCTCCTCTTGGACACATTGTAATGGTTCTTCTTCTGAGGATAGAGGTCATAAAGGTCGAGAGTTTAAACAACTTTCAATTTGGCAAAGCAGAGTTGCCAGTTCCTCAAAGCTTAAAAGTCTATTATTCGTGATACGTTTTAAGTGGTGTTTTACCGATTTTACATCAGCCTCCCATAAATTTGGTGAGACTGGTAGAAGTGACAGTTAGTACAGTTTAAACTTAATGCCTGGCGCAAAGATTTCATATTTCGGTTGTATAGAATTTGGAGTTCCTTTGAAGCTCCTACAAAATTTGTACCGCAATCTGAATAGATATCGGAGCACGCTCCTCTTCGGGATGCAGCAAGAAAAGCATTTGTAGAAAGGTCTGAAACAGTTTCCAGGTGTATGGCCTTTGTGACCATGCACACAAATAAACATATGCAACCTTTGGAAACCACAGCGGATCTTAATGTTGAGTTATTAAGTGTTATTGGACCTGCATAGCCAACACCACTATGCTTAAGGGGTCTTGTAACATTTAGACGAACATATGGTAAATTACCCATAACTTGTTGTGAAGTTTTAGCTGAATATCTAAAACATTTCATGCACTTATAAATTATGGATTTTGCCAATTGGTTTCCAGAAACAATCAAAAATTTACGATTCACAACAGACATGGTAAGTGTAATACCATCATGCAAAGTTCTCTCGTGTGAATCTTTGATTATATACTCTTAGAGTGGATTCGATTTAACTAATACTATTGGATGCTTTACATGGTAACTCAAAGTAGAGTTCTGTAAGCGACCTCCAACTCTAATTATACCATTTTCATCAAGAAATGGCATAAGCTTAAGTAAAGAACTTTGTTTTATATCACGATTTGTAGAGAGTAGCTTTATTTCATTTGTAAAATCAACTAATTGTGTCAGTTTAATCAATATTAGCAAAGTTTCATTTATTTCCGATATTCTTAGGAAGCTAGTCCGTTTTAATTTAGGATTTTTACAATTATAAATAACCCAGCTAGCATTTGGAAGATTGTTGGATGATTAATCAGTAAACTGAGTAATTTTTGACTCCTTTTGATGACCTAAAAGTGATTAATAAGTTGAGCGCTTAAAAAATTACTCGAAAATGATCCCGATATATGATTGAAAACTGATTATTTGCAAAACAATAACAGAATGTATATTTGGCTCATTAAAAAGATTAAAAAATGTGTTATAATTGATCAGAAGTGGGGCTCATAAATGACTCATTTAGAAGAGTCGCGGGTAGGGTACCATTTTCTCCCGACGAATATATCAATTATGATCAGAAAATGAGCGCATATATGATCATTTTAATCGTGCAGAAGAGTCATAAATGACTTGAATGTGATCAAAAATTTCAAAAAATGCTAGCTGGGTAAAACGAAAACACAAAGTAATAGTTCGAAGTAGAGTTCTCAATGTAGAAAATATAAAAAGTATTTCGGGGTATTTCCTTCTGCTACACGTATTGGTAGAACATTTAGTCAATATTTGCTCTTCAGATGTATGTAAATTTAAAAGGCTCTTTGGCCAAAAGGATAAAGGTTTATAAAGAAATTGTGGGCCAAACCACCATGTTTGATCATCAACTAAATCCTCTGGAAAAACTCCCCTAGAAGCACAATCTGCCGGATTCAAAGCTGATGGGACATATCTCCACTGATCTGTATTGCTTAATCTTTGTATATCCGCAACTCTATTTGCGACGTATACAGTCCAACAGGAAGGAGATCTTTGAATCCAACTTAAAACAGTTGAATTATCACTCCAATGATAAATGTTATTAATGTTCATATCTGCCAACGCTTCTTTCACAGATTGAGCCAACTTGACTAAAAGATTGGCAGCGCACAGTTCCAATCTCGGTATAGAAATAGTTTTGAATGGTGATACTTTTGATTTTGCCTGTAAAATGTTCACAAATATACCATTAGAATTTATAATTCTTGAATAAATAACAGCCGCATATGCTGCAGTTGATGCATCACTGAAGCAATGCAATTCCATTTTAGATTCTCTCGACCAACGAATCCATCGAGGAATTTTCAATTTGGCAAGTTGTGCAATGATGATTTATATTTAAGCCAGCGTTTCTCAATTTCCGATGGTATTTGCTCATCCCAGTCTAACCCATGTTCCCACAATTGTTTAAAGATTAATTTCGACACTAAAATAGATGGTGTTTGCCATAAAGTCTAGCGGATTCAGATAATATTGACCTTTTGGTAACAGAAATGGTATCCTCAATATTGACTATAAATGAAAACGAATCGTTAAGAGTATTCCACTGTATACCAAGAGTTTTAACGACATTGTCTCTGTCAAATTTCAAAGTAACAGATGGTTCCCTGCATTCTTCAGCAATTTTTTGTAAAAGCTCATTCGAATTAGTAATCCACTTGCGAAGATTACAACCACCTTTTTTAAGAAGAGTACATAGTTCTGTTTGCAAACTAATAACATTTTCGATATTATCTGATCCTGAAATAATATCATCGACATAAGAGTCAGATAATATAATGTTAGAAGCTTCAGGAAATTCGTGATCAAAATCATGTGCGAGTTTTTCTAATACACAAATAGCCAAATAAGGAGCCGATGTGGTGCCATATGTCACAGTATTTAACTCATAAATGGATATGTAATAAATTGGACTATTGCGCCAAAGAATTTGCTGAAACCTTCGATGTTCCGCACAAACATCTATCTGTCGGAACATCTTTTCAATGTCAGCACTAAATGCTATTTTATGTTTTCTCCATTAAGTTATGACATTAGGAAGTTTGTTTTGAAATGCTGGACCAGGTGAGAGTTCCTCATTAAGAGACTTGCAATTATTTAAATGACAACTTCCGTCAAAAACAACTCTCAAATTGGTCGTTGTGCTGTTCTCCTTAAAGATAGGATATTTTCCAATTTTCGTCATATGTCCCAATGACTCATACTCTCGCATGAAATTCTTGTAACTTTCAGCAAATTTGGGACGTTTAGAAAATTAAATCTCTAATTGTCTTAGTCGTTTGAAAGTACCCATGACATTGTTTTGAAAATTTGGTTCAGTATTATCGTAAAGAAAACATTTAAATGGAAAATATACCATATAACGGCCAGATTCTGTTTGACTTGTTGTAGTCTCAAAATAATGTTCAAATGCTAATTCTTCATTAGTTAATTTCCTCATCGTAACTACATCCTCCTGTTCCCAGAAGGATTTTAATATGACCTCTAGATTAGCATTACTTATGTGAACTTTATTAGCATGAATAACATTATTGTTTCCGAAAATATCCAACCAAAGTGAGTGTTTTAAAAGAAAAGATTATTGTGTATAAAAGACTCGGAAGAAATTTTAATTTTCGAGGAAACATCTGCATCTAAAATAATATCAATAGGTTTAATATACAAGGGATCAGCCAAGCTGCCATTTGTAAGTTTTGGCATAGAAAGATACTCAGATGAAGAATCGGGGTATATGAAGAAAGTGTGTGTAAAACTAAGGCCGAACATGACAGTACATATTTCTTTTACTGGAGTGTAAATCAATATTCACAAAATGTTTTGACAAATTTTCATTGCCATTACCGATACCAATCACTTTACAGTGAGACTTGGTCTTTTTCAAACCCAATAGCTGTACAATCGATTCAGAAATCAAACTCGCCTGCGATCCTGGATCTACAAGAGCACGTAAAGGAAAGAAACCGCGGAAGAAACAGCTTTGAATGAATTTGCATTATGAATTGAAACTTGGGGTGCATTAGCATTGAATGGAGACGGAGAAACGGCTGAAATTTGGTTGTCCTCTGAGTGAAAAACCGTATGATGAAGTTCTTTACAATCGGAATGTTCTTTCTAAAAACGAAAAAAGTTCATCCCGAGAGGGCAGTTCTGTGGTAGATCTTAAAGATTGCTCCCAATCCTTTCTCGACTGAATGTCTAACTTTTGCACAAGACAGACGGACGGACAGACATAGCTAGATCGCACAGTGGGGTCTCCCTGAACAAAACATGGCATTAACTAAGCTATAATGTTTTGGTATAAATTATGGGTGTCGATAGAAAGTCCTCTAGATGCGAAGAGAAAACAACTAAATTTTTTAAAATTTAATTTACGAAATATTTTTATTACATTTATTATATTCTAATTACTTTCGCGAAAGACTAAATTTAATGCATCTTCTGGATGATTTTTGGATTTTTTTAGGAAAAGTTCTTTTTACAGTTATATAGGGTTTGGAATAAGGAATTATACGAAAAGCTCTTTTATTTCCTATATTTTGTCACTAAAAATAGCTAACACGATCATAAGTGGTTTATATACTGGTGTACTAGGCTTTAAAAACCCTTCAAGTGATACCAAACTCTCACGAGCGTTACTCTTCTCATCAAGCATTTTTCCGTACAAACAGATTCCGTCTAATATTCTTTTAAAACTTATTTACTAGAATGTAAGACCAATAAAGCATCAATCAATAGTACGTCCAGTCATTTTTTTCACTAGTTTCTACTATTTTACTGATTATTTAAATCAATTCATTTCGCATTCAATAATTAGATTTTAAATAAAATGTAAATATTTTCATATCATGGAGTGTTAGAAAAGTGAGCCTAAATAGAGGCAAAAAGAGGCAAACATTTTAATTTTGGTGTTTCAGAGTATCTTTGGGATATGGTCGATTAGTACTTTTTCACTTTTAAGAATTGCAAAAAACATAAATATCTATAAAAAATAGCATTTTAAAAAGTCGTTAATAATTAAATCTTTGTCTGTAAAGATGATTTAAAATAACACATTTTCACAGCCTTCTTGTACTGTGTAAAACTTTTATTACCCTTTAGAAGGTTTTGTTTTTAATTACGGGAAAGTCCATCATTTATAGACTCTAAAGATCGGAATGTTCTTTCTAAAAACGAAAAAAGTTCATCCCGAGAGAGCAGTTTTGTGGTAGATCTTAAAGATTGCTCCCAATCTTTTCTCGACTGAATGTCTTACTTTTGCACGAGTAATTGTATAAGAATCGGATCCCAGCTTTGGGTGTTTATATTCAGATTCCTAAGTGAGGATAAACATTCTTGGGCTGAGTCAAGTAAAGTTTTAATTGATTGAAATCCACCATCAGATTTTGGTATATTGAAAAGTTTCAGTATTAAATTTCCAACAAGCATTCGCTTATTGTGATACCTGGATTCTAGAATCTTCCAAGCGGAATCATAATATGCCTCCGTGGCAGAAATACTTTTAATTAAATTTGCAGCTTCTCCTGAAAGCGTGCCTTTTAAATAATAAAATTTCTGAACTGTATTCAGACAATCGTTATGATGAACTAGGGAGCAATGTACTTATATCCCGAAATGGGATCCATTCCATATATTCTACTGAGAATTTTCGCAGTGATATTTTCGGAAGTCTAGTATCTGACCGGCTATTAGGCGCGGCGAATTGACTAGTCATTGGGCTGTTCGTAGCAGAATGCTCTGAAAGAATGTGTATTAAATTTCCTTTAAATGTGAGATATTTATCACAAAAATCCAAATTAATATCCTCATTTATATAAGGAACATCATTTAAATTTATAGACTCTTCATGAATTTGATGAACTATTCTTTCATGTTGTGCTTCAAACTTATGGAAAACATCGTCTAACCTTTGTACCAATGAATTTACATAACCATTTGTCCTCTCTGTCCTTTCATTGACATTTCTTCGTTCAAAACGAACTTCTAACTTGATTACCATTTGCAGCAAATCACGTTGCTCTTTTATCAGGACATCAAGAGTGTTCATGGTTAGTTATGATAAGCACACCACTAAAAAATCAAAAGTTTCGGCACCAATAATTATCAGGGTTCCATATTCATTCACTTATCACTCACGCTCATGAAAAAAACAAATAAATTTTGTTTTGTTATCTTCCATTCGTATAAAAAACAAACAAAAATAAAAGTTTGCTTTATTCATTCTTGCATGAAAGCTGTAACCCATAAATTGCAAGATTTATGTAAGTTTAAAAATTAATATTTTTTGAATTTCAAACATAATTTTGTAGACAACATTTGGGTCTTTCCCATGATATATGTACGTTTGAAATTCAGAAAATATTAATTTTTAAACTTACATAACTCTTGCTTTATAGCTTTCAAACACATATCATGGAAAAGCCCTAAATGTTGTCTACAAAATTTCATGTGAGATGAGGTACCCTTATATCGATATATTTATTTTTTGTAAAAAAAGTCGAAATAAAAAAACATCTGAGACCCAACAAAGTATATATATTCCGGGTCCTCATCAAATTCTGAGTCGATTTAGCTATGTCCGTCTGTCTGTCTGCCTAAAACACGCTCACGTTAAAACTAAGCAAAAGAAATCAACCAAATTCACCAAAAATATTCATTGTTATCCTAAGCAGTTTGATATTGAAAATCATCAAAATCGGTTTACAACGTTAAAAGTTATGAGTAAAAATTTCAGACTACCTCAAAAAAATTACGGGTTTTTTCGTAATTCTTAAGTCGTTTTCTCAGAAACAACAAAAGATAATTTGATGAACTTTGTCACACATTATTTTTTTTTACTCAGGGATTAATTGTGTTGGAAATCAAAATAATTGATCCAAAATTTAACATAGCCCCCATACAAAGGTATATATTCCCAGAAATTAGTTTATCAATAAAATCTTCCTCAAATATATCGGTACCAACACAAAATTTTGTACATACAAATATAATATGAACAGAAATCATACTTCCAACGTAGATCTCAGTCGGTCCATAATTTGTCATAGCTCTCATATAAGGTCCACTGCCGAAAATCACATGAACGCACATATTTCATTGACAAATAAAGCCATTGTGATAAAACTCGAGTTAAATATGTTTTGTGTACATACAAATCATTCTACGAAATTTTTTACGGATCGGTTCACTATTGGTCATAGCTCATAGCCATATAAGGACCACTTCCGAAAATCACTTAAAAGCACACATTTCATTGTCAAATAAAGATATCTTAATAAAATTCGACACAAATATGTTTTGTCTAAATATGAATCACTCTAAGAAATTTTTTCCGTATAGGCCCACAATTGGTCATAGCTCTCATATAAGGTCCACTTCTGAAAATCCCTTTACGCATATATTTCATTGAATTCTCAAGCTATAGAGATAAAATTCAACGTGAATATGTTTTGTATACATGCAAATCATTCTACCAAATTTTGTTTTATTGGTCATAGCTCCCATATAAGGCCCACTTCCGAAAATCACTTAAAAGCACATATTTCATTGTCAAATAAAGCTATCTTGATAAAATTCGACACAAATATGTTTTGTCTAAATATGAATCACTTTACGAAACTTTTTTCGGATGGGCCCATAATTGGTCATAGCTCCCATATAAGGTCCACTTCCGAAAATCACTTAAACGCATATATTTCATTGAATTCTAAAGCTATCTTGATAAAATTCGACTTAAATATGTTTTGTGTACATATAAATCATTCTACCACTTTTTTCCCGGATCGGTCCATTATTGGTCATAGCTCCCATATAAGGCCTACTTCCGAAAATCACTTAAACGTACATATTTCATTGTCAAATAAAGTTAAAATTCGACACAAATATGTTTTGTCTTTATATGAATCACTCCACGAAATTTTTTCCGGATAGACTCCCGTATAAGGTCCACTTACGAAAACCACTTAGAAGCATATATTTCTTTGAAGAATAAAGCTATCGGGATAAAGTACGATTTGAATATGTTTTGTGAGGATATAAATATTTCTACCAAATTCTTTCCGGATCCATATTTTTAAATAGCTCCTACATAAGGTCCACTTCAAAAAATCACTTAAACGCACATATTTCATTATCAAATAAAGACATTTTGAAAAAATTCGACACAAATATGTTTCGTGTACATATATATTACCGGATAGGCCCGTAATTGGTCATACCTCCTATATAAAGTCCACTTCCGAAAATCACATAAACGCACATATTTCATCAATCTATTGGAGTAAAATTCGACTTGATTTTTTTATATAAATCATTATACGAATTTTTTTCCTTATCGGTCCTTAATTGATCACAACTCCCATATAAGGACCATTTCCGAAAATTACTTAAATGCACACTGATAATCAAAGTTATCGGGATAAAATTCGACATAAATGTGTAATTTGTGTATATAAATCATTACACGGAAATTTTTCCAGATCGGTCCATAAGTTGTCTTAACTCCCATAAAAGGTTAACTTCAGAAAATCACTTAATATTAAATTATTATTAAATTAATTAATATTAAATTGTTATTAAATGATTATATCCGGATAAAATTCGACATGATTATGTTCTGTGTATAGATAAATCATTCATTTAAAATGGACCTAATCAAAATTAGTTCGACATATGCATAAATGTTAGTATCCTCAATACGGAAACAAACATTTTGTCAAGTTATCTAAAAATTATATAATTAAATGGGTTTTAATAAAAAATAACTTGCTCGATTCGGCATGGCCGAATATAGCACTCTAACTTATTTGTTTCATTTTTGTAAAGTAGCAAATAACACAAACAACGCACATATGAATATAAGAAACAAACTACAAAAATTTCGAACATATATTATTAAAAATAACAACATTAATGAGTATGTACTTTAATGAGAGTGATGAGAGGGTCTCTCAAATTTATACATTTTACATTTGTTACTTCTCACAATTCATATACTCGAATATGTACCTAAATAAAAAAATAAAATAACATTTAAGAATGCTTAAAATGAAAACAATTCTTAGCCATTCATTTTGCAAAAGTGAGCATACAACAAAAATTTGGAAAAGTACACTCGTGTCAATTTATCATAAATGTTTAAATTTATATGTTCATACATGAATTTTTCTGAACCCTATTAATATGTTAAGTAATTTTTTGTTTAGTTAAAGAAATATTCAATTTATTTTATCACTTGGATTTTACTTGCGATTTTTAAACTTTACTGTTGGAAAACAACTAAGAGAAGAGATCGAAAAATAGCTTAAAATTTAGTGTGTACCTAATTAGTACTTAATAATTTTAATTGAAATTAAAAATAAGTAAAACAGAATAAAGAAAAAGAACAAAAATAAATTTACATAAATAAGTATTATAATATTGATTCTCTTGACTGTTGCATTTTAAATATACTACGATCAATTTGAGTAGGTACACTAATTAAATTTAATTAATAAGATTAGAATTAATATAATAAGTATTTGTGTTGGAAAGAATTTATGTTTGACAACACCCCCATATAAGGCCCCCTTAAAAAAATGACGACCATTAGTCGCTTAAAAATACGAGTATAGAGATTAAATTCGACATAAGTAAGTTTCTTACGAGCCAGAACCTCTCTACTGACTTTTATGAGATTCTACATATGATTGACCCCCACAGAACACAACGTGTTATAATCACGTTTTATTTCAAGTAATTTTCCTCTTCCAACTTATTTTCATTTTGGTAGTCATAACTGCATGAACCACCCTATTGTTGGAAAGTTTCCTGGAAGTATGTTTCTATTTCCCACAAGTGTATGACTATATCGTTTGTTTTAAACGGAGAATATTTAATATATGCAAAGGTATTTAACATACATTCATTTCAATAGCCAGGTATTTAAATATGAGATTATTTACTTTTCTTCATATTTTTATACGCACCATCAAAAAAGATGGGGGGTATATTGATTTTGTCATTCCGTTTGTAGCACATCAAAATATTGCTTGTAGACCCACAAAAGTATATACACATATTCTGGGTCCTTATTAAATTCTGAGACTATCCACATTGACGTCTACTTTAAGTAAACTTGTCATAAAGTAAATATTTAGAAATTATGTTTTTGATACAAATTTAATATGTCTGGAAAGGTAAGACTTTTTTCTTTATAACGCCATCATTAGTTTTCCCATTTTTATTGTATAGGTCTTTAGATGATGTAGCAAAGTTTATGTTTTTATGTATATTTTTCTAAAATTTTTTTATTATTTAAATACCATAATTTTTTTTGTACGAATCTACCATTTAATACGAATTTCTAAAAATGTTCTTTTTCGATACCAAATATACTATTGTTATGTATGAACATGTGTTATTTTAAATCATCTTTACAGACAAAGATTTAATTATTAACGACTTTTTAAAATAGGGCATATCGGGTATTTTTGTTCAAAATTAGAAATGTTGATGACTGAATAACTTTATAACCAGTTATCCGATTTTAACAAATGATGCTTCGTTCCCATTTTATCCCATTTTATAATGGGATCTCAAGGGGTTTGGAAGTTATAGGAGTGTTTATTTAGCTACATTTACAATTTCCATAGTAAATGAGTGGCTTTATACATTTTAACACATTTATAGTCTAGTAAATTGAGGTTTTAATGCCGAATAAAGTAAAAATTACCACAGACCATCAAATTAATGTTATAAATATGATGGTGAATAATATATGAAATCATGTCTTATATAATTGAAATATTGGAGGTCATAGGTCAAAATAATAAATTTTTTGAATCGAAGACCTGTCGAACGAAGCATCATTTGTTAAAATCGGATAACTGGTTATAAAGTTATTCAGTCATCAACATTTCTAATTTTGAACAAAAATACCCGAGATGCCCTACTTTAGAGGCCCATAAAATATGAACCGAATGATGTAAGGATCAAATTTATACGCCATAGAAACCGCAATTAAGTGTAGAATGTATGTTTCGAGTTATAACTAAATCGAAAGGGATGAAAATTTGAAGTGGTCGAAATGTCTGTGGAATTACCCTATATAAACCACTTATGATCGTGTTAGCTATTTTTAGTGACAAAATATAGGAAAAATAAAGGAAAAGAGCTTTTCGTATAATTCCCTATCCCAAACCCTATATAACTGTAAAAAGAACTTTCTTTAAAAAAAATCCAAAAATCATCCAAAAGATGCATTAAATTTAGTTTTTCGCGAAAGTAATTAGGATATAATAAATGTAATAAACATATTTCGTAAATTAAATTTGAAAAAATTATTTTTGAAAAATTTGCAAAAAAAATGCATTAAGTGCAACTTTTTCTTTTTGGCTTCGCATCTAGATGACCTTCTATATCCATCGACACCCATAATTTATACCAAAACATTATAGCTTAGTTAATGCCAAGTTTTGTTCAGGAAGACCCCACTGTGCGATCTAGCTTTGTCTGTCCGTCCGTCTGTCTGTTGAAAGCACGATAGAGTCCGAACGGAATGAGCTAGAGGATTGAAATTTTCCGCAAATACTATCTATAGGTAATGTTTGTTTTATATTGAAAATTGGCAATATCGGTCCACGTTTTCAGATAGCCCCCATACAAGTGGACCCCCGAAAAACAGCTTTAACGGGCTGTACGAGTATAGCGATAATATTCGACACAAATAAGTTTGATATGATCCAAAATCTCCCTACCAAATTTTTTGAGGATCGGTCTATAATTGCCCCTACCTCCTATATAAGATCCCCTTCAGAAAATGACTTTAACGCTCATTATTGGCTTAAAAATACGAGTACAGCAATGAAAATTGACATAATTAAGACTCTTGTGATCCAAAGCCTCTTTACCAAATTTTATGTGGATCGGTTCATAATTGACCCTACCCCCTCATATAAGGTCACCTTCAAAAAATTATTATAACGCTCATTACTGGCTTCTTAAAAATACGACTATGGCGATGCAGTTCGACACACATAAGATTCATGTGAGCCAAAATCACTTTATCAAGTTTTATGTGGATCGGTCCAAATATAAGGTCAACTTCAAAAAAGACTTTCACGACCATTAGTAGCTTAAAAATACGAGTATAAAGATGAAATTCGACATTAATAAGTTTCTTACGAGGTCCATAAGAAAATGATTTTAACGATCATTGCTGACTTAAAAATACGTGAACAATTATGAAATTTGATATAAGAATCATTTATAGGAGTGTAACAAATTTATGCGGCTTTTATAGAGATATGGCAGATTATTGACCAATCCGAACAAAATTTCGAACTCATTACCGATAAAAAACACACTATGTCGGATTTTATTTTAATGAAATGTCTTGGAAAAAGTGACTTAAGTGACCAATTATGAGAGGAGTGACGAATTATGCATTGAACCCTGTAGTATACTGTAGTATACCCCAAGAAAAATGCTTTATTTTAGGTTTTAGTAATAATACCCTACACCACTTTAGTGGGGAGGGTATATTGGATTTGTGCTGATGTTTGTAACATACAAAAATATTCGTCCTAGACCGTCCTTAAAGTATACCAATCGGCTTAGAATCGTTTTCTGAATCGATTAAGTTATGTCCGTCCGTCTGGCTGGCTGGCTGTCCATGTAAACCTTGTGCGCAAGGTAAAGGTCGCAATTTTCAAGATAATTGGATGAAATTTGGCACGCACGTTTTATTTGAAGCCTATTGAAAATGGTTAAAATCGGTCCATTATTTCCCCTAGCCCCCATAGAACAGAACCCCCCGAAAAGGGCTTCTGAGCTCATAATTATGTTAAATATACAGATATATCGATAAAATACGGCACAACTAAGTTTTATAGAAGTCTTGATGACCCTGCCAAATTTCATAAAGATCGGGCCCCATTTGACCCTAGCTGCCATACAAAGTCCCCTTCAGAAAATTGCTTGAATGTCCCAAATTAACTTATAAACACAAATATCGCGATGAAATTCAGCACAATAAAATATTATGTAGATATAAATATATTCACAAAATTTTATCGGGCTTGGTCCATATTTGCCCCTAGCCCCCATATAAAGCCTCTTTCAGAAAATTAGTTTTTCATCCATAAATTGCTTAAATGTATCGGAACAAGGGAATATTGAAGATAAATGCTTTATTATGAAAAATAAATCACATTTAATATTCATAACTGGTGTAGGGTATCATGGTCGGCCACGCCCGACTATACTTTCTTACTTGTTTTGTTTATATTAAGCTAAACGTCTTAATTCTATAATGGTTGCTAAAGTAAAAGGAAATGTAGACTAAATAAATGGTAAACTAGTTACTTTTTATAATAATACAATACCCCCAACATAATTGTTTTACATCCATAAAAATTTATATTTTTTTTTTACGACTATTTTCAAATTCATTTTAAAAAATGTTTATGGATGAGAAAAAATAAACTTAAATTAGTTTTACATAAATAAGGTAGGGATAAATACATATTTTTTTTATTTTTTTTTTTTTTGTTTTCTTTGTCTTAAATTGTATTTACCCTTGTTAATATTTTGACAATCTTCAGTTTGGTTATTACAGTTATTCGTATCATTTTGATTTTTAGAATTAACAATTGATTTCCTGTATTTTCGTTTACAATAATTTTTTGAATGTTAAGATAAACTATAAGGATACATTTTTTGGAATGGATCTGATATGGTAGTCGGAATTTCTAAACTATTAGGTTTGTTACAGGGTTGATTGATTTGTATGTCTTTTCCATAATTTATTAGATTCCATTTTTACCAAATATGTTTGTTTGCCTAAACTTTAAAAATTATACCTTTTGACCATGAAACTTTGCCCGGATCAGAATAATCTTTAACAATAACATTATCGTTTTTGTTAATACATTTTTTTAAAACCTTTGCGATTTTTTATTTGATTTTTCTGTTTTTCTTTTGCAAAGTATTTAATATCGGACATTTTCTTATTTTCAACTTTTCTTTTTGGATTAATAAGATCAAGTCTCGTTCGCAATTTTCTTTTGTTAAACATCAAATAAGCCGGAGAAACACAAATGCTTGAGTGCGTGGTGTTTCTATATCAAACAAAAATCGGCATAATGCGCTATTGAATTCAGATAATGGCGTGTTATTTAAATTACGCTTTAAAGCATTTTTAATTATTTTAACGACATTTTCCGCCTGCCTATTTGTAGCGGGGTGTCTAACTGGTGTTGTAACTTGCTCAATTCCATTGTTTTTCAAGAATTGTTTAAATTTATTTGAAAGGTAGTCCAAACCACGCGAAAAGTTCACGTAAAACAAATATAACAGCATCACTTGTCGTATTCGTACCCATATCAATACACTCGACCCATTTACTGGTACTATCAATTACTACTAAACACCAGCGTTTTAAAAATGGACCAAAAAAGTCTATATGTATCCTAGACCATACTTCGTCTGTTCTAGGCAGCGGAACTAGTTCCTGCTGAATTGGATTTGAACGAGTTAATAAACAAGATTCGCAAGATTTAACAATGCCAACAGCATTCACGAGCCATTGAATTCATTCTTCTACACCCATATGAGAAGCGTGCAAAAAATTTAATATATCTGTTGTTAATTCTTTAGGTATAATTATAGGATATCCCCACAATCAAAAAATATGGAAGTAGTTCAGAATCGGGGCATTTTCCTGGCCAGCCAACTTTAATGAAATTTTTAACTTTTTGCAATAACACATCCTTCGTTGTCACATTGCTTATTTTCTCAAAGTCCAAAAAATTTATTTCACCTTTAAGGTTGACTAAATAATTAATGTACACGTTGTTGGGGAATTCTCCTAAATGTAAGTTTGAATTTTTTGGATATCTAGAAAAATAGTCAGCTATACTACTCTTTGATTTGATATGGCAGATATCAAACTGGTAACCTGATAAAGTTAAAGCAATACGCTGTAATCTACTTGAAGCCATTAAAGGTATACCTTTTTTTGGATTAAAAATATGATGTAATGGTTTGTTGTCAGTCACTAAGGTGAAATGACGACCATATACATAATGATGAAATTTTTTAATACTAAATAAAATAGCAACTGCTTCACGATCTTACTGTGAATACCTTTTTTCCGTATCTGTTAATGATCTAGACACAAATTCAATTGGTCTTTCTACACCTTGCTCATCAATTTGAGACAAAACAGCGCACACACCCAATGGGCTGGCATCTACCGTCAATCTAGTATTGAATTTTACATTAAAATGGGCCAAACAATTATCAGCTAGTAATAAAGATTTAAGCTGATCAACAGCCGAGGAACAACTATCGTTCCAAATAAATTTGGTATTTGCTTTTAACAAACCGTCTATAAAAATTAAGTACACCTAAAAAAGCTTGGAGTTGCTTCACATTTGTTGGATATAGAATCTTAATAATTTCATCAATTTTTTCAGGGTTCATGTGGAGTCCATTTTTGTCAATTATGTGACCTAAATATTGTATTTCCTTTGAAAAAAATTCATACTTATCTGACGACAGTTTAAAACCAGCATCGTTTAAAATATTAAGAACCCGCTCAAGTCTTTCCACATGCAATTCTCTATTAGATGCACTGATCAAAATGTCATCTAAAAACACGACAACTCCATCTAACCCTGCTTAAAGAGAATCCATAATCCTTTGGAAAATAGCAGGTGCTGAAGCCAAACCATAAATCAACCTAGTGTACTGAAACAGACCCTTTGAAGTAGAAATAGTAGTATATTTCCTGGATTCTTGATCTAATTGAATTTGTTGATAGACCATGCTCAAATCTAACTTGGTATAACTTGGAAAAAATATCCTCAATACGAGGCAATGGGTATTTTTTAACATTTAAATAAGGATTAAGGGTAACTTTAAAATCCCCACAAATTCTAATTCCCCCGTTTTTCTTCACGATGGGCACAATAGGAGTACCCCATTCACAATAACCAACTGGTTGCAAAATATTCATTCTTACTAGGTCATCTATTTCTTTTTCCACTTTGTCCTTAATAGCCAAAGGTAACGGTCTGGGCCTAAAAAATTTTGGTACAGTTTTTAAAAAATTCCTTCCCAACAATGGGGGGCCACCATTTCTAATTACTATAATAGGAATTACCTTAGTTTTATTTTCATATTTAACTTCGACGTTGCACGATCCTATAGGAGTTATATCCATGCCATTATATGATTTTAACAATACATCCACTTTTTCAAGTTTGTAGTTTGGAAAGAAAGATTTATACAAATTTTCAGAAATTACATTATTTTCCGAACCAGTATCCAGTTCCATTTCAAAAAGTTTTCCATTAACAAACATTTTAATTTTAATAGGACCATCGTTATCACTACTAATAGAGAATAAACTTAATTCATTGTTATCAATAAAATTAAAGTGAGAATTACAATTCTCACTCCTATGGTTGTAGTACCCACAAACGTTGCACTGTTGTTGTGTTGTAGTTTTACCCTGGTGTTGCTCCCTTTGTTGTTTCTTCTTATTTCTTTTAATAAAATGCAAATTTTCCTCCTTATGCCATCATATTGGTGCTTTGCATATTCCACATTATTCGCTATTTCAACGACCTTTTCAAATGAGCTCCTCACAGGCTCCAAAAAAAATTTATCACGGGCCGGACCCTTTTCCAACCCCATCACAAACTTATCACGAATTTATAGTTTCCGTGGATGATTTTGTAGCATTGTAAAATTTAAAGCGCTCAGCAAACCTAGATGTTGCAGCCTTAAAATGCTTATTCATCACTGCCAGACACCTGTCAAACGTTGTAACGACATCTTCAACTTTTGCCGGACTCACCAAATTTTTCAACAGCATATATGACGTTTCACATAACGATGTTAATAGGATGGCTTTTTTCTTTGGCTCATCCACTATTTCATTTGCAATAAAAAACTGCTCCAATTGGGTGTGAAATACAGCCCAATTCTTCTGAGTGTGATCAAAATATGGTACTTTACCAATTATTACTTTTGCCATTTCTTTTATTTAATTATTATCTAAGTTCAAACAATATATTTATTTAAAAACTTTATTGAAATTTTTCCTCGTTGCCACTGTAGTATACTGTAGTATACCCCAAGAGAAATGCTTTATTTTAGGTTTTAGTAATTTTGTTTATATTAAGCTAAACGTCTTAATTCTATGCTGGTTGTTTAAAGAGTAAATTATTTAACAGCATCACTAGATATCTACACTAAGAGCCAGTATTAATGAAACCAGTATTTTTGGTAACAATATTACTGTTATTGTTGTTTCTGCTTTTTCGTCAAAATAAATGCATGCGAAAATAAAACAAAAGGAAATGTAGACTTAATAAATGGTAAACTAGTTACTTTAAAGGAGTACTCTTTTTATAATTAAAAATACTACAAACCCAAATTTTTTTAAAAAAATTTCTATATATACACAAAATAAGCTCATGTAAATTTTGTATTTATTCGAAATTTTATTCCGATTTCTTTATTCATTTTCTGAAGTGGAACTGATATGACATATATAACCAATATAACCAATGGACCGAACCAATTTTGATAAATTTATATATATATACTAGTTATACCCAGTGTGCTTTGTTACCCTAAAAGGAATATGTATAAATAAATACCAGATTTATTATATGTTACATATGAAAGATGTCAAGCAAATTATTGCAAGTTCGCCAGTTTCTATCTATCGCCAATTTCTATCTATCTATAAAAATTTTGAATAATATAAGAGTTTCCAAGATGCACGAAATTTTGTATTTAATTCATATATATTGTGCCAAGCCACCCATTGAAAGTCCGCCCGTTATGCTCTAAATGTTCACATGAATTTCAAAGTTCTCCATGTAAAATTTCAAGACCCCCCAGATGAAAGTCCGCTTTTTTTCCCTCCAAAATGTTCAGATGAATATTTAAGTTCTTCGTGCGAAATTTGAAGAATTTAGTTCCATTAGTTTTCCAGATAAACGAATTTTTGTATTTAATTAATATAGGAGGTGCCATGCCCCCTAATGATAGTCCGCCTACTTTTTGTCCTAAATAATTATATTGACACTAAAGTTGCTCCGACAAAATTAGAGGACTCTAACTGTTATATTATCTAAAATATACGGATTTAATATTTTCTTAATATAGGCGTGGCTTCTAGCCCACTTGGAATTTCAAAATAAAAAGTAGCCTATTACCTATTCCAGACATACAGGAATATGCTGTGAAAATTTTAATAAAATCGGTTCAGCCGTTTAGTAGTCTATAACGTTCAAAAACAAACATACAAACATATAAACATACAAACAAACAGACATTCATTTTTATATATATAGATAAGAATATACAATTTTTTGTAATTACTTCACGTGAGAGGCACCAAAATTGGGGACTCTAGCTGTTATAGTTTTCTAGATATACAGATTTTAATAATTAGATTTTAGTATTTATTTCATATGGGAGGTGGCACGCCCGCTTTTGCTGAACTCCCTATTTTTCTCCAAAATATTTGTATTTAAACAAAAGTTACTTGTACAAAATTTGGGGACTCTATACGTGGGACCTCGCTCATTTGAAATTTCAACATAAAAAGCAATTATAACTCCTTCCAGACATACAGGAAGATATTGTGAAAATTTCAAGAAAATCAGTTTAGCTGTTTAAACTGATTAAATAAAAAACCCACTTAACGATTTTGAAAATTCTAACTATAATAGTTTTTCAGATTAACAATATGTTACATATGAGAGATGCCAAGCAAATTATTGCAAGTTCGCCAATTTCTATCTATCAATGACAAATTTGTATTTAATTCATATATGTGGTGCCAAGCCCCCCATTGAAAGTCCGCCCGTTATTCTCTAAATGTTCACATGAATGTCAAAGTTCTTCATGTAAAATTTGAAGATTCTAGCTCTAATAGTTTCTCAGATATACGAATTTAATTCATGTGGGGGCTTCAAGCTCCCCGGATGAAAGTCCGCCCTTTTTCCTCCAAAATATTTAGATGAATATTAAAATAATTTGTTCAAAATTTGAAGAATCTAGTTCTATTAGTTTCCCAGTTAAACGAAATTTTGTATTTAATTCATATGGGAGGTACCAAGTACCCCATTGGAAGTCCGCCCGTTATACTCTAAATGTTCAGATGAATGTCAAAGTTCTTCAAGTAAAATTTAAAGATTCTAGCTCTAATAGTTTCTCAGATATACGAATTTTTCTATTTTATTCATATGGGGGCTCCAAGCTTAAAAATGTTCATATTATTTAAATACAAAATTTCGTTTATCTGGGAAACTAATAGAACTAGATTCTTCAAATTTTGCACAAATTACTTTAATATTCATCTAAACATTTTGGAGAAAAAAGGGCGGGCTTTTATCTGAATTTAATAGAAAAATTCTTATATCTGATTAACTATTAGATGTAGAATCTTTAAATATTACATGAAGTACTTTGACATTAATGTGAACATTTAGGGAATAATTGGCGGACTTTAAATGGGGGACTTGGCACTTCTCGTATTAACTAAATACAAAAATTCATTTATCTGGGAAACTAATAGAACTAGATTCTTCAATTTTTGCATACATTACTTTAATATTCAACTGAACATTTTGGGGGAAAACGAGCGGACTTTCATAGAAAAAACGAGCGGACTTTCATAGAAAAAATCGTATATCTTAGAAACTATTATAGCTAGAATCTTCAAATTTTACTTGAAAAACTTTGACATTCATCTGAACAATTAGAGTATAACGGGCGGACTTTCAATGGGGAACTTCACAACTCCCATATGACTTAAATATAAAATTTCGTTTATCTAGGAAACTAATAGAACTAGATTCTTCAAATTTTGCCGAAATTACTTCAATAATCATCTGAATGTTTTGGAGGAAAAAGATTGGACTTTCATCTGGGGAGCTTTAAGCCCCCACATGAATGAAATAGAATAATTGTATATCTGGAAACTACTAGAGGTAGAATCTTCAAATTTGACATAAAAAACTCTGACATTCATGTGAACATTTAGAGAATAACGGGCGAGCTTTCAATTGGGGGCTTGACACTACATAAATGAATTAAATACAAAATTTCGTATATCTTGGAAACTATTATATTATTCAAATTTTTCATAGATAGATAGAAATTGGCGAACTTTCAGTAATTTGCTTGGCATCTCTAATAATTAACATATTGTAAATCTAGAGAACTATTGCAGTTAGAATCTTCAAAAATCTTTTTATTTATACTGCTAGTATATATATATACAAAATTACTAAAATATAATTGACTTAATATTTACAATTAAAATTTTTCTTCATAATTATTTCCTATTCTAAGGCCTTGAGATATACAGTATTTTTCGTTTTCCCCTCAGGGGCGTAGATATATAAATCTGAAGGTTTTCCAACTCGAGAACATGTGAGAAGCATGGATTTTCGAGATTTATTCCACACACTTGCAGGGATTGACCCTGAGATTTGTTTATTGTCATTACGAATGCCAAACGTATAGGAAATTGCAACCGTTTAAAATCGAATGGCATTTCCGATGTTGTCATTCAGATCCGAGGTAGTCAGACATCCGTTCCTTTATATTGGCCTGTTATAATCGTTGCTTCGATTAAGTTGTTCAATAATTTCTTAACTTTTAATCGAGTACCATTACAAAGACGTGGTGGATCAATATTTCGCAATAAAATAATTGGAACGCCAATTTTCAACTTTAATTCGTGGGGTGGAAAGCCTGGTAAATCAAGTGTATTCAAAAATTCTACAGGGTAATTGAAGACATCATCATTATTTGTAACAGTATCGATGGATTTATATGTTTTTAAATTACCATCGATTCTATTCAAAATAATATTATTGACACAATTAATGTCAATGTTTTTGGGTGCCAGTAAAGCACGCTCACATAACCACTGCCTATTTTTGAAATTACGTTGAAGATTTGGAAAAAACACAATTTATTATTTCCTTTGATTGTGTGATCCTGCAAAAGTTATAGGGAAACTTTACAGCAATTGTTTTGCAAAACCTGAAGTTGAATCATCATTTTGCAACTGCACACGCATGTTTGTTGTTAATTTTAACGTGTGAACATGTTGCCAGAGATATGATGATTTCAGGCAAGCATTGAGTTCATCAGCCGGCGTTGAACCAGGTATCACAGGAAGTGTCTGGCGAAAATCACCCGCTAAAAGAATTAATGCACCTCCAAATAAATTAGAATTACTTCTCATGTCCCTTAAAGTGCGATCAAGCGCTTCTAAGGATTTTTTGTGGGCCATGGTGCATTCATTCCACACTATTATTGTATATGTTTGCAGGATTTTACCCATTGAAGAATTTTTCTTAACATTACATGCATAATCTTCAGAAAATTGTGTTTTCAACGGTAATTTGAGTGCATAATGCGCAGTTCTGCCTCCATCTAAAAGTGTTGCTGCAATACCTGATCTCCTGGCGCATCAATGAAATAAAATCCTCCTTGTAAGAAATAATTATTAAGAAATAATATATGTACATAAATATCATTAATTAATAAAATACTTTAAATATCAAACTCTCTTTGTCTTATTACTTTATGGTTTTGGATAGTGACAAACAAATATTAATAACATTTTTATAAACAAAAAATTTATATCAATATATTTTTAAAATTTTTTATTTTATATTGACAGCAAAGCACGAAGGGTTTTAGCTAGTTTTTATATATATAGAAGATAGGTAGATTCATATAGGAGGTGCCAAGCCCTGCTTATGAAAGCCCGCCCATTTTTCTCGCAAATATTAATATGGATGTTAAAGGTCTTCGTGCAAAATTTTAAGATTATAAATCCAATAGTTTTCCAGGTAAACGGGTTTTGGTATTTAATTCCTATGGGAGATGCCACGTCCCCTATTGGTAGTCCGTCCTAAATATTCATGTCGATACTACAGTGGCTCCGAAAAAATTTGAGGACTCTAGATGTTATATTTTCTCAGATATACTAATTTAAGATTTTCTTTATATGGGAGGTGCCGCGCCCACTGCAGCTATACTGCCCATTTTGTCAACATGTCTTCATATGAATGTCAAAGTTGTTCATACAAAATTTGAGGACTCTAGCTGTTGCAATATATATGTATATATATATATATATATATATATATATATATATATATATATAGATATATATATATATATATATATATGTATATATATATATATATATATATATATATATATATATATATATATATATATATATATATATATATATATATATATATATATATATATATATATATATATATATATATCATATATATATGTCGGAGACACTTATTGTCAATAGGATTATTTAGGGGAACTTGCAACAGGGGGCGTGGCACCTCCCTTATAACATAACTACTAAAATTCGTTTATATTGGAAACTATTAGAGCTAGAATCTTCACATTTTGCACGAAGAACTTTAACATCCATGTAACTGTAAAACGGGTAATACGGAAAGAACAATTTTGTCGAGTTATCTAAAAATTAGATAGTTAAATGGGTTTTAATAAAAAGGAGCTTGTTGCTGGAGGGTATTTCAGATTCGCCACAGCCGAATATAGCACTGTAACTTGTTGTAACATTAAATCCTTATCCACTGTATATATATACACTCCTCGCCACTTGAATAGCACATATATAACATTTTTTTTTTCAGAGCTTATATTTTTGGATCAGGAATTTCTGGAAACTTGTTTTTTCCCCTCATTGTAATATTTTTTGTTCTGAATAAAATTTGATACGAATGGTTGTCATATCTGTAATATTTTATTTTATATATTTATTTTTGTAAATTAACCGAAAAAAGCTACTGTTAAAAATTCGCCACTTGAATAGAACATCCCCCAGAAAAAGTGATTTTATACCAACTTTTGTAATTAAAACTTATTGATTTAGAGTATTTAAAACTATATAAATTAAACCAAGCTATTTTAGTAATGTTTTGAACCTCCTTGGTTGACTAAAACTTCACAAATCCTGTTTGGAAGTTATTCATATAGCTTGGCCATGTAATTCAGTTGTACTGAGCTCCAGACTTCTTTAATTGCATTGATTAGTTCAGGAATTATTGAATACTGTTTTCCAGACTCATAACATTTCCGGCAACCCATTCCCATAAGTTTTCTATAATGTTTAAGTCTGGTGAATATGGAGGGCAGCTCAACAATAAAACATTTTGGAACTCTATATAAGATTTTACGAACCAGGCAGTGTGGATCGGGGCGTTATCTTGTTGTAGGATCCAAGGGCTAGGTCCATATAGGTCATTGAAAACCGAAAAAGGCCTTTTTGGCAACCCAATGTAGTTCTTAGCATTTACACTTGAGCTTAAAAACTTATGCTCGAAGGTGCCATAATAGGAAATTGCTCCCCATACCATGACACCACCAACACTGCTAATTAGACGATCCATATAATGTGGTTCCTAAACGAGTCCTAAATTGGTAAGCATCGTTTTAATAGCGAGTTCAAAGAAATTCGCCTCATCTCAAAAGCTATTTTTCACAGATTGCGACAGATATACTATTGACTTCGGTGTGAAAATTTCGCCATTCCGCATGAATTGAATTTTTTAACATTGGTTTGTTATAAATTGTATATTGATAACTTTTTTCTCCAAAATTCCCCATATGTGTTCTATGGGATTAAAATCTGGACTCTGATAGGGTAGGAAGTACTTCTTTTACGTTGTCACGTAACCATTCACTTTAAATTATCAATGAGCGGTTTGGGTTCTTATCACAAACGAACTGAAAATTGTCTCCTATGACTAATTTTAATGCACTGCCTTCCAAATGCTGTTTTAAAATATTTAGTTAATTATATTCTCCATTGCCCTTTCACGAATATGATATTTCCGAAACATCCTATAGATATTATACTCCACACCATCACTATACCACCAAGGGATTTCTCACTTGCTTTATGATTTTTATACCCTCCTCCACCATCAGTGGTGATAGAGGGTATATATAAGCTTGTCATTCCGTGTGTAACACCAAAAAGTATTCATCTGAGACCCAACAAAGTATATATATTCTGGATCCTTATGAAATTCTGAGTCGATTTATCTGTGTCCGTCTGTCTGCCTCAAACATTCTCACGTTAAAACTAAGCAAAATAAATCAGCCAAATTCACTGAAAATATTCACTATTGTCCTAAGCAATTTGGTATTGAAAATCAGCCAAATCGGTCTACAACGTAAAAAGTTATGAGTAAAAATTTCAGACTATCAAAAAAAAAAATTAAGTTTTTTTTCCTAATTCTTGAGTATTTTTCTCAGAAACTACTAAAGATAATGGAATGAATTTTGCCACACGTTATTTTCTTTACCCAGGGATCAGAAATGTTCAAACTCAAAACAATCGATTCAAAATTTCTCATAGCCCCCATACAAAGGTACATATTCTCGGAAATAGATTTATTGTTAATTACTTCGGCAAAAATATCGTTATCACCACGAAATTTTGCACATATGTATACAATAAGAACAGAAATCATATTACCAACGTTGATATGCATAGGTTGATTATTGGTCACAGATACCATTGTACTTAAATACAAATAACTAATTAAGAAATAAAGATATTGGAATAATATTCAACATAAATTTGTTTTGTGTATACATATATCACTTTGTAAAATATTTTTCGGATTGGTCCATAATTGGACATAGCTCTCACATAAGGCCCATTTCCGATAACCACGTAATCGCACGTATTACATAACTGAATGAATGTATAAAATTCATCATGAATGTGTTTAAAGTAGATATAAAACACCCGAATTTTTTTTTCGGCTCGACGCATAATTGGTCACAGCTACCATGTAAAATTTACTTAAATGCACATAATTAATTTAGAAATGAAGATATTGAAAAAACATTCAACATAAATATGTATTGTGTATACATACATATATCATTCTGCAAAATGTATTTTGGATCGGTCCATAATTTGGCATAGATCCCATATCAGCCCATTTCCGATAACCACGTAAACGCACATATTTCATAACTGAATGAAGATATCGGTATAATATTAGTCATGAATGTGTTTAAAGTAGATATGAAAAACCCTGCGAAATGTTTTCCGGATCGGTCAATAATTAGTCACAGCTCCCAAATAAGGACCACTTCCGAAAATCGGTTTAATGTAAATATCCAATTAAGAAATAAAGATATTTTAAAACAAGTAAGAAATTATAGTCGGGCGAATTATATGAGCGCTAGGTGAAATAATGAACCAATGTTAACCATTTTCAATACGCTTCATACCAGGGACATAGAAGACTATGTACCAAATTTCATTGAATCTCTTCAAAATTGCGACCTATAGTTTGGTTACAAGGTTTACATGGACGTACGGATAGACGGACGGACATAGCCAAATCGACTCAGAAAATGATTCTAATCCGATTGGTATACTTTAAGGCAACGGTTCCCAAAAGGGGGTCCGCGGACCCCTAGTGGTCCGTAGCAAAATCCTAGGGGGTCCGCGAAGACGAACGAAAAAAATCATGAATAAAAAATATTCTCTATATGTTAGAAAATATTAAAAATATCTCCAAATTTTTCATAAATACTAAAATACACAATTTTTATTCAATAATCCCAGATTTGTTGGTGACTCTTTGAATTTTATTGTTTCGGTCGTTTATCAGGATGAAGCTAGGCCCTACAAATTTATTGTTTCACTTTTATAAAGTAAAGTATTACGTGATTTGTAATTTTTATAAATGTATATGTATCGAAATAAGTGTTTTTATAGCAGACGGATAATGATTTGCCTTAGAATTAAATACTGATACTGGTATCCCCGAATATGAAGTTAGGTCACATTTCATATTTTTTTTAAATTGTAAGCAAAAGTGTTAATCTAGTTAATTTTAAATATAAATATTCCATTCCGACGTGATACACAGATTTTAACTTATTTTGTTGTTCAATATTATTAAATCAACATCAGAAAATTCATAGCGTTATGCGTCATGGCCAAAGTAGAGCATGATGAAAATGAAAATTTTTTAAAAAAGTGTGAGTTTTTTACTTAAACGATCGTAACTCAGACATTTGACCATAAATTTTGGATTTCTTTTTTTGGATTAAAAGGCAACACTTGTATCATTAAAAAAAAATATCGGATTTGAAAATCGGATGAAAACTACTAAACTTATGATTTTTCAAATTTAAAACTTCAAAAATGGCTCTTTTTCGCATCTTTTGTTCTTAAAAAGTAAGTTAACGAAGTGATAGGGAAAAACTAAAAATATATTCGTACTCTATGGACCATAACGAAATAGAATTGGTATATGAGAACGACTGCATTTTATTTTTCTTCACTTTTGTATCACAGTGTTATTTATAACAATAAGATATCAAAATATGTATGGGGGTCCGTGAAATTAAATAAATTCCTCAAGGGGTCCGCGAAGTAAAAAACGGTGGGAACCGCTGCTTTAAGGTGTAGGTATAGGACCAATATTATTGTGCGTTACAAACCCAATGTACCATCTCCACTAAAGTGGTCGGTCCATAATTGTTCCTATCTGTCATATAAGATCCACTTCAGAAAATTGCATATTTCATTTATAAATAAAGATTTTGGAATAAGGGTATTTTGTGTATGTAAGAAATCTTTTAAAAAATTAGGATCAGTGCATAATTGGTCTTATATATATATATATATATATATATATATATATATATATATATATATATATATATATATATATATATATATATATATATATATATATATATATATATATATATATATATATATATATATAATCAAATGAAAAATGTTGGAAAAAGTGACTTATGGAAATGGGCCTTATATGAGAACTAAGACTCATATATATATATATATATATATATATATATATATATATATATATATATATATATATATATATATAATCAAATGAAAAATGTTGGAAAAAGTGACTTATGGAAATGGGCCTTATATGAGAACTAAGACCAATTATGCACTGATCCTAATTTTTTAAAAGATTTCTTATATACACAAAATACCCTTATATATATATATATATATATATATATACATATATATATATATATATATATATATATATATATATATATATATATATATATATATATATATATATATATATATATATATATATATATCAAATGAAAAATGTTGGAAAAAAGTGACTTATGGAAATGGGCCTTATATGACATATATATATATATATATGTATATATATATATATATATCTATATCTATAACTCATTCTCTGAAATTTTGTTCGGATTGGCCATATCTCCTGTAGATGACCAACGAAGTTGATCGAAATATTGGAAACCACAATAAATATTAATAAAATTAAGAACAAAAAAGAGTTTTTAATGTTTATTTAATGAAAAGATTCAAGCCGAACGAACCCAACATTTCTGAAATTTCCCGGTTCTTTTGTACTTTTCTACAATATATTAAACAGAAGATAGTGTCATAGATACAATTTGAGAACATTTTGCAAAAAATGTCCCTTCATTACTCATTTTAATTGCTAATTCTTTGATTTTAATAGGCTTTTTGGTACCGGCATTATTCCTACACTTATTATAAATGTAAATAAAGTAAAAATTTAACGAAAATACTTTAAAGCTTTCCTGAAAACATTAGAAATTAGAATATATTAGAATATATATTTTAGAGCTGTATCCTTTTAATGCTTTTCTTCTGTACGGAGACTTTTTTGAGTTTAATTATAGATTTGTTGCATTTAAGAAATAATTTACACAAACGTAGAGAATTATTTAAAATTTGTGCAATTAGAAAATTTATAAGGACATTATTACATATGATAAAATACATTTTTTTTTAAATCGGACAAATATTTTAGAAAATATTACAAATTATGTTTTTAAATACATTCTGTAGGGAGACTTTTTTGATTCAGTGTAAGTTTTAAAACTATAACTATTGCCATACATTTTTCTCACACATAGAAATTATTTTAAATACAGAACATAGGTTAACATTTGTTAAATTTAGTACACTATGTAACAGTCTGTTAAGTGGTAGTTTTGTTTTTAATTGCATATTGTAAGGCGTAATGAAAGTAAGTCTAAAAGTCTAAAATATGAGGGTAAATTTTAATCAATCCATAAAATTTCATAATTTTTGAAACTAGTTTAAGGTGGAGGGTATTTAAGATTCGGCAAAGCCGAATATATCACTCTAACTTGTTTTGATTTACCTTTGCTGACGTATGTAACGCACAATAATATTGGTGCTATACCCACCTTAAAGTTTACCAATCGGCTTAGAATCATTTTCTGAGTCGATAACTTTGTAATCAAACTACAGGTCGCAATTTTGTAGATAATGTAATGAAATTTGGTATATGATCTTGTACTGTCCCAGGGACGAAGCCTATTGAAAATGATTAACATCGGTCCATTATTTCACCTAGCCCCTATACAACTGAACCCCCGAATCAAACTGCAGGTCGCAGTTTTGAAGATAATTCAATGAAATTTGGCACATGATCTTCTTTGGTACCGGAGACGAAGCCTGAAAATGTTTAACATCGGTCCATTATTTCCACTAGCCCCCATACAACTGAACCCCCGAATAGGGCTTATAAGTTCATAATTATGTTTAATATACTCGTATCTCGACAAAAAGCTGCAAAACCAAGTTCTATACCAGCGGTTCCCACCGTTTTTTACTTCGCGGACCCCTTGAGGAATTTATTTAATTTCACGGACCCCCATACATATTTTGATATCTTATTGTTATAAATAACACTGTGATACAAAAGTGAAGAAAAATAAAATGCAGTCGTTCTCATATACCAATTCTATTTCGTTATGGTCCATAGAGTACGAATATATTTTTAGTTTTTCCCTATCACTTCGTTAACTTACTTTTTAAGAGCAAAAGATGCGAAAAAGAGCCATTTTTGAAATTTTAAATTTGAAAAATCATAAGTTTAGTAGTTTTCATCCGATTTTCAAATCCGATATTTTTTTTAATGATACAAGTGTTGCCTTTTAATCCAAAAAAAGAAATCCAAAATTTATGGTCAAATGTCTGAGTTACGGTCGTTTAAGTAAAAAACTCACACTTTTTTAAAAAATTTTCATTTTCATCATGCTCTACTTTGGCCATGAGGCAGTGAGTTCATCTTTTATTACTTTCCTGAAGAATCACATAAAGAAAGGTTTCTAAAACTTGTTATTTCATAAAAATCTATGAAAAACTGGATGATTTATGCCAATTTTTCTAATAGCATGTTCCTCGAATTTTTGGTTTTCTCCATACAAATTAATTTTTGCATAAAAATGTTTATAAACATTTTTTAAACTTGTTACAAAGAAAACCAGAAACATGAACATTTTTGTATGGAAGAAATATGCTATATTTTTATAAAACTGAGCACAACTCATAACCTTTTTCATCGATTATCATAAATTGACCATCATTGGAAACCCAACTTAATGTGCCTTTTTTCAAATGTAATAAAAGCTAAAGTTACTGCTTCATGGCCAACGTAGAGCAGTATGAAAATTAAAAATTGTTGAAAAAGTGTGAGTTTTTTTACTTAAATGGCCGTAACCAAGACATTAATCATAAATTTTGGATTTATTTTTTTGGGTTGAAAGACAACACTTGTATCTTTAAAACAAAATATCCAATTTGAAAATCGGTTGCAAACTACCAAACATATATTGTTTTAAAGTTAAAACTTCAAAAATAGCTCTTTTTCACATCTTTTGCTCTTAAAGAGGAACTAAACGAAGTGATCGGGAGAAATTAAAAATATATTCCTACTCTATGGACTATAACGAAATGGAATTGGTATATGAGAACCCCTGCATTTTTTTGCTGTATCACTGTGTAATTGTTCGTCCGAAAATTGTCTTAGTCCTGGTTCATAAACCCTATAAAATATTCCCGTACATTGAGAATATTTAGTACATAGACTACTCATAGACTGGAATCAGCTGATTTTAGCAATATGGCGGAGGCAAACAAAAAAATTTTACGAAAAATCAACAAAAGAAAATGTAAAATGAACCACGGGAGATTTAAAAGAGGGACAAATATATAAAGATATATTTCCATCTCTCTTTACCTTACACTTAATTTTTTTAAATATAAAAAACAAATTGCATTACAGTCAAACCCATTTATAACTTCTTCTTGCTCTTTACGAACTCATCTTAATTACCGGAATTTTGATAACTATTTAATACAAAAACATATTTTATAAAGAATTCTTGGTTAAAACGAATTACTATTTAGTCCCATGAATAATATTTTATACATTTATCCTTTTTTATATCGAACTTCAAAAAATATGCGTTGAAATCAAATAAACGGGTTTTACTGTACATGCAAGTCAAAAAATTTGTTTGTGGTGTTGATAGTGTATTGAAAAGTGTTTTATAATGAAAAAACAATAAGGAATAATTAAAAAACAAATCCAGTACACTTTCAATTAGAATCTAAGCAAATATTTAATAAAATAATAGTTTTCTTTTTAATCTTATTTTTTTGCAATTCTTCTTCACATACAATTTCTTCGATGTTTACATTTTTTGCTATTTTTTTTTTCAAACGAGCGATGAAAACAATCATACAGCTCATCTCACACACTCATCGATTTTTTAATACATTTTATTTTTTCTTTTGCTCTAAAATTTTACCTAATGGCGGAACTCAAAAATGGTAAAAAAAATGTAAACAAAACCATACGGTTCGAATTTACTTTTTTGACAGCTGTCAATGGTTTCTTATCTGGTTATCTGTGATTTAGTATTTCGGAGATGTTTTCAATTGCATGGTTTTAAATATAGAATGACTTCTAACATGATGTTTAATTTTATGATCGTGAGAGCTTTCATGTTCATTTCTCGTCAAGGTAGCGAAAAGGTTTCTTTATCAAGTATTGTCGACATGTGCTTAAAGAGTCATGTTTCTAAATTTTTTTTGCGATTGCATAGGAGTGAGCTGAGTATGTAAGCTAAGTTTTCGGGAAAATATGTGAAAGTTAGACTTCTTCGATGTTGTTGCGGAATGCGTTACCCACATAAAATATGACCTGAACTCTTTGCGAATGTACTGTGAATTTGGATCTTAAATTTGAATTTTAAAATACCTACGAATTATTTTACTGCGTGGTTTTGACTATTTACGCATAACGCTATGAATTTTCTGATGTTGATTTAATAATATTGAACAACAAAATTAAGTTAAAATCTGTGTATCACGTCGGAATGGAATATTTATATTTAAAATTAACTAGATTAACACTTTTGCTTACAATTTAAAAAAAATATGAAATGTGACCTAACTTCATATTCCGGGATACCAGTATCAGTATTTAATTCTAAGGCAAATCATTATCCGTCTGCTATAAAAACACTTATTTCGATACATATACATTTATAAAAATTACAAATCACATAATACTTTACTTTATAAAAGTGAAACAATAAATTTGTAGGGCCTAGCTTCATCCTGATAAACGACCGAAACAATAAAATTCAAAGAGTCACCAACAAATCTGGGATTATTGAATAAAAATTGTGTATTTTAGTATTTATGAAAAATTTGGAGATATTTTTAATATTTTCTAACATATAGAGAATATTTTTTATTCATGATTTTTTTCGTTCGTCTTCGCGGACACCCTAGGATTTTGCTACGGACCACTAGGGGTCCGCGGACCCCTTTTTGGGAACCGTTGTTCTATACTATCCTTGATGACACTCATGAATTTTATAATTATAGGACCCTAGCTCCTGTACAAAGCCCCCTTCAAAATTTGACTTTAATGTCCACAATTTTTTTCAACAATAAATGGCTTAAGTATATCTGAGGCAAGGTACAATTCAACTTAAATGCTTTATTATGAAAACTAAATAACATTTTGTTTATGTAAGAGGTGTATTGTATTATATGGTCGGCCTCGCCCGACTATAATTTCTTACTTGTTTTGAATTGAAGTTTAATTTGTAGTGTAGAAACAAAAAATAGTGTAGAAACAAAAAATATTTGATTTTTTTGATAATCATACTAATTTACATTTTATTTAATATGGCAGTATGAAATAAGAATCTAAATACTTCTCTCATAGTGTATAGGCATTTTAGGTAATAAAACTTTGGAACTATCGAAAGATAATTATTATTATGTACAAGATTCATATAGATATCTTGAAATGGAACTCATTCCATGTAATCGCCGGAGAAATTCGGTAAAGATATTATAACTTTATATCTAGTCGTCTAATTTACATTATTACTTCAATGTAAAAAAAATGGAAAAAAGTGGGACACTTCCTGTTCAAGTTCAAATCGTCAGTAAAGATTTATCCATCTCTGGTATGCGACAGTCGGTGACGTTGCCAAAATCTTGGAGAGAAATCATCAGATGAGGGCTGTGGTCATCAGTGGGTCTTTATAAGACGATTTTTCGTTTAACCGAGAGGTTCGGCATAATTTTTGGCGGCGACCAGTCGTTTTTGGACCATCTTAAATAAAACATACATATTAAATAAATATTGTAATACGAGGAGAAAATAAAATTAAAAATTTAAAGGAAATTTAAAGGAAAGTTTTTTTACGAGGAGAAAATAAAATTAAAAATTTAAAGGAAAGTTTTTGTTTTCCTTATTTATAGTACCAGAGGAATAAAAACATCGTTTGTTAACAAAAAAAAATTTGGTTTTGTTTTTATTCTTTTGTTAGTACTTTTTCGATAGTGCCATAATCTTCACCATCCCTCTGAGCAACTCCTGAGACGAGCCGGATTGTTGTGGATATTTTGAGAATTTTTGTGGATTTTTGGTGGAAAAAGAATAGAATAATATCTTTTATTACATTTCTTATAACATTTTGTATAAATATATTCAATTAACCGGGGTTTCATATTTGAAGTTTAAGTTAGTAGGTTAACTATATAATTCAGAATAATAATAATCGGTTAATTGTTAGGAATTATTCGGGTTATTTGTTATTTGGAAATTTTCATTTATTCGAACAGTTAATCAACAAAATTTATCGATTTGAATACCCTACAATACTGACAAAGTTATCTTAAATCGTATTTAGATAGATTTTTGGAAAATACCTTTTGATTTCATAGATATATTTTTTGAAGTTGTTGCAAGCCACTTAGATTTTTTCAATGCAAGCATATTTGTTCAAAAGTAATAAATAATTTAGAAGATTTGGGAAACATTCGTATTTCTTTATGGTTTTTCTGGTGAAAATTGGTTGCAAAATATTGACCTAAAGATTCTGGTTTCAAATAGTATTTTTGGAAAATTGCTTTGATATTTTTTAAAAATAGCTTTGAATACTATTCAATATTCATTTGAGTGGGTCAATATTTTGTAAAAATTTTCTTAACAAATTTTAGGATTATTTTAATATTTGTCTGGTTTAATTCAAATAGAGTAAATATTGGATAAAGCTTAAAGTCCCGTCGTGTTAAATTTAACAACAGGCTGAACCACATTTTTACATAGAAGGATTGTTGTCTAAGTAAATTTTGATTTTCTTATTGAAATATTGTGGTAAAACTTTCGAGTTCATAATTTTAATTTGGAAAAGGAAAATCATTGATGGCTACTTTGTTTCTCGAGTTCCTGAACGATTACAATGAAATGCCGCAGGAAAATTGTAGTTCATTTAGCATCGGCCTTCAGAAGGAGGAATCTAAAATCTTATGGGATAAGGTTATAGATGCTTATGAAGTCCTTTTACTTAATAGCGATGACAAAGATTCGGAAGAAGATTGTGATCATGCCAAACACACTTATAAGGAATGTAGGTTGGCCTACATTACTTTTGCTGCTCTAATGGGCGAATTGTCTCAATCCTTTTTAAATAAATCAGCTCTTTCCTCGACTCAGTGTGTGACGGGTGCTAGTGCAGCTTCAGCTAGTATGATGAGTCGTAATTCTAACTACCATATGAGGTTGTCACCTTGCACTATGGAAGTTTTTAAAGGGGATTATCGCTCATTGCCGTCTTTTCGCGATATGTTTACGTCCGTTTACATCAATTGCGACGATCTATCTGAAGTCGAAGACAATTTACAAGTGAAGATGCTCTTGAAATCGTAAAAAATTCTCCCTTGACAAACCAGGGTTTTCATAACGCTTAGAGAAATTTAAGTGATGCGTATGAAAATAAGAGAATTTTAGTCAATAGTCAACTCAAAGTTCTATTCAATGTTTCCTCTGTAAAATCCGAGACTTCAAAGGGTATAAAGAGTAAACCAGAGTTAACCAGGCCTTATTAATAATTGCATCTCTGTGTTACACCTACATAATATAGATATTTCTATGTGGGGCCCTATTTATCTTTGCTCAATTAGTTTGCCGGTCCTCACTATCCCTATTGGAACAAAATGTTGAGAATAAAAAAGAGATTCCCAAGTGGAGCGAATTGGACAACTTTTTAACGTCGCAATTTCAATCTCTAGAGACAGTCTTTGACTTTCGAAATTCTGAAATCTGAACATTTTGTAAAGAAAGGTCCGAAGGTCAATAAATTTAATAGGAATACTTTAGTAACAACGATATGGTAAATATAGAATGTGGGGGCGATGTGTTTTCTGCCAGAGAATTGATCGATTCGGGATCTCAGGCTACTTTCATTTCGGAAAGTTTGCAAAGAAAAAATGTGCTGAAGTCTCAGGGCTGAATGGTGTAGTAGCAGGGCCTATTCAAAAGCAATGTTCATTGGTTTTGAGTTCGATGTATGATTCTGGATTCAAATTACAAATCGAAAGTGTTGTTTTGCCAAGATTAACTGGAAAATTGCCACTCGATAATAGCCCAGGAAATACGCTTTGGTTGGATTTTGACAGGTCCACTTTCTAATAGCGCACAAGGTGTTTTCACCACAAGTGTTTCTTTTTATACTGATGTCAGGCTAGATAAACAAATAGAAAAATTTTGGACGCTAGAAGAACCACTAAAGCATTCTCCGTTCACTCCAGAAGACGAATATTGTGAGGAACATTTTAAGAATACAGTCAAACGAACTTCTGAAGGGCGTTATGTGGCTCGTCACCTTTTAAACCACAGTACTCAACTGATAAATGTTTAGGGCATTCACGAAAGAAAGCCAGGAAACGATTTTTGCGTAATGATGCATCCTTAGCTAGAAAGCCTGATTTAAATCACATGTGTCAGGATAAATATAAAGAGTCAGAGGCGTTAAAAGCTTTCGGTTTACCACACCATGCTGTGTTCAAGCCTGAAAGCTCTTCAACTAAAGTGAGAGTATTCAAAAAAGTAATCAATGTATTCAATTCATCTTGCATTTCTACAAATGGATTGAGCCTTAATGACTTGTTGTATTCTGGACCTATTTTGCAAAATGACTTGATGCTGCTTGTTATAAGATGGCGTTTTTATCCATATGTTTTTAATGGCGATATTGAGAAAATGTACCGTCAGATTTTGATTGACCCTCAACAGTCCAAATTTCATAGAATTATCTTAATGCAACAGATTTGGAGTGAGAGAAGCGAATGTGATGAATTTATATCCAAGAATTCATTAGATAAATGGAATGAATTCGTTTAAAATCACAAATTTATAAATAAAATCAAGATATCTCGGTGGATTGCATTTAAACCGTCAGCAAATTTGGAAGCTCATGGATTTTGTGACGCTTCTAAGAAAGCTTATGGTATTTGTATTTATGTTTGGATCGTAGATGACGATAATTTTATAAATTCGCATTTATTGTTAGCCAAATCTAGAGTGGCACACCTCAAAACGGTATCTCTGCCTCGTCTCGAACTTTGTGGGGCTCTTTTATTGGCGAATTTAGTGGAAATTGTGCAAAATGACTTAAACCTGAGTTCCACAGAATTGTTGGTGTTTAAGGTAAATGTTTGAAGAATTCTCAACTCTATTAGCTCGAATAGAATCTTGCTTAAATTCAAGACCTCTATATCCAGTATCGGAGAGTGTTGATAGTTTAGATTGTTTAACTCCTGGTCACTTTCTTATTGGTGGTCCATTATTAGCACCGCTTGAAATGGAAATCTTAGAAGCTCCGATATCTATTATAAATCGCTGGCAAAGAGTTAAAGCATTAAATCAACGTTTGTGTACTAAATGGAAAGAAGAATTCCTAAAGGATCTACAAAAGCGCAATAAATGAAAGTTTTCGAGAAAAGATCTATAGGTTGGTGATATGGTTGTGATTCTAGAAGATAACTTACCGACAGACGAATGGCGTTTAGGTCGGATAGAAAAATTACATATTGGTAAAGATGGCCATGTCAGAGATTTGCTTAAAACGTCACCTTCTACGGTATTGTAAAAAGTTTTTACAGGTGGACTACGAAGAGCGAATGCGACTGGTCTCCATCTATCGCCATTGCACAGGCTGATTGGCTCATGACCATACTTAGCGGACGTGTGAAAGTACGAGCCGATGTGTACGTTGTGGTGATATGCATCACACGTTATTACATAAGCCAAATAGAAGGTATATATCGGCTAACAAAAGGACTAGACATCAACGAAAACTAACTAAAAATAGACGGGAAAATTCATCCAGGGGTCAACGATCGTATAGTAGTCATGAGAACGAGAGACCTAATACGTCTCAAGCCCTGGTTTTGAGCAAAACCCAGGATCGTAACGCCCGTCGCAGACGAAATAAAAAATTCAATGCTGCTAAAAGGAGTACCGTCGCAGGAACCGTGTCGGTACCGAATATTAATGTCCACGATTCTATATTATTGAAGCCCACAGTGGTTTTAAATATAGAAGCAAAAGGTCGTTTCATTAGCGTTAGATATATGTATATATTATATATATTAGATGCTAATTCAGAGATTTCCATTATATCAGAAGAGGTAGCAAATAGAATATAGCTATAAATATTGCATTGTTTTTTTGAGGATAGGTCCATAAATGATCCTACGCCCATTACTGGCTTAAAAACACCGATGAAATTGGACATAAGTAAGTTTCATATGAGCCTAAATATCTGTACAAAATTTTATTAGGTTCCGTCCATAATTGACCCTACCCCCATATAAAGTCCCTTTAAGAAAAATACTTTAACGCTCTTTACTGGCTAAAAACATGAGTATAGCGATGAAACTCAACGCAAGTAAGTTTCATACGAGCCAAAACCTATGTACACAATTTTATGAGGATCGGTCCACAATTGATTCCACTCCCGATATAAGGTCCCCCTCATAAAATTACTTTAAGCTCACTACTGGCCTCAAAATACGAGTATAGCGCTGAAGTTAGACATAAGTATATTTCTTACGAGCACAAAGAATTTTAGGAGAATTGGTCCATAATTGACCAATATGTACACAATTTTATGAGGATCGGTCCACAATTGATTCCACTCCCGATATAAGGTCCCCCTCATAAAATTACTTTAAGCTCACTACTGGCCTCAAAATACGAGTATAGCGCTGAAGTTAGACATAAGTATATTTCTTACGAGCACAAAGAATTTTAGGAGAATTGGTCCATAATTGACCCTACCCCCTATATAAGGTCCCCTTCAGAAAATGACTTTAACGCCCATTACTGGCTTCAAAATGCGAGTATAGCTATTAAATTCGATATACAAAAGTAAGTTTCTTACAAGCCAAAATCTCTCTACCGAATTTTATAACACTGTGCAACAAGAAGATCTTTCCCGAGACCAACGGGAAATGAAAGTAGACCATCAGTAGACTAAAATCCTCAAAAGGGTTTGAAAAAGTTAGCTCGAGGCATTTAAAGTTTTGCAATTTTGTGAAAATTTTTCCCTTATATATATATGTATGTAATCCAATGAAATAAGTCAATATATAAATTACTCGTAGATATTTAAATTTATTAATGTTTATACTTTGAGGGCTTTAATTTCCTTTCTATTTTAATAGTTGTTAGTAAATACTCTACTAAAAATTTTCAAATTTTATTTGATTTATCGGAAAATAAAATTCAAAATTTTTAAATTTGTACGGAAGTAAAATGGATAAGTTTACTAAAATTAGATTTTCTATGGATCCCTTCCACCACCATCAGTGGTGATAGAGGGTATATATAACTTTGTCATTCCGTGTGTAACACCAAGAAATATTCATCTGACATTCAACAAAGTATATATATT
This sequence comes from Lucilia sericata, assembly GCF_015586225.1. Taxonomy (NCBI): domain Eukaryota; kingdom Metazoa; phylum Arthropoda; class Insecta; order Diptera; family Calliphoridae; genus Lucilia; species Lucilia sericata. The sequence continues at coordinate 364,999 of NW_023994288.1, forward strand.
TTTGATCCTTAATTCTGAGTCGATTTAGCTATGTTCGTCCGTCAGTCTGTCTGTGTAAAACACAGACAAAAATTTCAGACTACCTCGAAAAAATAAAGTTTTTCCCAATTCTTTCTGTTTCGATTAATTTTGTCACACATTATTTTTTTGTGCCAGGTATCAAATATGTTCAACCTCATAACAATTGATCCAATATTTCCCATAGCCTCCATACAAAGGTGTATATTCCCGGAAATTAGTTTACCGTTAATAACTCCCTCAAATATTCATATCAGTATCAACACAAAATTTTGTCTATACAAATATAATATGAATAGAAATCATACTACCAATGTAGATCTCAGTCGGTCCACAATTGGTCATAGCTCCCATATAAGGTCCGCATCCAAAAATTACCTAAACGGACATATTTCATTGATAAATAAAGCTTTTCTGATAAAATTCGAGCTAAAAATGTTTTGTGTACATACAAATCATTTTACCAAATTTCTTTTCGGATCGGTCCGTAACTCCCATATAACGCCCACTTCCGAAAATCACTTAAACGCACATATTTAATTGTCAAATAAAGGTATCTTGATAAAATTCGACACAAATATGTTTCGTATATATATGAATCACCCTACGAAATTTTCTTCGCTTAGGACCATATTTGGTCATAGCTCCATATAAGGTCCACTTCCGAAAATTACTTAAAGGCATGTGTTTCATTGATAAATAAAGCTATCGGTATAAAGTTCAAACTGAATATGTTTTGTGTACATATAAATCATAATACCAATTTTTCCCCGGATCGATCCATTATTGGTCATAGCTCCCATATAAGGACCTCTTCCGAAAATCATTTAAACTCACATATTTCATTGTCAAATAAAGCTATCGTGACACAAATATGTTTTATGTACATACATATGAATCACTCTACGAATTTTTTCTGGAGAGACCCGTAATTGGTCATAGCTCCTATATAAAGTCCACTTCCGAAAATAACTTAAACGCACATATTTTATTATTGAAGTAATATTCGACTTGAATTTCTTTTTTTGCATATAAATCATTATACGAAATTTTTTTTTTGAGCGGTCCATAATTGGTCACAACTTTCATATAAGGATCATTTCCGAAAATTATTTAAACGCACATTGTACATATAAATCGTTATACGGAATTTTACTTCTCAAAATCACTTAATACCACTTAATTCATTATTAAATGATTATATCCAGATAAAATTGGACATGAGTATGTGTATAGATAAATCATTATATTAAAATGTTTACAACTGGCTTATTAATATAAAATTTTGTGTACCTAATCAAAATTAGTTCCACATATGAATAAATGTTAGTACCCTCACTACGGAAACAACAATTTTGTCAAGCTATCTAAAAATTAGATAGTTAAATGGGTTTTAATAAAAAGTAGCTTGTTGGTGGAGGGTATTTAAGATTCGGCACAGCCGAATATAGCACTCTAACTTGTTTTTGAATCTCTTTGTCTGTTCAATAACTAAAAGTTGTTACTAATTTTCACAAAAATATTTGAAATTTATATTGAAATACAAAAACAGTTTCTGATAATTTGTAACAAATTTTTGTTAATGAACAGACATTCTATTTTCTAACAAAATTTCTTAATTTAAAGCTTAATTTTTAAACTTTTAAATAGCAAATCCCAAATTGATTACAATAAAATTAAGGACAATTGACCTGTTAGAAGCGGGATTTGAAGCAAAAAGCGGGATTTTTTATTAAAAAGCGGGATCGAAATCTAAGTCGGGATCAACCTTTAATTATTAACCCTATCTCTCATATAAGGTCCTCTTCAGTTAATTTGATGAGTAATATCACCCTGATGTTTGTAGAGGTGCATTCCTTTTAAGGCATACGGTTTGATGGTGGGTATATAAAACTCTCACTTGTTCATTTTGATTTAGCTGTAAAATGTTTATTTGCTAAATAAAATGTTTATTTAGCATTTGGCATTTTATTTAGCATTTTTTATTCCCTCCACCACCAACTATGGAGATATAGGGTATATATATCTTTGTCATTCCGTGTGTAACACCAACAAATATTCATTGAGACCCAACAAAGTATATATTGTCAGGCAACTATCCCCCAATACAACTGTGTAGTACGTAAACAATACATAGAGAATGTCAAATGAAAGAGGAAGAAATATAAAAGAGAATTCTTGTGGCAGTAGACGAGTGCAGTCGTGTTTTAAAATCGTGTTCGTATAATTGTTTAAATTGAATTGTTTCTTTTAATATTAATAAATATAATTTGTTCTTTTGTTTAAAATAGATACGTTTAATTGTTTTATTAATAATTCGTATTCGAAATAGAATTGGTGTGTGACAACTTCAGAAGTGAGATTACCCCGTGTTCGTACGTACATATTCGTAAATTTGATTTTGCAACAAGATGCCGAGTTTTTGTAACATGAAAATTAATCGTCTACGTAAAGAGTGTAAAGCAGCAGGCTTGCCGACGGAATGGAATGGAAGCCGCACCAATTTAATTGAACGTTTGGAAGAAAACTTGAAACGCACATCATTTGTTAGTTGCAGCTTAGTTCCATCGTGTAAATCATCCCCTACTTCTTTAACACAAACCAATTCTAGAGTAAAATTAGATAAGTCGCAAATACTGCACACAATGTCTCTGCCAATGCCAACGTCAACACGTCCAATTTTTACTACGTTTGTACAGTCAAATATTCAACAGGACAAGAACAACAATAATCAACAAAACGTTACGAGTATTGCAGCTTCAACAAACGTACAGACAACAACACCACAACGTATAGTAATGACGACAGGCCATCAGGGTGTGACGTCATCGATAGCAGATATGTATACAACGCACACACATACTCCAACGTTTGGTAGTTATTTTGAATTTTCACCACGGAATGTTGCTACAACATGCATGAACAGGCCGCTGATACAGAGTGTGTCTACCAAAGTGTTTATCAACCGTATGTTTCTAGGTTGAATGTTTCGAGGGCGATTAACAAAACTGTTGGTATGAATTCTGTTAAAAACGAAAATAGATAGAGTTTTGTAACGTATGCTGACGTGCACGGACAGAACAATCGTGAGAATTTTGAAACGAATTTTGTAGCTGGGTGCAACAGAACGAATAACGTGCATGAACATAACTTTGTACAGGAAAATTTACAAAACGTTTTTGTAAATGAGGCTTTGCCTAACAACGTACAACGTAACGATTATACACATGTTTTTACGCCTCGAAAACAGGTAACTTTTTCATGTCCAACGATCCCAATGGACAATTTTAATGGGTACGAGAACGGTCAACGACGAAATGTGGGCCCAAATTTTAATTTTGACAACGGATAGGCAACTGCACGCGAAGTGGTATCGTTATTACCAGAATTCAACCCTACTTCAGCGTCATCGTTGAATGCAAGACAATTTATTAATCTTGTGGAGGTTTTACGAAATGCCTATCGTTGGAACGACGAAATTTTGATTTTTGCAATTCAACAAAAGATGCAAGGTGCCGCTAAATACTGGATCGATTCTTTGGAAATGGTGTTTAGGACGAACAGCAAAATGCTTTCCGAAAACTAATTGAAACATTATGCCGCCGTCCGGTATTGTGCTTATACGACTTTAACACCCAACATGAAGTGCACACGGATGCAAGTGCTGTGGGAATAGCTGGTGTATTACTGCAGTCTACTGATGGTAAATCGTGGAAGCCCGTTTTCTACTTCAGTCGCCATTGTACTCCAACAGAATCATCTTATCATAGCTACGAACTCGAAATGTTAGCTGTTGTCGAATCGCTCGAGAGATACCGTATACACGTTTTAGGTAAGTCATTCCGACTGGTTACCGATTGTTCAGCAATAGCGAAAGCGAAACATAATAAAGATATGATACCTAAGGTAGCGAGATGGTGGATGAGGATTCTTGATTATGATTGCGAGATCGTCAATGTTGCCGTATGTGTCACGTCGATGCACTAAGCCATGCACCTGACCCAACCGCTCCTGTAATGGATGGGGTTGATCGTATAATGAGTCTGAATGTCGTAGTTAAAGATTGGCTGTTGACGATGCAAAACAGGATCCAGATTTATTAAATAATGTTGCCGTTTTGAAGGACCAAAAGAATTCGCCGCAGAAGGTGCAATTAAATCAAGATTATTGCCTGGTAAATAATCGTCTATACCGTAAGCTGGATGGTAATATAAAATTCGTTGTTCCTAAATCAGTTCGTTGGCGAGTGGTTAAGTCATGCCATGACGATGTCGGTCATTTTGGAATAGAGAAGACTATTTAATGAATACAACAGAACTTTTGGTTTCCAAAAATGCAAAAATACGTACAGAACTACATTGCGTCGTCGAATGTTGTTACAATCGTGCAAAGTCTGGTAAGGCTGAGGGTCAAATGTATATCAGTGAACCCGAACCCATACCTTTCCGTAAGATCCATATAGACCACCATTTGTTCGCAGCAAACGAGGAAGTACACACGTGTTTGCGATATCCGATGCCTTTAGCAAGTTTTTGATTGTTAAACCAGTGAAGTCGACGAAAACTCAACCCGTTGTAATGGTTCTAAACGAGATTGTGTCCGACAGAGGCACCGCATTTACATCGAAGGCGTTCGAACAATATTGCGACAGAAATAATATCAAGCACGTGAAAACAGCAGTACGAAACCCCAGGGCCAATGGTCAGGTGGAAAGGGCCAATAGTGTTGAGAGATCTTCAATGGAGTGTTAACTCGCAGCAAAACGCCACCTCAGGGTTTAGCCCCAACGAATTATTTTTTGATTTTAAGTTAGTCGATGTCGTACAAAACTATATAATTGCTGCAATTCATGATGACGTCGTGGACACAGCCACTGATATTCCCATCGGTGAAAAGCGTGAAATAGCGAATCACAACGTCTACAACGAGAACAATAAATGGAAAGCCCGATTCAATCAGAAACACGCTAAGCCCACTTTATATAAACTGAATGATCTAGTGATGATTGAGAACGAACCTGCTGCAACGGGCGAGTCCAGAATACTTGATAAAGATCGAAATCTGATTGAAGATGTTTCTGGGATGGCAGTAACATCAAGAAAATTCTTGTTCCGCATTCTCTTCAGACAAAATTAAACCGTGGTGCCGAAACTTGCCTGCATTGGACTTTGATGATAGCGAAGACGATGGAATCGAGGACGATCCCAGGTCAGGATTTGCCGAGCTGTCAGGCAACTATCCCCCCAATACAACTGTGTAGTACGTAAACAATACATAGAGAATGTCAAATGAAAGATGAAGAGATATAAAAGAGAATTCTTGTGGCAATAGACGAGTGCAGTCTTGTTTTAAAATCGTTTTCGTATAATTATTTAAATTGAATTGTTTCTTTTAATATTAATAGATATAATTTGTTCTTTTATTTAAAATAAATATGTTTAATAGTTTTATTCATAATTCTTATTCGAAATAGAATTGGTGTGTAACAATATATTCTGGGTCTTTATCAAATTCTGAGCCGATTTAGATATGTCCGTCTGTCTATGTAAAACACACTCACGTAAAAACGATACTAAATGAAATTCGGCCAAAAGATTCACTATTGCCCTAGGCAGTTTGGTATTGAAAATGAGCAAAATCGGTTCACATCTGGAAAAGTTATGAATCAAAATTTAAAACAATTCCGAAAAAAATAAGCAACGAAATAAGAATGTGTAAACAAATTCTGATATAATTTTCTCGAAAACTATGCAAGATAATTCCATTTAAAGAGCTTGATTCCTGCTGAAATTTGCCAGAATCGGTTCACAATTTCACATACCTCCCATACAAAAGTCCATATTCCCGGAAAATTAGTTTTATGTTAATAACTTCCGTCAGTATTTAAGATTCGGCTCGCCGAATATAGCACTCTAACTTGTTATAACATATTTTTAGCATTTTTAGCTTTTTTTGCAACTTCAGTATATAAACCAAAAAAGACAAATTTTTGCAACCATAAATGTATTACATACATATAAGTGTATGTATTAGCTGAAAAAATATTGCTTTTGTGGATCTTACATGATGAGAACTACCTCTATTTGTAAATATATAAATTAAGTATTTTTCCCGTACCACACGATAGTTCACTTTATATTGTTTCCAAGCAACCTAAGGTCTGTTTAGAGGTCTAAATTTAAACATAGTGTTCTTTTAAGTTCGTATGTAGACTTTGGAGAAGATAAATGAGGACTTTAATAGTTTTTGCTTGGATACAAGTCGCTCTCCTTTGGCAGTTAAAGATTTTGAAAGACAACTCAGTGCGTTTTTTAATAATTCTTTGTGTTATTGCATCAATTTCTATATTTTATATTTTTAATGATTGATTAAACATCTCATAATTGAATTTCATTGATTTATACTTGTTCTAAAAATCTAAACAATTTTTTTATATCGAAATTGCCTCATTATTTCCCTTTAAACATTTTTAACGCAAATAACTACACAGTTTCACACAATAAGGATATGATTTTTGAAAATTACAATTGAAAAATACTTAACACATGTCCTTTTAACAATAAAACAATAAATTCCAAAAAAGTAATTAAAAAATTATTTGAAATACCCAACGAAATTAACTGGAAATTTCAATATGCAAAATACTTTATTGGCGTGCAAATTCTGATGAAAAATAATAAAATGCAACAACAAATGCACCAACATTTTTATTTTAATATTTTTTTCTTGGTTTTCCCATTCTACACAATCTCTATTTTCAATTAGAAAATATAAATTTACTTTTTACGTGTTTTTTGAATTTTATTTATGAACAAAAAACTAAATTTTCTTAAAAAAGGTAGGCAAAAAACTTAGCTGATTCACTGTATGTATTTTGTTAAATGTTCCCAGATGACCAGAAAAGATTTATATTGGAAATAGGTTTAACCGGAAAAAATCAAAATTAAATGTCTACCCAAACACAAGTAACAAGAAATATGGGAAATGTAATAATTTACACTGTGATTCAAAAAAAAAAGCAAAAAGATTCATGAAGATAAATAACTTAAAAAATACGATTTTACATAAAAGTAGAATTTGTTATTTTAAGTTATCGAGCGACTATTTAAAAACTTAAGGGTGTGAAGTTAAATTCGTCTGCCAAATACGTCCCACGCCACATAATTTAAATAATTTTTCCATGAAAATTATAAATTATATATGATTTCTGTAATTTGTTTATGACAGCACAATTTTTTCTTGTGTTTTTATATTCTCATGTAATAATAATGTAAAAATAGAGTCCCTTCGACTCTACTTGACCGTTCGCGCGTAGTGAACTACCACGATAACCATTCTCAGGTAATATTTTTCGTATTCGTTGTGAAAATTTAAAAAACTCTACAATAAGTCAAAAAATTATGCAATTGTTAGAGAAAATTCGCAAAATTTCATACCCAGTTGTCTTTCCTTTTGTGAAATCTTTGTTTCTAATTCTTTCAATGACTTTATCTTGAAAGTCAAATGAATAGTGAAATTCAGTTGAATTTCTAGAAATTAAAAATTTTAAAAGATTTCATAAAAACACTAGTAAAGGAGAAATATTTTGTAATTCTTTGCGAATATTGGGAAATGTCTTAAAAAAATAAAGATTTCACAAAAACTCTAGAACAAGTCGAAAAAAATTGTTGAGAAAATTCTCAAAATTCCCTACACAGTTGCTATGGTGTCAGAAGTTTTGACCTTATTTAGGTATCGATTCTTTTATTGATCGTTTATAACAACATAAGTGTTGAGGATTGAAAGGTAATTTTTGTAAGTATGTATGAATGTATTTTATGATTTTGTGTAACATATGCTTTTTATGTTTTTTCAAAAAATCTTCAAAATTATCCAGAGCTGGAATTGCATATAAACTATATATTTTTGGGAAGAACTGGTCCTGGGCTACTTCCAGTTTTTCGGTACCCCGATTCATGTCTTCTCCAAATGCCCGTTGGATCCATTTCAAAATTCCACTATTTTTGGCAAACTTTTATGTTTTTTCAAAAAATCGTCAAAATTATCCAGAGGTGGAATTGCATATAAACTTTACATTTTTGGAAAGAACTAGTCCTGGGCTAGAAGACATGAATCGGTACCCCGATTCATGTCTTTTCCAAATGCCCGTTGGATCCACTTGAAAATTCCACTATTTTTGGCAAAATTTTATGATTTTTCAAAAAGTCGTCAAAATTATCCAGAGCTGGAATTGCATATAAGTTATATAGTTTTGGAAAGAACTAGTCCTCAAAATTCCTCAATTTTTGGCAAAATTTTATGTTTTTTTCAAAAAATCGTCAAAATTATCCAGAGCTGGAACTATTCCTGGGCTACTTCCAGTCTTTCGGTACCCCGATTCATGTCTTCTCTAAATGCACTTTTGATCCACTTGAAAATTCCTCAATTTTTGGCAAAATTTGATGTTTTTTCAAAAATCGTCAAAATTATCCAGAGCTGGAATTGCGCATAAACTATAAATTTTTCGAAAGAACTAGTCCTGGGCTACTTCCAGTCTTTCGGTACCCCAATTCATGTCTTCTCCAAATGCCCGTTGGATCCACATGAAAATTCCTCAATTTTTGCAAAATTTTATGTTTTTTCAAAAAATCGTCAAAATTATCCAGAGCTGGAATTGCATATAAACTATACATTTTTCGAAAGAACTAGTCCGGGCTACTTCCAATCTTTCGGTACCCCGATTCATGTTTTCTCCAAGAGTCTGTTTTTTTCATTTGAAAATTCTATATTTTACCACCATATTTAACGAGTAAACAATTATTTTAACTAAGTTTTATTTTACATATTTATTTTTTGTATATATTTTAATATATTTTTATATATTTATTATTTTTTGTATATATTTTAATATATTTATTATTTTTTGTATATATTTTAATATATTTTTACTTTTTATCTTAAAAAAGCATTTTATTTGGTCTTTGTTTTATTTAAAAAATAATTTTAATTAATTTGAAAACAAATTTTACAGTATGTGGAACGTATTTAAATTATGTTGTGTGGGACGTATTTGGCAGACGAATTTAACTTCACACCCTTTAAAAACTTTATATATTCGCCAATACAATACATTTAACTGTCTAATTTTTATATAACTTGACAAAATTGTTGTTTCCGTAGTGAAGGTACTAACATTTATGCATATGTGGAACTAATTTTGTTTAGGTTCATAAAATTTTATATTAATAGGCCGGTTGTAAACAGTGATTTTCGGAAGTAAAATTCCGTATAACGATTTATATATACAAAATACACATTTATGTCGAATTTTATCCCGATGACTTTGATTGTCAATGTGCGTTTAAGTAATTTTTGGAAATGATCCTTATATGGAAGTTGTGACCAATTATGGACCGATCAAGAAAAAATTTCCAATAGATTTATTAATTAATAAAATATGTGCGTTTAAGTGATTTTCGGAAGTGGACTTTATATAGGAGCTATGACCAATTACGGGCCTCTCCAAAAAAATTTCGTAGAGTGATTCATATGTATGTACACAAAACATATTTGTGTCGAATTTTATCAAGATAGCTTTATTTGACAATGAAATATGTGAGTTTAAATGATTTTCGGAAGATTTTCGTAGAGTGATTCATATATAGACGAAACCTATTTGTGTCGAATTTTATACCTTTATTTGACAATGAAATATGTGCGTTTAAGTGATTTTCGGAAGTGGGCCTCATATGGGAGCTATGACTAATAATGAACCGATCCAAAAAGAAATTTGGTAGAATGATTTGTACGTCCACAAAACATTTTCAGCTCGAATTTTCTCACAAAAGCTTTATTTATCAATGATATGTATTTCATCCGTCCGTTTAGGTAATTTTTGGAGGTGGATCTTATGTGGGAGCTATGACCAATTGAGGACCGACTGAGATCTACGTTGGTAGTATGATTTCTATTCATATTATATTTGTATATACAAAAAAATCGAAGTATCTTTGGTAGTTTCTGAGAAAACTACTTAAGAATTGGGAAAAAACGTTATTTTTTCGAGGTAGTCTGGAATTTTTACTCATAACTTTTTACGTCATTACGATACTGACATAGCTAAATCGACTCAGAATTCTATAAGGATCAAAAATATATATACTTTGTTGGGTGTCAGATGAATATTTCTTGATGTTACACACAATGGCAAAGTTATATATACCCTCTATCACCACTGATGGTGGTGGAGGGTATAAAAATACTTATTCTTGTATTTTTAATAATTTTTCAAAATGTGGGCAAAAGTAGACATCCACTTTTTAAATAACAAAGTTGATTTTTAAAGTTAGTCCAAAAAATTATTATTTTACGTGGCAAGTGAACTTTAACTTTTTGGACACATGACTTTTAACTTATAAAGCTGGAAAATTGAATTTATCTTCACTTAAAGTTACTGTGTATCTGATCCAATATTTAACAATCAGGAGAAAAATTAGTTCCATTTGTGGTCTCATTCTGATTTGTTTTATTTTTTTTTAACTAATATTTCAGAGTGATTTTATCGAATTTTTCTTATACACTATGTTTCCTAGATTTTAGGCAGGATTCTCGAGGAACATATGAAAAATGCTGTATAAAAAGTTTAATTCATACTGCTTTTTCAATAACACAGCCCAACAAAAAATTGTATAAATCGAAATGAGGGATTGCTACTTAAAATTTGAATCTGGCATTAGAATTTTTTTATTATATCAGGTTTTTATTACCACCATCAAAAGTATATATGTATATTCTGGGTCCTTATTAATTTCTAAGACGATTTAACCATGTCTGTCCGTCCGTTTGTTTGTCTGTTGAAAGCACGGACGGAAAGAGCTAGGAGTTGAAATTTTCCACAAATATTTCTTATAGGTAAGGTTTGTTTGGTATTGAAAATGGGGAATATCGGTCCACGTTTTCGCATAGGCCCCATACAAGTGGAAAATAAATAACATTTTATGAGGATCGATCCATAAATGACGCTACCCCTCATATATTGTCCCCTCCAAAAAAAGACTTTAAGTAAGTAAGTTTGTTATGAGCTAAAATCTCAGTACCAAATTCGCAAATTCATAATACAGAAGTAAGTTTCTTACAAGCCAAAATCTCTCTACCGAATTTTATAACTGACCTCAATTGACCGCTCATATACATATGTTCATGGTTAACAAGTTGGACAAAAATATTTTGTGTGTAAAAATTAATATGTATTAATATCGATATATGTATGTACGTCTTAGTCGAGTATAATATTTTTATTTGTTTTGATATTAAGTTTTATTAAATCCGGTTTTAATGAATGATAAGTTTCAAAATCCCGCTTTTTCAATATACATATTTGCATTAAAATCCCGCTTTTCAATCACTCGGATCCCGCTTTTATTCCAAAAGCATCTGGTCACGTTATTTATACAAAACATCTTTACATCGAACTTTCCGCATCAAATTCGGTAGGAAGATTTACGTATCTATAAATCCTATATATATAGAAAACAGATTGTTTGTTTGTTTGTTACGCTTTCACGGCAAAACTACAGAACCGATTTACATGAAATTTGGACCGCTAATAGGTCTAACCCCAAAAGGAACAATAGGTTATATAAGATCTTGATCGAATCCCACGCCCCTTTTTACGCCCACTTTTTGTGAAACTATTATTACACCAATTTTGCAATCACAATATGCAAAAACTACTAAATTTTGCATACCGATAGGTATAAGCTTGGAAAGAACTATAGGCTATATATAAGAACTTGATCCGATGCCACGCCCTTTCTATGCCCATTTTTTATAAAACTACCCTTACCTATATCTTATCCTATAATTATATGAAAGAGAAAGTCTGTTTGTTACGCTTTCACGGACAAACTACTGAACCGATTTACATGAAATTTAGAACACTAATAGTTCTATTCTTAAGTAGAACAATAGGCTAAATAAAACAATGATTTGACGTCACGATTCTTCTTATGCTCACTTTTAGCTATATATGTCATTGTTATACAAAATTTTAATTCGAATTTTAATTAATTCAGGATCAGGATTTGTAAAACAATCATTAAACCAAATTTACGTTCAGGCATACAAAAAACTACTGATCCGATTTTCATGTAATCTGTTATAATGAATGTTGTGGAATGAACAGTACGACACATTACATCTTCAAAACATCTTTCAAAATAAGTATTAAAAGTCCCATATCTCAGAAATTGCAACAGCTATAGTCCTCAAATTTTGTATGAACAACTTTGACATTCATATGAACACATGTTGGCAAAATGGGCAGCATAGCTACAGTGGGCGTGGCACCTCCCATATAAAGAAAATCTTAAATTAGTATATCTGACTTCATAAGCAGGGCTTGTAGGCAGAACTGCGCATTATGCACTCAAATTACCGTTGAAAACACAATTTTTTGAAGATTATGCATGTAATGTTAAAAAAATTCTTCAATGGATAAAATCCTGCAAACATATAAAATAATAGTGTGCAATGAATGCACTATGGCCCACAAAACATCCTTAGAAGCGCTTGATCGCACTTTAAGGGACATGAGAAGTAATTCTAATTTATTTGGAGGTGCATTAATTCTTTTAGCGGGTGATTTTCGCCAGACTCTTCCTGTGATACCTGGTTCAACACCGGCTGATGAACTCAATGCTTGCCTGAAATCATCACATCTCTGGCAACATGTTTACACGTTAAAACAAGTAAGAATGTATAGTCGGGCGTGGCCGACCATATGATACCCTACACCAGTTATGAATATTAAATGTGATTTATTTTTCATAATAAAGCATTTATCTTCAATATTCCCTTGTTCCGATATATTTAAGCAATTTATGGATGAAAAACTAATTTTCTGAAAGAGGCTTTATATGGGGGCTAGGGGCAAATATGGACCAACCCCGATAACATTTTGTGAATATATTTATATTTACATAATATTTTATTGTGCTGAATTTCATCGCGATATTTGTGTTTATAAGTTAATTTGGGACATTCAAGTAATTTTCTGAAGGGGACTTTGTATGGGAGCTAGGGTCAAATTGGGCCCGATTTTTATGAAATTTGGCAGGGTCATCAAGACTTCTATAAAACTTAGTTGTGCCGTATTTTATCGATCAGCACAAATCCAATATACTCTCCCCACTAAAGTGGTGTAGGGTATAATTAACAACAAACATGCGTGTACATTTGCAGAATGATAATTCATCTTCAGGTTTTGCAAAACAATTGCTGTAAAGTTTCCCTCTAACTTTTGCAGGATCACACAATCAAAGGAAGAGTTAATAAATTGTGTTTTTCCAAATCTTCAACGTAATTTCGAAAATAGGCAGTGGTTATGTGAGCGTGCTTTACTGGCACCCAAAAACATTGACATTAATTGTATCAATAATATTATTTTGAATAGAATCGATGGTAATTTAAAAACATATAAATCCATCGATACTGTTACAAATAATGATGATGTCTTCAATTACCCTGTAGAATTTTTGAATACAATTGATTTACCAGGCTTTCCACCCCACGAATTGAAGTTGAAAATTGGCGTTCCAATTATTTTATTGCGAAATATTGATCCACCACGTCTTTGTAATGGTACTCGATTAAAAGTTAAGAAATTATTGAACAACTTAATCGAAGCAACGATTATAACAGGCCATAAAGGAACGGATGTCTTACTACCTCGGATCCCAATGACAACATCGGAAATGACATTCGACTTTAAACGGTTGCAATTTCCTATACGTTTGGCATTCGCGATGACAATAACAAATCTCAGGGTCAATCCCTGCAAGTGTGTGGAATAAATCTCGAAAATCCATGCTTCTCACATGGTCAGCTTTATGTTGCATGCTCGCGAGTTGGGAAACCTTCAGATTTGTATATCTACGCGCCTGAGGGGAAAACGAAAAATATTGTATATCCCAAGGCTTTAGAATAGGAAATAATTATTAAGAAAAATTTTAATTGTAAATATTAAGTCAATTATATATTAGTAATTTTGTAATATTTTGTAAATTTATGCTAATGAATAGGAATAAGAAATAATTATTAAGAAATAATATATGTACATAAATATCATTAATTAATAAAATATTTTAAATATCAAACTTTCTTTGTCTTATTACTTTATGCTTTTGGATAGTGACAAACAAATATCAATTGTTCAATTCACAATCGATGTTGTAGCGTTGTATGCGTTGTATGTCAGCAGCTGCTACAATAGTCATAACAATGTTGTTGGTATTTTCTATGCAAAAGCACTATACAACTCCTACGACAATTTTTCATATGTTTTTCGAATGTTGTAAGAAAGTTTAGTGTTGCCAATTGTTTATTTCGACATATAAACAAAAAATTTAAACGATTTTAGTATAAAAAACGATAAAGTGGTAACACTGAAATCAAAAACAAACAGCTGTTTACCAAAACAAAAAAACTAAAATTTTATTAAAAACTGTTTATTTATTAGTTTAAAATGTGGAATAAAGAATATAAAAGCATTGAAAATTCAAAGAAATTAATTTGGTTTATTTCGCATGTTTAATTAATTTAATATTTTTTTGATTTTTTTATCTTTTGACATTGTTATGTATATTTGTTTTGATTGTTTTTTTTTTTTTCATTGAAAACATAAACTTATGACTTGCTGCAAAGATCTGTTCACAATCACTGTTACAACACTTTAGTAGGTACAATATACAACTTGATTGTGAATTGAACAAATTTTGAAATTTTTTTATTTTATATCGGCAAGAGTAGCAAACACGCCGGCTTTTAGCTAGTATATTTATAAAACGGACTGTTTGTTTGTGTGTTTGTTTGTTACGCTTTCACGGCAAAACTACTGAACCGATTTACATGAAATTTAGACCGCTAATAGGTCTAACCCCAAAAGGAACAATAGGAGATATCGGATGCCACGCCCCTTTTTACGCCCACTTTTTGTGAGACTATTATCACACCAATTTTGTAATCACAATATGCAAATACTTCTAAACCGATTAACCTGAAATTTTGCATACCGATAGGTATAAGCTTGGAAAGAACTATAGGCTATATATAAGAAATTGATCCGATGCCACGCCCTTTCTACGCCCACTTTTTATAAAACTACCCTTACCTATATCTTATCCTATAATTATATGAAAGAGAAAGTCTGTTTGTTACGCTTTCACAGACAAACTACTGAACCGATTTACATGAAATTTAGAACACTAATAGTTCTATTCTAAAGTAGAACAATAGGCTAAATAAAATAATGATTTGACGTCACGATTCTTCTTATGCTCACTTTTTTCTACATATATCATTGTTATACAAAATTTTAATTCGAGACTTACAGAAAACTACTGAACCGATAGGTCTGATCTCAGGATCGGACGCCGCGCCCCTTTTTACACCAGCGTTTTGTAAAACAATCATTAAACTGAATTCACGTTCAGGCATACAAAAAACTACTGATCATGAAATCTACATATATATATAAAAATGAATGTGTGTTTGTTTGTATGTTTGAACGTTATAGACTACAAAACTGCTGAACCGATTTTCTTGAAATTTTCACAGCGTATTCCCGTATGTCTGAAATAGGTAATAGGCTACTTTTTATTTTGAAATTTCAAGTGGGCGAGGTGCCACGCCCATATTAGAAAATATTAAATCCGTATATTTGAGATAATATAACAGTTAGAGTCCTCAAATTTTGTCGGAACCACTTTAGTGTCAATATGATTATTTAGGACAAAAAGTAGGCGGACTAGCATTAGGGGGCGTGGCACCTCCCATATAAATTAAAAACAAAAATTCGTTTATCTTAGAAACAATTACAGTTGGAATCTTAAAATTTTGCACAAATAACTTTAACATCCATGTTAACATTTTGGGAAATAAATTGGCGGACTACCCATGAGGGGAGCCGCTCTTCCCATATTAATTAAATACAAAAATTAATTTATCTGGGAAACTAATAGAACTAGATTCTTCAAATTTTGCATAAATTACTTTAATAATCAACTGAACATTTTGGGGAAAACGAGCGAACTTTCATATGGTGGGCGTGGAGCCCCCATATGAATTAATTAGAAAAAATCGTATATCTTAGAAACTATTAGAGCTAGAATCTTCAAATTTTACTTGAAAAACTTTGACATTCATCTGAACAATTAGAGTATAACGGACTTTCAATGGGGAACTTGACAACTCCCATATGACTTAAATATAAAATTTCGTTTATCTGGGAAACTAATAGAACTAGATTCTTCAAATTTTGCAGAAATTACTTCAATAATCATCTGAATATTTTGGAGGAAAAAGATCGGACTTTCATCTGGGGAGCTTGAAGCCCCCACACGAATGAAATAGAATAATTGTATATCTGGAAACTACTAGAGCTAGAATCTTAAAATTTTACATAAAAAACTCTGACATTTATGTGAACTTTTAGAGAATAACGGGCGAGCTTTCAATTGGAGGCTTGGCACTACATAAATGAATTAAATACAAAACTTCGTATATCTTGGAAACTATTATATTATTAAAATTTTTCATAGATAGATAGAAATTGGCGAACTTTCAGAATCTTCAAAATCGTTAAGTGGGTTTTTTATTTATACTTCTTTTAGGGTAGCAAAGCACACTGGGTAAAGCTAGTCTGTTATAATGAATGGTGTGGAATGAACAGTACGACACATTACATCTTCAAAACCTATAACATAATAATAAATATATATGAAACTCTTTTTTTACTTTTTCACTACATAACTAATAAACTTATTTACATAAAATTTGGCTACTTTTTATTAAAACCCATTTAACATCTAATTTTTAGATAACTTGACTTCATATAGGAGCTACGACCAATTACGGGCCTCTCCAGAAAAATTTCGTAGAGATTCATATGTATGTACACAAAAAATTTTTGTGTCTAATTTTATCAAGATAGCTTTATTTAACAATGAAATATGTGAGTTTAAATGATTTTCGGAAGAGAGCTTTATATAGCAGCTATGACCAATAATGGACCGATCCGGGGAAAAATTG
Source organism: Lucilia sericata (assembly GCF_015586225.1). NCBI lineage: Eukaryota > Metazoa > Arthropoda > Insecta > Diptera > Calliphoridae > Lucilia > Lucilia sericata. The sequence goes on from NW_023994288.1 coordinate 382,084, forward strand.
TTAGAATGATTTATACGTATACAAAACATATTCAAGTTGAATTTGATACCGATATGAAAGATATGCGTTTAAATGATTTTCGGAAGTGGACCCTATATGGTAGCTATGACCATCCGAAACAAATTTCGTAGAGTGATTCATAAATAAACGAAACATATTAGTGTCGAATTTTATCAAGATACCTTTATTTGACAATTAAATATGTGCGTTTAAGTGATTTCCGGAAGGGGGCCTTATATGGGAGCTATGTCTAATAATAAATCGATCCGAAAAGAAATTTGGTAGAATGATTTGTATGTACATAAAACATATTTAGCTCGAATTTTATCACAAAAACTTTATTTCTCAATGAAATATGTGTGTTTATGTGATTTTTGGAAGTGGACCTTACATGGGAGCTATGACCAATTGTAGACCGACTGAGATACCGATTGGGAAAAAACTTTATATTTTTTCGAGGTAGTCTGAAATTTTTACTCATAACTTTTTACGTCTTGAATCGATTTTACTGATTTTCAAACTGTACCGGGTAATAGAGAATGTTTTGGGTGAATTTCGAGAATTTCTATGGGTTCGTTTTAACGTGAGCGTGTTTTACACAGACAGACGGACGGACAGACGGACATAGCCAAATCGACTCAGATGAATATTTCTTGGTGTTACATGAATATTTCTTGGTGTTACCATCTATCACCACTGATGTAGAAATATGATATTGATTAGATGATACGCACATTTTTATGTTCACTTTTTGAAAAACTGCTATAACACCAAATTTCTAGGCTAAATATAAAAAAACATGAACCGATTTTCAAGAAATTTGACCAAATCCGAATAAATACACCTATAGCACTAATATCGGGCCTGTTGTGATGTTAATAAAATCCAATGACCTTTTTCCGTCCACTTTTTGTTACATTTATAATGCTAAAGAACATGATATATAATTCTCATAGTATATGAGAATTATTATTTAGTTAAATTTTTAATCAAAAATGTATTTTTATATGAAAACTCTAAAATGTTTGTAGATCCTTAACTAACTTTACGATTAGGTAAAATAAAAATCTGTATTCAATTTAATTTATTATCAAAAATCGATTTCATCTTAGACGTTTTCCACCGGAAAACTGTTTTTATTTAAAAACCTGTAATCAGCTGTATATTCTCAGAAAATAACTATTTTAAAACAGAATCTTTATTAGATCTTAAATGAATGTCTACGACGTATGCAGAATAAAAACTACTGAACAAAAACCGCTTCTAAAATAGGGAAAATAAAATATTCATATTACATTTTCATTTAAATTCTAATTTTTAATCGGCTGTGGTTCCTTCCTTTAACACCTAAATCTAACTAGAAAATCATTCATATCTCCCCTTAAAATTTCTATTTATATAACTCTTTAAAAAATTACTTTAAATAACTCTCAATTTGGGAAAACAATAAAGATCCGTAATCACTCATATTTTCTATACAAATCGAGTTTTATATCAAAAATAAAAAATTTTAATTTATTGTTAATCGAGATAACAATAAAAATATATGATCAGGTAAATATGCCATCAAAAAGTTATCTTGGCATAAATTTGGCTGCCATTTTTCAAATGCAGCTCAAATCTAAAAAACCACGAAGATATGTATATGACTACTCATTAGAGTGTACCGAAAGACAGCACTTTTGCAAATCTTATATAGGTAAACCTCTCAAACGATGCATAGAATGCATTGTTCATATAAAATTTGGATAAATTGATCTTTCGATATCTTTTTATACTTTTAGAAAATGATGAACCAAAAATTCTGCACAACTTTTTCTGTATGTAGCGCCGTATTTATTCTAAGCATTTCAAATTAAATAATAATTTTGAATAACTCTAGCACACATTTTCCACTTACCATCTACAAATTCCGAATTTTTTTTTAATTAGAGGAAGACGTGGATATTTTAATAAGTAAAATTATTTGGGTATCTGCTTTGTACATCTAACCATATTTGACCTTTATTTCTTCGGATTTAATAAGTGGCGTCTAAATTCAGTCAAAACTTTAGTGTGGATGTATAAAAGCTAATGAATAAAAATAATATGTTTGAAGATACTATTGTATAAATGGATGTATTTTTGAGAAAAATGATGAGACAAAAACGGTGGTTTTACTCTTTAATGAACTATTCAAAATTGTCTGTCAAATTAAAAGTTGTTTTGTTTTCTCCGTCATTCTTCATATTTTTTAGAACAGAAAAAAACTTAATTTTGTTATTTTTAAAGGAATTTTTCATAATTTTGTGCAGAATGTTTCATAATCGTTTCAGAGTTTCTTCAATTGCCTGTACTTTTTCAAATAGAAAGAAAATCGCTTGAAATTTTGTACGGTTAAGTATTTTTGTAGTTAATAAAATGCCCCGAAGTCTTTTGTCTCTATACACCAGGGGCACTACAATTCAAAGTACAGTGTGACCGAATTTAAACTGAACAATTCTTTAAATCAACTTCACATGGGAAAAATAAAACAACTAATTTGAAAGTGTCCTTAGTTCCCTACCAGAGATTGAGAATGCTGATTTCAGTATAATTTCTCAAAAAAACTTTCCTAAATGTTTCTACAAATTAGTCAAAATTTACTAATTAAAGCTCATTTTCAATTTCTAAATTTTCAAGGGACATTTTTGTCCAGAAACTGACTTAAAGTATTAAACAAAATGTAGAAAAATATAATAACTATTTTATCGTTATAAGCTAAATTTTGACATCTATTAAAAAAAGTATAGTCATTACAGACAGAATAATATTCTCTTTATTTTAGAAGAAACCCGGGAAACGCCGGGTACGCGTAGCTAGTATTTTATATATAAGATTTCATAACTTTTCACGTATTTTTAAGTCAGCAAAGATCATTAAAGTAATTTTCTCATGGACCGATACTGAATACATTTGGTAGAGAGGTTTTAACTCGTATAAAAAATATATGTGTCGAATTTCATCGCTTTTCTGCATTCTGTATTTTTAAGCAGGTAATGATCGTTTAAGTAATTTTTTGAAGGGCACTTTATATGGGGAGTAGGATCAATTATGGGCCGATCCACATAAAGTTTGATAGAGAGATTTTGACTTCATTGAAACTTATGTGTGTCGAATTTCATCACTATACTCGCATTTTTAAGCCAGTAATGAGCGTTAAAATCATTTTCTTGGTAGAGAGGTCTTGGATCATAAGAGACTTACTTATTTCAAATTTCATTGTTATACTAGTATTTTTAAGACAGTAATGAACGATAAACGATAAGGGAGCCTTATATGTGGGACCGATCCTCATAAAATTTATGTCGAATTTCATCGCTATACTTGTACTTTTAAAACAGATATGCCCATTAAAGCTGTTTTTCCACTTTTAAAGCTGGGGTCCACTTGTATGGGGGCTATCCGAAAACGTGGACCGATATTGCCCATTTTCAATACCAAACAAACCTACAGAGAATATTTGTGGAAAATTTCAATCCTCTATCTCGTTCCGTTCGGACTCTATCGTGCTTTCAACAGACAGACAGACAGACGGACGGACAGACATGGCTAGATCGTCTTAGAATTTAATAAGGACCCAGAATACATATACTTTTGTGGGTATATGACTAATATTTCGACGTGTTACAAACGGAATGACATCTTTTTTGATGGTGGGTATACAAATGCCAAATCTAGTTGCAAAAATGCTAAAATGGTCACACTGCATTGAAATTCTCTTTCCTGTTTGTGTAAAAAATTGTTGTTAACCCAAGATCAAATAAAATGTGCACATTGAGAAAGTGTAACTGTTTAATTTTTTATGCTATTCAGCAACATCAGTGTTGATAAAAGTTATTCAGCAGCAATGTTTTGTACAAACAGAAAATAACATGGCATTTTTATATGAGAAATATTAGTTAACGAAGGACAAAATAATGAAGTGGTGTAGTGGATGGAACGGAGAATTAACATACTGAGCGTTGCCGGTTCGATTCCTGGTCGATTTATCTTTTTTGTCATAAATAATTAAAATTTTTTTAAAAATCAATTCAAGTGTCGAAATTCGGTTCAACAATAAAAATTTAAAAGTTAATTTTTTTTATTTTTTTTCATAGGATCAACAACGTTGAAAATCTATTGTACCTCCCGTACAAAATTATATAAGTTTTATAACTATAACTATTGCCATACATTTTTCTCACACGTATAAATTATTTTAAATACAGAACATAGGTTAACATTTGTTAAATTTAGTACGCTCTGTAACAGTTTGTTAAGCGGTAATTTTGTTTTTAATTGGATATTGTAGGGCGTAATGAAAGTATTAAGGTAAATTGGAATCAATCCATAAAATGTGATAATTTATGAAACCAGTTTAAGGTGGAGGGTATTTAAGATTCGGAATAATAGCACTTTAACCTGTATAATTTTTAAGTTATTTTTAAATGAACCAGGATCACGAATGAACGAAATTTTGCTTCATATAATCTCTAGTTTCAAACTTATAATATCTGGTTCGTGTGTAATTTTGAGTGTCAGACGGTGTATTGTGTTTCGTTTGTAAGGTAGTAGGTAGACCTACAGAAGTATATACATACATATATATTTTGGGTTCATATTAAATAGCCGTTTATCTATTGAACCAGTTTTATAAAAATCTAACGGCTGTATTTATAAAAACTTATTTTAGGTTTATTAAACAATTTTAGGCAAAATTCAGGAAAATCGTATTTATAAACGTGAAATAGCTTAAAACACCTTCAATAATCCTTTGACAATTAGAAGAATTTTATTGTAGGCTCGACCCTTCTTTAAGCCAACAATAAGTTGATTTTTAACAATTTTTTTCTCAGATAAAGATTTTTCCAGTAATTTTAGATTGATTGCGAAAACTAATTATGGTTTCTTTTAAAATAAAATCTAAAAATTCTAATTTTAACGTTTACAAATTTGTAAATAAAATCCCAGAAAATTTTTAAACGATTATATTTTGAGGAAAAAACTCAAATCTAGGCATTATTGGATAAATGCATGAATATTTGACAATATTCCCATTGTCCAGCACTATTTTTAGGCAATTTGGAAGTGCCCGTCTGTCAACCAAATGATGGACAAAATCATTTGATTTGGCTTTTTCAAAGTTTGTTGGTTAAATATATTGCCATAAAATAATTAACCATGTAAATTATATTGATTAGTGTTATACTAATGCAAAATATATTCGCCGGCATTAAAATTAGTCAAATATCAAAGAAATTTATCAATATTTGCAAAAATTTATCAAAAATTACAAGGAAAATAAGTAAAAATAAGAAAATGTGTCATAGTGATGTATATTTTCTCGCAAAATATCCGTTATTCGGATACTTTTAATAATAATTAGAAATTATATGTTATATTTATACATCTGAACTAAATAGACATTTATTAAAGCCATATATATATATTTATTTTTGTTAAGTTTGTTTTTATTGTCAAAAATCTATTATAAACAAAAATATGAAATTAAGAAAACCGAATCAACGAATATTTTACCCTAATTGTACGCAACACTAACACATAAAATGACAGCCATATTGTACAGTGCTGCCAACTTAAACATAAATCAGCACAATAGTTAATATACGTTTATTATTTGTTTATGAATATCACAATTTTATTAATGGTTTTTAAGGCTAAAGTGTGCTTTAACTATTGAGTGCATTAAAAGCAAAATAAGATTTTTTTATAAATACAAGCGTAAATCTTTATCCAATTTATAGGGATTGGTCCATAATTAACCCAACTACCGCCATATAACTCCTTTTACAGAAAATCAGTTTATTGTCAATAAATAGCTGTAGGTAAAGCCCTAAGTCAATGTATAAAGCCACCTTCCGAAATTCAACTATTTGCTCTCTTGGGTATGATTTAGAAAAAAATTTCTCGATAACAGAAATTATGTATTTCATAACGATATTGTGCCAAAGTATTTGGTTTAATCATATAAAAGTAAACCATTCTTTGTTAGAAATCATTGTATGATATTGTTAGTTTTTAGGATAATAGAACTCTAAACAGAAGCAATTGTCCAAAAAATCTAAGGCAGAATTTTTGTAGGTTTTGAAATGTTTTGGTAGTTTTTTGTCGGAACATTGGTAAGAAAAATAAATTGTGAGTGGCAACTCAATTTGAGTTGAATTTGTTCTCTGCTGCTTTACCAACACAAATGAAACTATGGTAGTCTATGGTAGTATGTGTTTGAGATCCCCTGCTATAAAGCCCTTAAGGAAATCGTCTAAGCTTTCTTTTGAGCAAAAAAAAAAAAAAAATAATAATAATAAAGCAAGTAAAAGTGTTATATTCAAGCCGTAAATAAGCCTATAAGCATTAGGTTGATATTTAAAAAAAGGGCTTAAGTCAATTATGGACACATTGCTTTCCGATTAACAAAATATTAATTTTTAAAAACAAAATATTTTTGTCCAACTTTTAAACCATGAACATATCGTCAGTATATTATTGGTTTGACCCATACGCCAAACACTTGTTATTGAGAAAAGCGAATAAGAAGGTTTAGATAAACTTTTCTCAAAATTTACGTGATAGATTTTTTTTTAAATTTTCACACATTTGATTTCGACATATGTTTTGAACTAAATTATAAATTTACACACCCTTATGTAAAATTGAAAAAAGCTATTAATGAAAACAAAAATTCGTGTTTTATGGTTTATATCAATATTTTATTTTTGTTTTCCCTTTTTAGGGTCTATATCAGAGGAGATCAAGATTGCCAATACCAAAACGTTCCAAAAACAACCAAATTTTTCCATAGGGACAATTGCTTCTGTTTAGAGTTCCATTATTTTTAAAACTTATATGTAATATCATACAATGATTTGTTTCAAACATACATGGGAGTAGTTAATTATATCGACTATTTAATTGACGATTTCATTTTCATTAAATTGAAAAAATATATAATTATTTTTTTTCATTAGCATTATTTTGTCTAAGGGTAATGCTTTTTAATGAAACGATTTCATTAGTAATTATTTAAAAAGAAATTTTTATTACCATTATTTAATGGATTTTAAAAATTTTCGAACATTATTTCGAATTTAGAAATTAATTTCGAATATCCGAACATTATAATGTATTGTCATTAGGTGAAATCATGTATTCCAAATTTCAGCACATTCGGACTAGAAGAACTAGTTTTAACAGCTTTAAAAATTTTTCGAACACGAGTTCGAATTTTCGAAAAAAAAATTTTAGTTTTTATGACACAGAGGTTAATTTAAAAACATAAAATTTTTTTCGAAAATAATTTCGAATTTTCGAACTTAATTTCGAATATTCGAACATATTATTGTATTGTCATCAGATATACTTATGACTGCTAAATTTCAGACAATTTGGGCTATGGGAACAAGTTTTAAATGCTTTCAAGCCTGGAATCTTCGAAAAATTTTCCTGAATTCTTATCAAATATATTTTTCAAAAATTATAAATACTAATTAAATTCATTTTTGAAAATTCATTATCAAATTCATTACCATTATCAAAAAAATTTATAATGAAAAAAAAAATATAATTTTTATTAAATGGTACTTAAAATATTTTTCATTTGAATTTTTTCTATAAATGGTAATGAAATTTTAATTCCTAATGAAAAATTCCCATGTATGGTTTCAAAGAATCAATGGTTTATCTTTACGTAATTAGACAAAATTTCCAAATACTTTGGTACTATATAGTTATGAAATACATAATTGCTGTTTTCGAAAAAATTTGTACCAAATTGATTCCCGAGAAAATAGTAATAGTATTATATTCGGCTATGACGAATCATATATGTATATCGACCATCAGCATCTATCGTATAAATTGAGGACTTTATGGATAAATCCTTTTATTATACTACGGTTAAATAATTTGCTATTTATTGATAATAAAATTATTTTCCGTAAAAGGGGCTATATGGCTGTAATAGGATCAATTGCGGACCAATCGACATAGATTTAGGTTCTTAAAAAGCTGTTTCAACAGACAGACTGGCGGACATGGCTATATCGTCTTAGAATCTAATAAGAACCTAGAAAAAATATATACTTACAAACGGAAATACAAAATCAATATACATATTTTAATACCCATCAAAAAAGATTAATTTTGTGATTTCGTTTGTAAGGTAGTAGTCCCACCAAATTATATATTCATTCATCTGTCTTCTTAGAAAAAAATGAATTAGTATGGCCTCCAGTAGGTTAGTGGATTATGTTATAGTCAGACCTGACGTCGTGCGTTCGATTCCCACTCGAGGCATTGGTTAGGAAGTTCACAACGGGACCGATGCAGGCCAGGAAGTATTCCTTCGGATTTTATGTAACATCCTCATTTCAAACTAACGAACTTACTAACATTCATGAATCAGAAATGTTGAAATACATAGAAACTTAATATTTTCTTAGAACAAGGATAAACTTAAAATCGACGTATTTATTAAAATTCTTATTACTTTGCCATTACAAGGTCAGAAATGTTTATAAATTCATATGCATGAGATCAAAATTATCTCATCCTACCAAATTTGGTACAACTTGAAAAACAAAATCAAATCAGTTGCTGATCAGCACTTGTCAAAGCAAGGTATGTGCGCGACGTTTTTAAAATACACACAGAAATATAACGACAAAATTTTGAGAAAGCCGAATTAATGTAGGAGAACATGAGAGAACAGTTGATAGTTTTTTATATATAGACTTTGATATACGCTGGCTGTCAAAATCCATAATAAATGTTTGACAGTTAGTTTGTAGTCATTTTATTAGTATACTTTTATTTTGAATTGAATTCTGTTCTCTGCTGCTTTACCAACACAAATAAAACTATGGTAGTCCCAGCTGCATTTCTTGAAATTTTTAATCAGATTCGAGTCATTTATGGCTCTTCTGCACGATTAAAATTATCATATATGCGCTCATTTTCTGATAAATGATACATTCGTCGGGAGAAAATGGTACCCTACCCGCGACTCTTCTAAACGAGTCTTTTATGAGCCCCACTTCTGATCAGTTCTGACTCATTTTTTAATCTTTTTCGAGTCATTAATGAGCCAACTTACTGGTCGTTTTAGAATTATTTTCGAATCATATTATAGTAATTTTTGAGTCTTTTCTGAGTATTTTTTATGTTTGTTACAGACAAATACAATACAACAGAAAACACTTTTCGATCTTCCGACTGCTCGAAATGTACCCAGCAAAAAATCTGAAATTTTTGGTAATAGCCACTAGTTATTTCATACATTACTTGGTAATGAGTGTTCATTATCATCCACATTATTTCATTTAACTGAATAGGTTATTACTGGTAAAGAACAAAACAATTTGGATCTGTTATGGCTCAATTGTCTAGGTCGTTTATTTAACAAACAGGGGGTTCGTGGTTCGAGCCCTGCTGGATACTGTTTATTTTTTTTCAAAATGACATTCATTTATATATTTTTGTAAAATGCCGTTCTCAAAATTACAAAAAGCAACATGTTAATGGAGCATCGAGTAAGCGGCTGGAGTGAGAAACACAGAAAACAACTGAATGCCTGGGTTCAAATCCCGGCCGAGAATTTCTTTTATTTTTTGTTTTCTACATACAAAGTCGGCCCAAAATAACTAGCTATCACATAACATATTTGTAGGTTTATTTGTAACTAGTTATTTCGCAAAGTTTTTGTAATCAAATTAGTAACCATTTATTAATTTGTTTAAGGTAGGTACATATTATTTGAACCTCGTCGAACAAAAATAATTAGTTATTCACCCCAAAAGTAATTAGTTTCCACGTGATTCCAATATTACTTTCTAGATTACTAGGTAATGAAAATTTTTGCTGGGTAACTACAAAATAAATTTATAAACAATCAAATTTCGAACACCTGGAAGACCTATTTGTGATTGCTGCACATTTTGTTTTTCAAATAAATCAGATTTTAAACATTAATGGGAATTATTTAGACATAGTTTAGTGATTAGTCACCCAACTATCTTCCGTAGAAGATCATTAAACATGTAAAATTATTATAATTAAAGCATAATATAATTTCAATTTCCTTGACAGAAAATCGACTTTATAAGTATCACACAAATTGAAATACTTATACACTTAATTTTATAAACGAAATGAGAATTATATCAACTTATTTTAGGCCACACAAAATTTTTTGCCAACTCTTCTATAGGGGTCTTTCCTGAGCCCATTTTCTAATCAGTTTCCACTCATTTTTGATTCATTTTTAAGTGTAAGTGTTGCTATTCCATTGCAAACAAAAACAATTTCACAAGAAACAATTTTTGATCTTCCAACTGCTCGAAATATGATCACAAAATAAGTTTTTAAAACCATCATATTTTAAACACCAGGATGATAAATTTATAATTGTAATACATTTTGTTATTGTTTTGCAAATAATCAGTTTTCAATCATACATCGGGATCATTTTCGATTCATTTTTTAAGCGCTCAACTTATTAATCACGTTTAGGTCATCAATAGGAGTCAAAAATGAGCCAGTTTACTGATTAATCATCCAACAATCTTCCAAATGGTAGCTGGGTACCCAGCTAGCATTTTTTGAAATTTTTGATCACATTCGAGTCATTTATGACTCTTCTGCACGATTAAAATGATTATATAAGCGCTAATTTTCTGATCATAAATGATACATTCGTCGGGAGAAAATGGTACCCTACCCACGACTCTTCTAAACGAATCTTTTATGAGCCCCACTTCTGATCAGTTCTGACTCAATTTTTAATCTTTTTTGAGTCATTAATGAGCCGACTTACTAGTCGTTTTAGAATTATTTTCGAATCATATTATAGTAATTTTTGAGTCTTTTCTGAGTAATTTTTATGTTTGTTACAGACAAATACAATACAACAGAAAACACTTTTTGAACTTCCGACTGCACGAAATGTAACTACAAAATAAATTTATAAACAATCAAATTGCGAACACCTGGAAGAGCTATTTGTGATTGCTGTACATTTTGTTATTGTTTTTCAAATAAATCAGATTTTAAACATTAATTGGAATTATTTAATCTTAGTTTAGTGATTAGTCACCCAACTATCTTCCGCAGAAGATCATTAAACATGTAAAATTATTATAATTAAAGCATAATATAATTTCAATCACAATTCACAACACCTGGAAGACCTATTTATGATTGCTGTACATTTTGTTATTGTTTTTCAAATAAATAAGATTTTAAACATTAATTGGAATTATTTAATCTTAGTTTAGTGATTAGTCACCCAACTATTTTCCGTAGAAGATCATTAAACATGTAAAATTATTATAATTAAAGCATAATATAATTTCAATTTCCTTGACAGAAAATCGACGTAATAAATATCACACACATTGAAATACTTATACCTTTAATTTTATAAACGAAATGAGAATTATATCAACTTATTTTAGGCCACACAAAATTTATTGCCAACTCTTCTAAAAGAGTCTTTTTTGAGCCCATTTTCTAATCATTCATTTTGACTAATTTGTAGAATCATTTAGGAAAGTTTTTTTTGAGAAATTATACTGAAATCAGCATTTTTAAATACGTACAAAATTTCAAGCGATTTTATTTCTATTTGAAAAAGTACAGGCAATTGAAGAAACTCTGAAACGATTATGAAACATTCTGCACAAAATTATGAAAAATTTGGAAGATTTCAAACTCCTTTAAAAATAACAAAATTAAGTTTTTTTCTGTTCTAAAAAATATGAAGAATCCTTGAATCTTGACAGAGAAAACAAAACAACTTTTAATTTGACAAACAATTTTGAATAGTTCATTAAAGAGTAAAAGCACCGTTTTTGTCTCATCATTGTTTCTCAAAAATAATCCATTTATACAAAAGTATAAACATATTATTTTTATTCATTAGCTTTTATACATCCACACTAAAGTTTTGACTGAGTTTAGACACCACTTATTAAATCCGAAGAAATAAAGATCAAATATCGTTAGATGTACAAAGCAGATACCCAAATAATTTTACTTATTAAAATATCCACGTCTTCCTCTAATTAAAAAAAATTTCGGAATTTGTAAATGGTAAATGGAAAATGTGTGCTAGAGTTATTCAAAATTATTATTTAATTTGAAATGCTTAGAATAAATACGGCGCTACATACAGAAAAAGTTGTGCAGAATTATTGGTTCATAATTTTCTAAAAGTATAAAAAGATATCGAAAGATCAATTTATCCAAATGAAAATATGAACAATGCTTTCTATGCATCGTTTGAGAGGTTTACCTATATAAGATTTGCAAAAGAGCTGTCTTTCGGTACACTCTAATGAGTAGTCAAATACATATCTTCATAGTTTTTTTGATTTGAGCTGCATTTGAAAAATGGAAACCGAATTTATATCAAGATAATTTTTTGATGGCATATATAATAAAGATTCTGTTTTAAAATAGTCATTTTCTGAGAATATACAGCGGATTACAGGTTTTTAAATAAAAACAGTTTCCCGGTCAAAAACGCTTTAGATGAAAATCGATTTTGGATAATAAATTAAATTGAATATAGATTTTTATTTTACCTAATCGTAAAGTTAGTTAAGGATCTACAAACATTTTTGAGTTTTCATATAAAAATAAATTTTTGATTAAAAATTTAACTAAATAATAATGCTCATATACTATGAGAATTATATATCATGTTCTTTAGCATTATAAATGTAAAAAAAGTGGACGGAAAAAGGTCATTGCATTTCATTAAGATCACAACGGGACCGAAATTAGTGCTATAGGTGTATTTATTCGGATTTAGTGTATTAAACATTCTCTTCCTCAAACACTGTATGTTGCTGTATTGGTGCTGTAGCAGTTATTCATAAAGTAAACATAAAAATGTGCGTACCATCCAATCAATATCATATAGAGTTTTTTGTATACCCTCAACCACCATCAGTGGTGATAGATGGTATATAACTTTGTCATTCCGTGTGTAACACCAAGAAATATTCATCTGAGACCCAATAAAATATATATATTCTACATCCTTATGAAATTCTGAGTCGATTTAGCTATCTCCGTCTGTCCGTCCGTCCGTCAGTTCGTCTGTCTGTCTGTGTAAAACACGATCACGTTAAAACAAAGCAATAAAAAATCACGAAATTCACCCAAATCATTCCTTATTATCAGGTCCAGTTTGGTATTACAAATCAGTAAAACAGGTTCACGACGTAAAAAGTTATGATTAAAAATTTCAGACTACCTCGAAAAAAATAAAGTTTTTTTTCCCAATTCGTAAGTAGTTTTCTCAGAAACTACCAAAGATATTTCGATGAATTTTGTCACACATTATTTTTTTGTACCAGGGATCAATTATGTTCAAACTCAGAACAATTGATCCAATATTTCCCATTGCCCCATACAAAGGTGTATATTCCCGGATATAAGTTTATCGTCAAATATATCGGTACCAACACAAAATTTTGTACATACAAATATAATATGAATAAAAATTATTCTACCAACGTAGATCTCAGTCGGTCCACAATTGGTCATAGCTCCCATGTCCACTTCCAAAAATCACCTAATCACACATATTTCATTGACAAATAAAGCTTTTGTGATAAAATTCGAGCTGAATATGTTCAGAAGTTAAATTCCGTATAACTGTTTATATATACAAAAATACACATTTCTGTCGAATTTTATCCCGATGACTTTGATTGTCAATGTGCGTTTAAGTCATTTTCGGAAATGATCCTTATATGAAAGTTGTGACCAATTATAGACCGATCAAGAAAAAATTTCGTATAATGATTTATGTATATGCAAAAAAAATCAAGTCGTATATTACTCCAATAGATTTATTAATTAATAAAATATTTATGTGCGTTTAAGTGATATTCGGAAGTGGACTTTATATGGGAGCTATGACCAATTATGGGCCTCTCCAGAAAAATTTCGTAGAGTGATTCATAAGTACAGTAGTTTTCCGATTTAACGACCATTCAATTCTACGAACATCGCATTTAACGAACAAGCTAATTTTTGCTATTGAGTACCTTAAATAACGAACAAAAATTGTTTTTTTGTACTCTGTTTAACGAACCAATAAAAATATTATTATTTAAATGAAGATAAAATGACATTTATCAAAAATAACAAATAACCTAAGTTGTAGCAAAAAACTATACCGTTGTTTTAAGTGGTGCTTTTATACCCAAAATGGTAACACATTCTGGGTCCTTATTAAATTCTAAGACGATGTAGCCATGTCCGTCCGTCCTTCACATAATGACTTTAACGCTCATTACACGCTTAACAATACGAGTACGACAATGAAATTCGATACAAACATGTTCTATACTAACCGAAATCTCTAACAAATTTTATGGGAGTCTATAATTGACCCTACCCCATATCAGGCCCCCTTCAGAAAATTACTTCAACGCTCATTACTCGCTTAAAAATACGAGTATAGCGATGAACTTGGAGAAATAACTTTAACGCTCATGAATGAATTAAAAATACAGCGATGAAATTCCACACAAATATGGTTTGAAGGTGGGTATATAAGATTCTGAATTTTGTGTTTTGTGCTATTTTTATAAAAAAAGAATTAATTTTTATAAAATACATTTAAAAAATATTTTATGTACCTATTTTTAATTATTTTCCTACCAAAAACCCACGTTTTAGTTAGTACAGCATATAACGAACTTTTCAATTTTACGAACAGGCCTGACAACATATGTATATGTTCGTTAAATCGGAAAACTACTGTATGTACATAAAACATATTTGTGTCGAATTTTATCAATGAAATATGTGAAGTTAAATGATTTTCGGAAGATGGCCTTATATGGGAGCTACGACCAATAATGGACCAAAGCACAGTGGTCGAAAAACGCATTCTGGAGTCATTTAATTTAAACAGCATTGAAACATAATTATTTATTTTTGTTTCACTTGGAAAAGTATAAAAGGTTAATTTTAAACACATTGTATTTATTTTAATAATTTAGATAAAAAAATTTGCGCAACTGATACGTAGTTTTAAGGCAAAAATGCATGTTTCTAATCAGAATCAGAATTATAAGAACAAACAGCGTCTTCCTGTATATTTTGTTCTAAAAGTAAGTTTTGGACGTCATTATCTACTATTATTTGGTTTCGGGAATATAAAGAAGGGCGTTTAGAGATCGAGGAAATAAAATCATCAGAAGAGAAGTGAATGCATCAAATCTTCCATTGTGTTTTTTCTTGAATTCCTTAGATCCTTATTTCTCGATTCCTGAGCTTTTTCAGACATCATCCCTATTGGTAGAGATACTTGGTTTATAATATCGGCACCATGAATTAAAATTTTGTGCACGAAAGACGGCATATAAAACCATGGATATACAATACATTTGAAATGCATGTGTATTAACTTTATACCCACACGACATAGTTCGTAAAATTACACTAAATCTGCTTATTAATACTACATTGACTCTGGTAAAAATAGCGGCTAAATTTGGGTCTTGAAAAAATCTTCTTGCAGTGTTACCGATACTAGTATTTCCTGACCCAGGCCTAGGAATATCAACTAATAAAGACATTCTATTTCTTAATTTTTCTTGTGTATCCAGTTTAGTTTGTTGTCTTTGCCACAACCACGAATTTGACATTTTTTTATAGGCAATCGATAAGCAATGTGTAGAATGCATTCAAAGCATTTTATCCACGCATGGAGTGTTGACAAGCCATATTCAAACATATTTGTATTACATGATTGATTTTTAACAGCATTTAAGTCGTTCATCATTGTAGGTGAGGCTCCGCAAATGCCACATTTTTGCGACGAGGATTCTGTACTTTTCCCCCCTTTGTGTAAACTAACGCGGGTGGCCACTTTAAGATCCACAGAAGGGGTTTCATTCACAAGTTTTGAAACTTTGTTTATTCTCATTCTGCGAACTCTTTTGTAGGTGGTCCAGCATTAAAAAAAATAAAATTTCACTGTCCAACCAATCTGTATTGTGTTCTTCAAAATTCGAAAGAGTCCTGTTGGAGTTCTTCCACTTTTCTACCAGTCTACTTATAAAGCTTCTCAGTTTCTTTTTTATTTCGCGGCACTGATTCTCACTACAATTATTTTTAGGAATGATATTATCAAATACATGGGCCTCTACAGCAGAAAATTTGTTTGTGGGTACATCAATTTTGAAAAAGTGTGCATTTTGAGACTCATTGCGCCTAAAAAATACAATAACAGGTGAACGGGCAGACCATTTTGGACATTTTACAATAACAACATATAAAATTAATACATAAAATAGGCGATGTAGCCATGTCCGTCCGTCCTTCACATAATGACTTTAACGCTCATTACACGCTTAACAATACGAGTACGACAATGAAATTCGATACAAACATGTTCTATACTAACCGAAATCTCTAACAAATTTTATGGGAGTCTATAATTGACCCTACCCCATATCAGGCCCCCTTCAGAAAATTACTTCAACGCTCATTACTCGCTTAAAAATACGAGTATAGCGATGAACTTGGAGAAATAACTTTAACGCTCATGAATGAATTAAAAATACAGCGATGAAATTCCACACAAATATGGTTTGAAGGTGGGTATATAAGATTCTGAATTTTGTGTTTTGTGCTATTTTTATAAAAAAAGAATTAATTTTTATAAAATACATTTAAAAAATATTTTATGTACCTATTTTTAATTATTTTCCTACCAAAAACCCACGTTTTAGTTAGTACAGCATATAACGAACTTTTCAATTTTACGAACAGGCCTGACAACATATGTATATGTTCGTTAAATCGGAAAACTACTGTATGTACATAAAACATATTTGTGTCGAATTTTATCAATGAAATATGTGAAGTTAAATGATTTTCGGAAGATGGCCTTATATGGGAGCTATGACCAATAATGGACCAAAGCACAGTGGTCGAAAAACGCATTCTGGAGTCATTTAATTTAAACAGCATTGAAACATAATTATTTATTTTTGTTTCACTTGGAAAAGTATAAAAGGTTAATTTTAAACACATTGTATTTATTTTAATAATTTAGATAAAAAAATTTGCGCAACTGATACGTAGTTTTAAGGCAAAAATGCATGTTTCTAATCAGAATCAGAATTATAAGAACAAACAGCGTCTTCCTGTATATTTTGTTCTAAAAGTAAGTTTTGGACGTCATTATCTACTATTATTTGGTTTCGGGAATATAAAGAAGGGCGTTTAGAGATCGAGGAAATAAAATCATCAGAAGAGAAGTGAATGCATCAAATCTTCCATTGTGTTTTTTCTTGAATTCCTTAGATCCTTATTTCTCGATTCCTGAGCTTTTTCAGACATCATCCCTATTGGTAGAGATACTTGGTTTATAATATCGGCACCATGAATTAAAATTTTGTGCACGAAAGACGGCATATAAAACCATGGATATACAATACATTTGAAATGCATGTGTATTAACTTTATACCCACACGACATAGTTCGTAAAATTACACTAAATCTGCTTATTAATACTACATTGACTCTGGTAAAAATAGCGGCTAAATTTGGGTCTTGAAAAAATCTTCTTGCAGTGTTACCGATACTAGTATTTCCTGACCCAGGCCTAGGAATATCAACTAATAAAGACATTCTATTTCTTAATTTTTCTTGTGTATCCAGTTTAGTTTGTTGTCTTTGCCACAACCACGAATTTGACATTTTTTTATAGGCAATCGATAAGCAATGTGTAGAATGCATTCAAAGCATTTTATCCACGCATGGAGTGTTGACAAGCCATATTCAAACATATTTGTATTACATGATTGATTTTTAACAGCATTTAAGTCGTTCATCATTGTAGGTGAGGCTCCGCAAATGCCACATTTTTGCGACGAGGATTCTGTACTTTTCCCCCCTTTGTGTAAACTAACGCGGGTGGCCACTTTAAGATCCACAGAAGGGGTTTCATTCACAAGTTTTGAAACTTTGTTTATTCTCATTCTGCGAACTCTTTTGTAGGTGGTCCAGCATTAAAAAAAATAAAATTTCACTGTCCAACCAATCTGTATTGTGTTCTTCAAAATTCGAAAGAGTCCTGTTGGAGTTCTTCCACTTTTCTACCAGTCTACTTATAAAGCTTCTCAGTTTCTTTTTTATTTCGCGGCACTGATTCTCACTACAATTATTTTTAGGAATGATATTATCAAATACATGGGCCTCTACAGCAGAAAATTTGTTTGTGGGTACATCATCGTTATAACAATTTTGAAAAAGTGTGCATTTTGAGACTCATTGCGCCTAAAAAATACAATAACAGGTGAACGGGCAGACCATTTTGGACATTTTACAATAACAACATATAAAATTAATACATAAAATAGGAATTGGAGTGACCCTGCAGTTCGACAAAGAGTCAATGCATAGGAAAAAGACAGTGATTTCCACTTATGTTAAACCACCTGGTGGTCTCTAATTCGTCTTTCGTCACGGATGTACTCTTTGTAAACGAGAGTGAAGGTAATCGTCACTTAAGTGTCCCCTTTGTAAGCGAGAGAGGGGACACTTAAAAAACACTTGTCTGTCTCTTTGTAACCTATGGGGTGACGATTGACTTCCTCGTAGGACAAGCACATGTTAAAATAGCTAGTCACCTGGACAGTCGGTGGGTAGGGGTAACCCTATGTGGTAGGCTAAATAGGGAGTTCGGGACTGTCCGCCCGAACTGCTGGGGAATCCCATTAAATCCCGAAAGTTGCACTCCATAAAACTACAATATAGACCAGTTATAATATACTACCATATACATCACCTACCACAACCCATTTCTAAAAAACTAGAGGAACACTGGTCACAAACATTAATATGTTAGTACATAAATATACTTAAAAACAAGTAAGAGTGCTATTATATATTATATACCCTTCACCATATTGTATTTAAAAAATATCAATTTTATAAAATTTTTATTTTTTTCATTTTTCCGACTATATCATTATTATAGCAATAACAAAACATAATGAACAACAACAACGCTAAACGAAATAAACACACAAAAAACTAAATACACAAGGCAAGCAAACCAACAGACATCCAAACATACGAAACGAAATACACAAAAAAAAAACAAAATACACAACGCAATGAAACCAACAGACATCCAAACATACGAAACTGAATACACCAAGAAACAAAAACAATATACATAAGGCAATGAAACACATAGCCATCCGAACAGTGTTTCTAGAACTCCCTCAGAATAAAGTGCAAAATGACGGTCAAAAAAGTGCAAATTCGTTGAAAAAAGTGCGAAATTTAAATCAAATTTTTAAAAGTCTATTAAGCCATGTCTACCCCTCTGTACTGCTGTCTGTCCAGGTATAATGTACAGGTCGCAATATTTCACATAATTCAATGAGATGTATTATGTGAAAAATGCAAAAGACTATTTATGAAATTTCGATGAAATTCGGTACACACATTCTTCATGTAAATACGGAATTTAAAGTTCTCCAAAATTTTCGTTACGGTCCAGATTTTATCGAGGTTCAAAGTTCATATTTTTTTGGATTTTTTTCAATTTGACATCGTATATTTTATAAACTGTTTGTCCGATTTTAATCGTTCCCAATTAAAGCCTATGTCTTGTAGTTTGATAATATTCAAGATATTTAAGAATTTATAGTTTTATTGTTGATGAACACAAAAATAAATTTAAAAATTTGAAACAAAAATTCATACATGGGAATTTTTCATTAAGCATTAAAATTTCATTACCATTTATAGAAAATATTGTAATGAAAAATATTTTAAGTACCATTTAATGAAAATTATATTTTTTTCATTATAACTTTTTTGATAATGGTAATGAATTTTCTAAAACAAATTTAATTAGTATTTATAATGACAATACATTATAATGTTCAGATATTCGAAAATCGAACTAATATTCGAAAATTTGTAAAATCCATTAAATAATGGTAATGAAAATTTATTTTTAAATAATTACTAATGAAATCGTTCCATTAAAAAGCATTACCATTAGACAAAATAATGCTAATGAAAAAAAAAAATATAATTTTTTTCTATTTAATGCTAATGAAATAGTCAATTAATTAGTCGATATAATTAACTACTCCCATGTATGCAAAAATTAAATTCTTTATGAGAAAAATTTAAAGTTTTGAAATTTGTATGGAAATGATGTGGATTATTTTACTAAAAGTTGATTTACTTGGGATCCCCTTATTAGGAAATTTTTATATTTTATTGAAAACTAAAGGACGTTATTTGATGTCATCATCCTTACGTTAAAACTGAAATATTTTAAATAAAATATTTTCAAACTATAAGACATAGGCTTTAATTAGGAACTAAAACGATTAAAATCGGCTAATATTTTAGAAAATATACGATGTCAAATTTTATGCTTGTTGAAAAAAATCATAAAAAATTGAAATTGATAAAATTTGAAAATTTTGGAAAACTTTAAACTTCGTATTGATACAAAGAATGTGTGTACCAAGTTTTATCAAAATCGAAAAGGCTAAGATACAAAACCTGTTCGAAAACTTTTTTAAAGCCCCTAAGAATAAGTCACATATCGTCAAAACAAATGTCCACAAAATAAATTAGACTCCTTCGACCATAATTAGCGATTTTATTGACAAAAAATAAAAGGCTCTATATACAAAAACATTTAAATATTAAAAGTAAAAAGTCCAATTTATCCATTTTTATGTACGCCAATGTCAACTATCATAACAAATAATACGTTTCACCATTAAACAATTTGTTTATTTCATAAAAATAAATCGCGCTGATAGAAACAAACTTTTCAATTTAAATAGTTTTTTACTTCTCCTGTAAAATTTTAAAAATGTTAGATAGGGCCGTTTGCGTTTTAGGTGACGATATATACATGTAAGTATGTTTGTTATGCAATAATTGTAACAAATGTTTGAAAAAGTAAGCTAAAAGAGCGTTGTTTTGTTTAAAATTTGGTGTCACTACAATGTAGTGACTACATGCTAAACAGGCTAATTAATATCTTCCAAAAACATTTTTTGAAAAAACAAATAGGAAAGTATAGTCGGGCATGGCCGACCATGGATTATTTTTAATAACAAAGCATTTAAGTAGTTTACCTTAATTCCGAAATATTTCAACAATTTGTTGAAAAAAGTGATTTTCTAAAAGAGTTATATGGGGGCAAGGGCAAATATGGGCCCATTTTCATCAAAATATCTTGTAAATTGCGACCTGTACTTTGCGCACAAGACTTAAGGTGGGTGTAGGACTATTTTTTTTTTGTGCGTTACAAGCATCAGCACAAACGTATAATACCCTCCCCACTATGGTGGTGTAGGGTATAAAAATCATTAAAATTTAAAACATACAACAAAATAAAAATGTATGAACATGTATGTTAGAGCTTAAATTAAACCAATCTTGTTCCATACTTTCATTGTTTTATTTCAGGATCAAAAACTACATATCAATACATATTTAAAAGTAATTAAATACAATGATTACCAAATACTTTTAATATAATTCAATTCAGTGGTGTATTTGTTAACCCATAACCCAACAGTTCTTCCCCCCTATATATAAAATTTCAGTCTACCTCAAAGCCTCCCAAATATTTTGGTTTCCGTCTGACCCTATCAGAACGTCTAAGTCCTCCTTCTACATTAGCGTCCAGTTCGGTGGAACCCATCTCTTTGCGTGATGTTGATGCAGGTGAATTCTCCGCAAAACAGTACTTTGTTCATCCGCGTTTACTGCTGCATCGATTATTTGTGGTTGGTGCTCAACTTGTTCATCGTCTATATTTTCTTGGTGAGGTTCATAATTTGCGATATTACTCCCAACCTTTCTCATTTGGTCAATATGTCGTTGCCATACTCGGCCATCATCCAACAATATTTCGTTATTTAATTCACCAACTCTCTTTTTTATTTTGCCTAATTGCCACTTGCTCTGTGAAATGTAATCTCTCACTTCCACCCTTTCTTCCTCCTCAAAAATTCTTGTTGTTGTTGTTTCCTTTTCATCTTCGCTCTTTCTTGTTGCATTTTGTGGTAATAAAAGATCTAATCGATTCCGTATCTGTCGACCTAACGTCAGCATCGCTGGGGATTTGCCTGTTTCCATATGGATCGCACGTCGATACGCCAGTAATATTTTCGATACTTCATGTTTTAAATTATTTGGTGTGGCTTTAAGTGTTTTCAACTTATTTTTTAACGTTTGTACAAATCTTTCTGCTAACCCATTTGTAGCAGGGTGGTATGGAGCTCCCTGTTTATGCTTGATTTCATTTTTTATTAAAAATGTTTGGAATTTTTCTGAATCGAACTGAGTGCCATGATCAGTAACCAAAACGTTTGGAATACCCATTCTAGAAAAAATATCCGGGCAAACTTCAATTGTTGTTTCCGCTGTGATATTTGGAATTACGTAAACTTCTGGCCACTTTGTGAAAGCATCTACCAGCACAAACAAATATTTGCCACACATTGGCCCTGCAAAATCAGCGTGTACTCTTTCAAACGGTTTGTTTGTTGTATTCCAGTTGTGTATTGGTTTTTGTTTCACCGACTCAGCTCTCCACATTTGACACTGCATGCAATTTGATACCAATTTCATAATATCGTTGTCGAGTTTTGGCCACCAGCAATATCCTCTTGCTAAATTCTACATTTTATTGATGCCGAAATGTCCAAAATGTAATTCGTCTAAAACTCTTTTACGCAAGGAAGTTGGAATATATGTGCGTATACCACGAAGTATGCACCCTTGTTGCATACTAAATTCGGTTTGTGGAATACCAAAACGGTCAGCAGCAGGACATTGACGGCCGTATTTCAGGCAATCGCTCAGTAATTTAATTTCTTTTTCCTTTGCTGTTTCTTTGCTTAATTCTTTAACAGTTACAGGTAAATTTAAAATTCGTTCGACTTCTATGTCGTTCACTTCATCCCACTGATCCTCAATAATATTTTCAGGTAACCTTGAAACGCCATCGGCATTGCAGTTGTCTTTTGATCTTCTTACTTCAATTTCATATTGGAACGATTGTAGATATACAGCATAATGTTGCATTCTTGTGGCTGAGAGCAAAGGTAATCCTTTCGCAGGAGAGAAAATTTGAGATATAGGTTTGTTGTCCGTTACCAAAATAAATTTACGACCAAAAATATATCTATAAAACTTGTTAACGCCGAAAATTATGGCGTAGGCCTCTTTGTCAATTTAGCTATACCTCTGTTGTGTAGGTGAGAGCGTTTGTGAAGCAAATTGTATTGGCCGCTCTGATCCGTCCGCATACCTATGACTTAAGACGACCCCCACGCCATACGGGCTAGCATCCACCGCCAAAACTAATAACATTTTCGGATTATAGTGGACGAGTACCGTATCCGATTGTATTTGTCTTTTTATTTCCTTAAAAGAATTCTCACAATCGCTACTCCAATTAAAAGGTACACCTTTCTTTAATAAATTATTAATAAGATGTAATATGGTACTTAAGTGTTGTATAAACCGACCATAGTAGTTTATCATACCTACGAATGCCCGCACTTCATCACTATTACTAGGTCTTTTCATGTTTTCTATAGCTGTAATTTTGTTTTTTACTTTTCCAATGCCATGTTTATTAATTCTATATCCACAATACTCAATTTCATCCTTCATCCAATCTGATTTATTAACATTTATACGCATATTATGTTTCGCTAAACGCTTCAATACTTCTTCTATTCTCTCGAGGTGCAATTTGTCATTTTCAGCGGTAATCTTGATATCATCAAGAAATACGGACACGCCTGGAATATCATGAAGCAGTTGTTCGATAAATCGCTGCCATATTGCGGGTGCGCAGGCTACCCCAAACATCATTCTAGTCGGTCTAAAAAGGCCCTTATGAGTATTAACTGTTAAGATATGTCTGTCATATGGGTGGACTTCCAGTTGTAAATACGCTTGACACAAATCAATTTTTGTAAATTTTTGACCACCTGCCATTGTACTGAATAATTCTTTAATTGTGGGTAGGGGGTGCTCATCTATTTTCATCACTGGGTTAATGGTTATTTTGTAGTCACCACATAACCGCACCTTTCTATCTTTTTTTGGTACCACCACAAGTGGTGTGGCCCATTCACTAGAATCCACCTTCTCCAATAAACCCTCTGACACTTGCCTCTGTAACTCGGCTTCTACTGTCTCCATAAGTGAAAAGGGAACTTTTCTGGCCTTGAAAAATCTTGGGGTAGCAGACGAATCAATATTTATTCTGGCCTGGTAGCCAATAATTTTGCCTGCCGTTTGGAAATGCAATACTGGATACTTATCCAGTATATTCTTCAATTTGTTCTCAACGTTAGTTCCCGCATGAAGTGCTTGTACATTATTTACATTTCCTCTGTTGCCATTAAGAACATTGTACCAATTTACTTTTATTGTTCTTAACCACTCTCGACCAAGCAACGGTCCTCTTTTTGACTCTACCACATACAACTTCAGAGTTGGTGAATCCGATGGCGTTGGCATCACTAACACTCAAAAGAGTTACGGGGGCACCTGTGTCAATTTCAAAATTTATTTTTACATTATTAACCATTAAATTACAATAAAATTTAGAACGGTCAGAGTACTTATTACCCTCGAGGGTCCCTACCACCTCTTCATAGATTTGTAGCATTTGCTCGGCTGAATCAGTATTGTGCTCCTCCTCAATTTGGTTCACTTGGCGCTTTGCTTTAAAACATGCGCGTCTTAAATGACCTTTTACGCCGCAAAAACCGCATACTGTATCCTTATGCCTGCATTAGTTTGCTAAATGTTGACTGTTTCCACATCGGTAACAATTCCTTTTATAATGGTTTTCGGCAACTTATCCTGTTTCTTTTCTTTTGATCTATAATTACTGGATAGCATGTCTACTGTCATATCATTAGATGGCCATTGTTGCAATTCCTCTCCACCTTTTTCGGCACATTCATATGTCTTAGCTATGGCTAGTGCTGTTTCCAAAGTTAGTTGCCCCTTTTCAAGCAGGCGGCTTTGAATTTTCTGGTTTTTAAGTCCAAAAACGAATTGGTTACGTAAGGCTGTACTTAGATATGTGCCAAAATTGCAATGTATTGTCATCTTCCTTAAGCCTATTAAATATTCCTCACACGACTCATCCGTCTTCTGCTTCCGTAGATGGAATCTGTAGTTGGCTAATATTTCATTAGGTTTCGGGTCGTAATATTCGCTCAAAATGGATTTAATATCATTGTACGTTTTACTTTCTGGGACCTCTGGTAATAATTTATCACATAATAAATTATATGTATCCATGCCCATGTTATATAGTAAATAATTTTTCTTTTTTGCGATATCGCAATTAAAAATTTCCAAGGCCGTCTCCAGACGAGTGACCCATCTTGACCATGTGGACACATTAGCGTCAAACGATTCCATACTAAAAACGGCAGCCTGTGGTTGTGTATTCGCAGCTGGTGTCGCCATTTTGTATTTACTTTTATATTTTTCAATTGCAGCTCGTGTATTCTTTTTTTATTGTAGATTATAATAATTATTTTAACTGCGCTCTGACTTTTTCCTTTTAAAAAAATTATATATTGTTTTTATCCTTTTTATCCTCGTCGCCAGTTGTTAGAGCTTAAATTAAACCAATCTTGTTCCATACTTTCATTGTTTTATTTCAGGATCAAAAACTACATATCAATACATATTCAAAAGTAATTAAATACAATGATTACCAAATACTTTTAACCCTTTCCGTGGTTTTGTCGAATATATTCGACATTACAATAGACTATGTTTGAAGGCATTTTTTGAGTATAATTTTTAACTTTAGTTTTAATTTTTTCTTTTAGATGAAAATTAAGACTTTATTATATTTATAATTGAGTTTTGAAAGATCTTCCGTATTTTTAAAATATTTTAAAATCAGGTTTTAAAAAATTGTCACTAATGACTACTTTTTAAAAAGTGCTTTTTAATAACATATAAAAAACAGCTTCATTTAATGGCCAAAAAATAGTATTTATATGCGCTTGGATATAATATAGTCCGATCCGTATTAAATTTGATTGAGACATTTAAGATCCTATAAAACTTATTAAGGTTATATTTAATTTTGCATCATCCTTCAGGAGTGCTGGTAAATTTGGAGAAAATGAGTACCGATTTTGGGGTGGTTGCCCTAATTTTGTGAACCTAACAATCAACTCAGAAAAAAAGATTCAGTAATACCACTTCTTTTATCCTTACGAAATTTTTGAAATTTTTTTGTTTTTTAATTTAGAAAATATTATTGACAATTTATTTCAGAATTATAAACTTGCGTATTTGAATATAACCCTCATAATTCATTTGTTACATTAACATTTATATTGTTTCCTAAAAACACTTGGAAGTATGAGTAATAAACCTAACATCTATTCACCAATATTTAAGATTATTTCAACAGAATTTTCAATATTTTTGCGATAAGAGTACCTTGGCTAAAGTGTTGTGAATAAGACCCATAAAATTTTTTATTTAAAAAATAACTAAAATTATAAATATTAAATTGTTTCATCCGAATTTAACCCTTTTTAAATTTTTTCTTAATGAATAATTAAATGATTTGATGTCCTAGATTTTTTAAATACTTTTTCTGGACTAAGACGTAATATAAAAAGAAAACCAACAACAGGTTTTATATCCTAAACAAAATCGCTGTTACCTAGTGTTATTAGTTCTATAATATACATATTTAAAATAATACACTTCTTAGTTTTATTTATAGTGTTAATTATAAAATACAATAAACATATTCAAAAAGTTTTCGTGAGAATTTCTTAAAATTTCACAAAACATTTCAAAACAAAATTTTTGCAGTTCTCTAGAGAAATTAAACTTTAAAGTTCTTTAATTATAAAAAGTGCAAAATAGAAGAAAAAATGCCAAAAATGCACTTTTAATGCTAAAAATTTCGAGCGAAAGACGAAAAAGTGCTAAAAAGCATCTAGCACTTTTTTCTAAAAAATAAGTGCAGCACGAAAAAAAGTGCTAGAATTGCACTTTAAATGCCGTTATGGCAACACTGCATCCAAACATACGAAACGAAATACTCTATAACAGCCAAGCGCAGAAAGAGAGATGCTAAGAAACTGTTATTGTAGTGGTGAGAAAATACTAAAAAACACTTAGAAAAAATATTGCCTAATTACGCTTGTTATGATCAAATTTCATAACAAGTAGAATGGTAAATTTTACAAATAAAACATATTCAAAGAAAAATATAAAGATAAAGTTTTTTATTTAAAATGTGTAAAAAAAGTATTTAAAATACTGTTTTTATGTGTTTTCATTCTTATGCAATAGTGAAATTTTTTTTGGAGTGTACGAGTTTTAGCATGTAATTCTCTTGTTTACAAATTGTGTTGTTTTTACAAGTTGTTTTTGCAATTTTTGAAACAAAGCGACGTCAACCTACATTGTTGAATGCTGTTAAGCAATTGAAGAAAATTTTTTGTATTTTTACGCTCTTGCTGTGAGTTTTGTTTACGATCGGGTAGTGTACGTGCAGTGTTGCCATATATTTTTTGAAGAAAACTTTTTATTTTTATAAAAAAAACTTTTTTTCAACAAAAAAAAAAACTTTTTTTGTACTAAAATTACAAAATACCCAAGAAAAATTAGTGAAAAAATTAGCAAATTGTGGAATTTTAAATAGCTTAATGATAATTGGTACAGAACTTTTCCTTAACATCAGTAGCAAGGAATTACTGGATATTGTGGTCTTAGACACCATAAATTTACACTTGAAATATCATGATGAATCTATGTAGATTCTGTGTACTACAAGAGGAAACCTCTGAACTTTTGTAACTACCCGTCATTGGGAACTCGAAACACGAAGATTTTGTCTTACCCAGACCCAGATGATATCTTCAAACACTCACCGATTAATCCATTTATCTTCATGCGCGAATTTGGCCTAGTATGGTGAACCAATGGGCTGCACAAAATCTCTACAATATGGTCGAAGTGCATTGTGTCCTTAACGTCTATTCTAAGGGATTAAGGTCATCAACACCGGTCAATTTTTTTCAGTTTTTAGGAATATCTCGAATATTAATGGTATAAAATATTATTTTGTTAATGGTAAACATTGTTTTTTTTATTTTAAACTTATTTATTGATTAAATAAAATAAAAACTGAAAAACTGTATACATTTTCAAAAAACTTTTTTTATTGGAATAAAACTTGAAAACTTTTTTAAATCTCAAAAAACTTGCAAAAAAAGGGAAAACTTGACATATGGTAACACTGTGTACGTGTGAATTGCCGAAAATCTTCGTAATTTGAACAATATGAACCAGCGTTGCCAATTTAGCGCTAGATTTAGCGCCGCTTAACAATCCAAAAGTCGCATTTTTTCCTCTTAGCGCTTTTTTCAAGAAACGAAAAATCTTTTTATAACATAAAATTATTCTAGTTTAACAATAAAGATAAAACAGAATAATTTTAGACAGTACTCTGCTGTACAAATTTATTAAAGTTCCTTTTTCTAAACTTTCCAAATTATGAGTAATTCAAAGATCTTTTAGTGTGATGAGTTATTTTAAAACTTTAAAACTAAAATAAAAAATATTCACCTCTTTCGCCAAAAGAATTGAAATTTGTTTCTTCTTACATTTTCATTCCCTTCGAAGGGAAAATTGATTTCGTGAAATTCCACAACAGTTGATTTTGTTCGTAATAGCTTTTTATTAATTAGAAAATTCTATAAAAATTCACAACAAGGGAAGTTTTTCACGTCAAAAAAGGGAAAAGTTGTAAATTAACTTAATTTTAGTTAGGTTAACTTGAAGTTAAAATTTAAATAGCATTTCGTGAAAACTATTGATATTTTAATGTGAATAATACAAAAATAATTTTCATCGCACAAAGTTTGATTCACCAAAATTTAGCATTGTTTTTTTATAACTTCACTGTGAAGGAAACAATTACTTGACGATTACTTAAGTTTTTTCACAAAGTTTTGGCTCTTGGTTTTTTGGAAATGAAGAGTAATTAAAATTTATTATGGGGAATTTCAAAAAATCTCTTTGACTAGTTATTGAGATCCTAATCAAAATTCCAATTAAGGAGTAATTTTTTTAATAAACAAATTTTAGCTAAAAACTATTTATTTTTAAGACTGTGTAAAAATACAATTTTAGCGCTTTTTATCAATATCAACAAAAAACACACACTGAGTAATTTGGCGCTAAATTTTTAAATACAAAAGCTACAACAAATAATATGTTTGAAAGCTCACAGCTGCGGGAATATTAATAGCAAAACATAAGTAAAAACGTCAATATGACCAATATGGTATCAGTTATCGATAAAGTGCAAAAAAAGTATTGATTTTAATATTTCAAAATTTTAATTTAATGACGCCAGATCATGCATTTCGACCAATGTGAGAGCCGGGGAAAAATTGGTAGAACATATTCAAGTTGAATTTTATACCAATAGCTTTATTTATCATTGAGACATATGCGTTTATCTGATTTTCTGAAGTGGATCTTATATATCTTTTATATCTCCTAAATATTTTGTGTTGATACTGATATATTTGAGGGAGTTATTAGTGATCTTATCTTTGGTAGTTTCTGAGAAAACTACTTAAGAATTGGGGAAAAAAAGTTATTTTTTTCGAGGTAGTCTGAAATTTTTACTCATAACTTTTTACTCATAACTACCGATTTTCGTAATTATCGTGCACTGATTTTACAGATTTTCAACACCAAATTGTACCGGATAATAATGAATGTTTTGGGTGAGCTTCGTGAATTTTTATTGCTTCGTTTTAACGTGAGCGTGTTTTACACAGACAGACAGACGGATGGACATCGACTCAGAATTTTATAAGGATCAAGATTATACATATATACTTCGTTAGGTCTCAGATGAATATTTCTTGGTGTTACACACGGAATGACAAAGATGGTGTTTTTCGAATTTTTGCACTTTGGTGTTAAATTATTCCCAAGTGCCTTAAAGGGTTAATCTACCTTTTTTCATTTTATTTTAAATATCGGACTATATACCATAAATTCCAGTCATTTTTGGTAAATATGGCCGACAAATAAGTTTTATTTCGATATGGTACACTAAAAATTCCCAAATATTGCAAAATTTGACCTTCGAACTCCACAGTTTATGGTTTAAGAATGTCCGATTTTAATACAACTTCGGATATATATTTTATATTATCTGGACTATAATACTCTTATAATACTTTATGTAAGATGTGCAACAGTAAAGAATTAATACGTATTCTCTAAAATATATTATCAAATCGCAGGTACAGCTAAACTGTAATGTTATGATCCATAACATTACAGTTTATTGACCATAAATCCCCATGAGATCTCCTAAAAATTTTGAAATTTATTTAACAAACTTTCAAAAAACTGAAATTGGAGATTTGAAACGGCCATTGAAAAAAATCAAACATTTTTGACCATAGCTGAGAACGAGTTAGCTTTATCTTATAAGGGCAAAAACTAATATTCGAGCAATTATAGATATATTTTAAGTAACAAAATCGTGTTTTAGAATATATCCCAAAAAAAAGTAAATTTTTTTGTCACATTTCGAATTCATGTGCTGTGAGACACGTTAATGGCCTGGGGAATTTGCAATAACTTTTAAAGTTTTCAAGCAATTTTTGTGTTTTACATCTTATCGAAATGCTTACTCTGTGCACATTACGATTATTACTAAATGGCCAAATTTGAGCAAAAACTGAAAAAATCGATATTTTTCCCTTGTAAATGCACTCGGAAACTTCAGAGCCGTTGCGGCACCTGTTAACGTTATCCAATCAGCATAATTATACCCTACACCACCATAGTGGGGCGGGTGTTATACGTTTGTGCTGATGCTTGTAACGCACAAAAATATTGGTCCTACTCCCACCTTAAAGAGTACAGATCGACTCAGAATCACTTTCTGAGTCGATCTCCGTCCGTCTGTTCGGCTGGCTGGCTGTCCATGTAAACCTTTTGCGCAAGGTACAGGTCGCAATTTTCAATATATTTTGCTGAAATTTGGACCATACGTGTTTTTCGAAGCCTATTGAAAATGGTTGAAATCGGTCCATTATTTCACCTAGCCCCCATACAACCCTACCCCCCGGAAAGGGCTTTTGAGTTCATAATTATGTTAAATATTGTAGTATCTCTACAAAAATCGGCAAAACTTAGTTCTATATACGTCTTAATAATACTACCGATTTTCGTAATTATCGGACTTTATTTGACCCTAGCCCCATACAAAGTCCCCTTCAGAAAATGACTTGATTTTCAATAATTCACTGATAAACACTAGTATCACGATGAAATCCAACATACATAACTTTAATGTAAACGTAAAGCCATGTACCAAAAATTATAAGTATAGGCCCATATTTACCCATGCCCCCATATAACCTCTCTTTTAGAAAATCACTTTTTTCGACAAATTGTTAAAATATTTCGGAATTAAGGTAAACAACTTAAATGCCTTGTTATTAAATATAATCCACATTTTTAACATACTCAGTGGTGTAGGGTATCATATGGTCGGCCATGCCCGACTATACTTTCCTACTTGTTATACCCTACACCACTTTAGTGGGGAGGGTATATTGGATTTGAGCTGATGTTTATAACATACAAAAATATTCGTCCTAGACCCACCTTAAAGTATACCAATCGGCTTAGAATCGTTTTCTGAGTCGATTAAGCTATGTCCGTCCGTCCGTCCGTCTGGCTGGCTGTCCATGTAAACCTTGTGCGCAAGGTACAGGTCGCAATTTTCAAGATAATTGGGTGAAATTTGGCAAGTACGTTTTATTTGACCTAAGGACGAAAAATGGTTAAAATCGGTCCATTATTTCACCTAGCCCCCATACAACAAAACCCCCCGAAAAGGGCTTCTGAGCTCATAATTATGTTAAATATACAGATATATCGATAAAATACGGCACAACTAAGTTTTATAGAAGTCTTGATGACCCTGCCAAATTTCATAAAGATCGGGCCACATTTGACCTTAGCTCCCATACAAAGTCCCCTACAGAAAATTACTTGAATGTCCCAAATTAGCTTAAGAACACAAATATCGCGATGAAATTCAGCACAATAAAATATTATGTCAATATAAATATATTCACAAAATTTTATTGGTCCATATTTGCCCCTAGCCCCCATATAAAGCCTCTTTCAGAAAATTAGTTTTTCATCCATAAATTGCTTAAATGTATCGGAACAAGGGAATATTGAAGATAAATGCTTTATTATGAAAAATAAATCACATTTAATATTCATAACTGGT
Organism: Lucilia sericata; assembly: GCF_015586225.1. Taxonomy (NCBI): domain Eukaryota; kingdom Metazoa; phylum Arthropoda; class Insecta; order Diptera; family Calliphoridae; genus Lucilia; species Lucilia sericata. The sequence continues at coordinate 414,498 of NW_023994288.1, forward strand.
GTAGGGTATCGTATGGTCGGCCACGCCCGACTATACTTTCTTACTTGTTTTTTATGACATAGTTTTACCCATAGAACAATTCTAGATGGGAGATAGCCTGTCAGACAATTTTTTTTTTCCTTCATACAAGCTTGAATCACTCTAATGTACATGTCTCATACCCCGTTCACACGGTAAAATTATTCAGTTTGTACGTACGAATTACAAATGAATGAGTGTCATCTCTAATTTTTTATCTTAAATACATCAAGCTACTTTTTGTACCCTCCACCACCATCAGTGGTGATAGAGGGTATATATAAGTTTGTCATTCCGTTTGTAACACCGAGAAATATTCATCTGACACCCAACAAAGTACGTATATTTTTGGTCCTTATGAAATTCTAAGTCGATTTTGATATGCCCGTCTGTCTGTATAAAACACGCTCACGTTAAAACGAAGCAACGGAACTTTATGAAATTCACCCAAAATATTCATTGTTATCCTAAGCAGTTTGGAAAAATCAACAAAATCGGTAAAATAGGTTCAGAGTTATGAGTAAAAATTTGAGACAACCTCAATAAAAATTGTGCTTTTTCACATATGTATTTGTATTTTTTACAAAAACTACTGCAAATAAATTGATGAATTTTGTCAGCGTTATATCGCTATTATAATTGGTCATTGCTCCCATATAAGGTTTCCTGCCGAAAAACACTTAAACGCCCATAACCCATTACCAAATAACGATATTCATACAATCTTTGGCGCAAATAAATCTTTTATCTACAGAAATCTTACTGTACATTTTTTCACGATCGGTCCACAATTGGTCATAGCTCCCATACAAGGTCTCCTTCTCTACTGTGAATGTGTTAAAAATCGAAATCAGTCCACGATTTCTTGTACCACCCATAGGGATTAAACAAATGATAATTTTTCGCAAAAAATTAAATAAAAACTGTCCAAAACGAACAGGATTCGATCTTAAAATCTCCCAGTTGCTTGTTTTACGCCATTCCCACTACACTATTAACTACCCAGCGGTAAAAATACACATTATGTACTCGCTTATCTAAGTGATATTCCGTGGCAGTCAGTGGTGATGTTTTCACTTATTCTTCCGCTTAGATTTAACATAAAAGTGTCCTAGGCTGCCTCATCGATGTGCTCTCGCTTAGAATGTAAGCCACAATATCATTAAGACAAATTAAAATTTCACTTACATAATGTGTGGAGTTCTAAGCGAAGTTAATGAGACGCCTATAAACGCTTGCAAATAAGAATGTAATGTATGTAGATTACAATCCTATTTGCATTTGTAAGTTAAAGTACCATGTCTTCCGATTTTGTTATAGAAAATATATATACTTTTATATTTATTTTAAAATTATGCAAGTTTATTTAAAAATTATCATCAAATAATAAACATGTATTATAGTTACTTCAATAAAAATATAATTGAACAATTTTAACGAAGATAAATGAAATTAATCTTAATTTTCTTTTGAAACTTTCGGTCATCTTCCTTTAGAGATCCTGTAAATAATCAAGAGGAAATTGTCAGTATTAAAACTAGAATATATAAAGTAAATTTACCCCAATTTTTAAGTCCGTTTCTGCCATTTAGATCACCACAATTATTTTAAATTTTTGCAATAAAATAACTTTTTTAACAAAACACAACGTCACTTACAAAAGATCAACTTTAAACTGAAATAAAAAGATTCTTCTTTTCATGTAGTATACAAAAGAAAAATAAAACGGTACTTTAGTTAAGTTTTTTTTTTAAGAAATAAAAACAAAAAACATGAAAAAGGCAGCTAACTCTCTGCTTAAATCGTAATCTATGTTATAATTAAAGTGCATAATATGTTGGATTACGCTTAGAACGTCATACTGACGTCATCGAATATTATCTAATTACTTTGTTTCATTTACTGCTGGGTAGCTTCGTAATTGTTTGCAACTAATGTTCACAAAAAAATTCTCTTTCCTCTTTGTATAAAAAATTATTGTTAACCCAAGATCAAATAAAATGTGCACATTGAGAAAGTGTAACAGTTTAATTTTTTATGCTATTCAGCAACATCAGTGTTGATAAAAGTTATTCAGCAGCAATGTTCTGTACAAACAGAAAATAACATGGCATTTTTATATGAGAAATATTAGTTAGCGAAGGACAAAATAATGAAGTGGTGTAGTGGATGGAACGGAGAATTAACAAACTGAGCATTGCCGGTTCGATTCCTGGTCGGTTTATCTTTTTTGTCATAAATAATTAAAATTTTTTTAAAAATCAAATTAAGTGTCGAAATTCGTTTCAATAATACAAAATTAAAAGCAAATTTTTTATTTTTTTTTCATACAACGTTGAAAATCTATTGTACCTCCCGTATAAAATTATATAAGTTTTATAACTATTGCCATACATTTTTCTCACACATAGAAATTATTTTAAATACAGAACATAGGTAACATTTGTTAAATTTATTACGCTCTGTAACAGTCTGTTAAGTGGTAGTTTTGTTTTTAATTGCATATTGTAAGACGTAATGAAAGTAAGTCTAAATATTAAGGTAAATTTGAATCAATCCATAAAATTTCATAATTTATAAACCCAGTTTAAGGTGGAGGGTATTTAAGATTCTGCAATACCGAATATAGCATTCTAACTTGTTGCTATAACCTATTTAACTATTTAATTTTTAAATAACTTGACAACTATGACCAATTATGGTCATTTCCGAAAAGAGTGATTCATATATAGACGAAACATATTTGTGTCGAATTTTATCAAGATACCTTTATTTGACAATTAAATATGAATGTGCGTTTAAGTGATTTTCGGAAGTGGGTGGCTATGACTAATAATGGATCGATCCGAAAAGAAATTTGGTAGAATGATTTGTATGTACACAAAACATATTCAGCTCGAATTTTATCACAACAGCTTTATTTATCAATAAAATATGTACGTTTAGGTGATTTTTGGAAGTGGACTTTATATGACCAATTGTGGACCTACTGAGATCTACGTTGGTAGTATGATTTCTATGTTTCTTTATATTTGTATGTACAAAATTTTGTGTTGATACCGATATATTATCAGTTATCAGGAGTTATTAACGATAAACTAATTTCCGGGAATATACACCTTTGTATGGGGACTGTGAGAAATATGGGATAAATTGTTATGAGTTTGATCCCTTGATCCCTGGCACAAAAAAATAATGTGTGACAGAATTCATCGAAATATCTTTTTTAGTTTCTGAGAAAACTACTTAAGAATTGGGAAAAAACGTTATTTTTTTTCGAGGTGTCTGAAATTTTTACTCATAACTTTTTACGTCGTGAACCGATTTTACTGATTTTCTACACCAAACTGTACCGAATAATAAAGAATTTTGCGCGAATTTCGTGAATTTTTATTGCTTCGTTTTAATGTGAGAGTGTTTGACACAGACAGGCAGACGGACGGACAGACGGACATAGCTAAATCAACTCAGAATTTCATACGGATCAAGAATATATATACTTTGTTGGGTCTCAGATGAATATTTCTTGGTGTTACACACGGAATGACAAAGTTATATATACCCTGCATCACCATTGATGGTGGTGGAGGGTATAATTACAAAAAAATGCAAATAAATAGAAAATATACAACTTAAACTGTTGAAATAATGTTATTAACGTATTTTTGTATAATACACACACACACAAATATTGCAAAAAATTACAACATAATGAATGAAAAAAGTTCCTTTCTCTTGACTTATTATCTTTTTAGGATATGAAAATACTAGCGTCACTAAATTTTAACATTTTGCGCTATTATTTTGAGCAGTTTTTATATGTATATGTATTAGGCTTCGTTTCAAAAAATAAAATGTTTCCCGTTTTTGTGATATCACAACTTTTTAGAAGGTTTTTGTATCAGTGATTACTATGCTGTAAATATTTTTTAAAAATTCCAACTCCTTCCTCTGCATATCTAAGGCGGAACCACTGATTTTGAGCGACATTTTTTACAGAGCAGAAACTGCAGAATTTATAGGAAATCATGCTCTAATAATTGATTTTAGAGGAAAAATCAATAAGACTGAGCTTAATTTCACACCTTTATAATGCTTCAAAAGTGCATTTAGTATTATCCAAAGATGAACTTTTTTCAAAAAATATTTCAAAAAATTTTTTTCTTTGTGCATAATCAAAGTATGCTTTCTGCTGATACAAATGGTGCAAAAACAAAAATTTTATCAATAACCCTTTAGATGCGATAAGACTTTAAATTTTCATATTTTAAAATTTAAAAAACTATATTTCGAAAACCACGAAAGTTATAATTTGTTATTATACAAGTTTTATATGGGACATTAATTGGATGGAGTTTTATTAAATTCGGAGATGATGATGAAAAACACCATTGTTTGATGGGAAATTATTAAACCACAAGCCAACATTATAACCATCATAACACCTAAACAGATTACAATAATTTAAAAATTTTAACACTATTTTTTCAAGGGCATTGAATATTATATTTATGAATGATAAAATCAGGTTTTGATTTTTTTTTTAAATTGCATTTTTTCTTTTGCTCTAATGCATTTGTAGTACATCTAAATTCTGTCAAATTAAGTTTATATATCTTAAATTTTCCTGTAGAATAGTATATCAAAGTCGGATGTTCAGCAGTTTTCGGTCTATAAAAAAATGTCGCCCAATATCGGAATTTTGGGCACAGATATGCATATAAAGGAGTTGAAATTTTAACAGAATAATTACGCCAATATTAGCGCTGTTCCAAAAACTTTCATAAATGGTATGATATCACAATTTCAAAAATATTGCGTGAAGCCTAATATGTATATTAGAGTGATTCTAGCTTGTATGATTGTGTCTGACAGACCGTCCCCCTCTAGAAATGTAAAACTATAACATACAAAAAATTAGGCTGATTGGATAATGTTTACAGGTGTCGCAACAGCTCTGAAATTTGGCCATTTAGTAATAAATTTTGAAAATATAGATTTTTTCGGTTTTTGCTCAAATTTGGCCATTTACTAAAAAATTTTTGAACTTTATTGTAAAGGAATCGTAATGTGCACAGAGTAAGCATTTCGGAAAGATATAAAACACAAAAATTGCTTGAAAACTTTAAAAGTTATTGCAAATTCCCCAGGCCATTAACGTGTCTCACAGCACATAAATTCGAATTGTGTCAAAAAAAACTTACTTTTTTTGGGATATATTAAAAAAAAACATTTTGTTACTTAAAATATATGTATCTATAATTACTCGAATATTAGTTTTTGCCCTTATAAGATAACACAAACTTGTTCTCAGATATGGTCAAAAAGGTTCTATATTCTATATTAAATACTAGCTAAACCCAGTGTGCATTTCTACCCTAAAAACAGTATTAATAACAAGTTAGAGTGCTATATTCGGCTATGCCGAATCTTAAATACCCTCCACGAGCAAGTTACTTTTTATTAAAACCCATTTAATTATATAATTTTTAGATAACTTGACAAAATGTTTGTTTCCGTATTGAGGATACTAACATTTATGCATATGTCGAACTAATTTTGATTAGCTGATTTATATATACAAAGTACACATTTATGTCCAATTTTATCCCGATAACTTTGATTATCAATGTGCATTTAAGTAATTTTCGGAAATGGTCCTTATATGGGAGTTGTGACCAATTAAGGACCGATAAGGAAAAAATTTCGTATAATGATGTATATAAAAAAAATCAAGTCGAATTGTACTCCAATAGATTGATTAAATATGTGTTTAGGTGATTTTCGGAAGTGGACTTTATATATTATTATTGACAATGAAATATGAGCTTTTAAGTGATTTTCGGAAGTGGGCCTTATATGGGAGCTATGACCAATTGTGGACCGATCCGTAAAAAATTTGGTAGAATGATTTGTATGTATACAAAACATATTCAAGTTGAATTTTATCTCTATAGCTTGAGAATTCAATGAAATATATGCGTTTAAGTGATTTTCGGAAGTGGACCTTATATGAGAGCTATGACCAATTGTGGGCCTATACGGAAAAATTTCATAGAGTGATTCATATTTAGACAAAACATATTTGTGTCGAATTTTATTAAGATAGCTTTATTTGACAATGAAATGTGTGCTTTTAGATGATTTTCGGAAGTGGGTCTTATATTGAAGCTATGCCCAATAATGGACCGATCCGTAAAAAATTTCGTAGAATGATTTGTATGTACAAAAACATATGATTTCTGTTCATATTATATTTGTATGTACAAAATTTTGTGTTGATACCGATATATTTGAGGAAGTTTTTAATGATAAACTAATTTCTGGGAATATATACCTTTGTATGGGGGCTATGTGAAATTTTGGATCAATTATTTTGATTTCCAACACAATTAATCCCTGATTAAAAAAAAATAATGTGTGACAAAATTCATCGCATTATCTTTTGTAGTTTCTGAGAAAACGACTTAAGAATTACGAAAAAAACCGTAATTTTTTCGAGGTAGTCTGAAATTTTTACTCATAACTTTTAGCGTTGTAACGTTCAAATGTTCACTTTTATGTTAATTTTATTCTACCTTTAATAGTTTCTAGATAAACGAATTTTTGTATTTAATTCATATGGGAAGTGCAATTATTACCCAAATGTTAAAATTAATGTCAAAGTTTTTCGTGCAAAATTTGAGAATTCTAGAACTAATAGTTTCCCAGACAAACGATTTTTTTATTTAATTCATATTGCAAGTCCGCCAATTTTTCCTCCAAAATGTTCACATAGATGTTAAATTGCTTCGTGCAAAATTTTAAGATTCCAGCTCCAATAGTTTCCCAAATAAACGATTTTTTGTATTTAATTCATATGGGAGTACCATGCCGCCTATTGCATTCCGCTAATTTTGTGGATGTCAAAGTTGGATGTATGTGGGCGTGGCACTTTGCCACATTAAATTTTAAAATAAAAAGTAGCGTATAGTTTCTACCAGACACACAGGAAGACATTGTGAAAATTTCAGGAAAATCGGTCCAGCCTATAAAGTCCAAAAAAACAAACATATGTACATACATAAGGGTGGGTCGAAAAAAAAGTTGTGTCAGTCACCCTTTCCAAAAATATAAAACATATTTTTTTGCCACGCCTAGAAATACCGCCCTTTTTGTTTTTTATATATTACGCCGCCATTTTAATTCCGATCGTAACATATCATATATCAGTATTTATGGCTTGACTTTAGCTATATTTCGCTCTTAGAAAATTTTTTAATTCGACGTCATATTCCTGGCGCGACTTTTGATATCTCGGATCCTTCCCCAAAGTCTAAAATTGTGGCTATACTGGAATAAAGTACATTTAATTACATAAAATATAGGCTTTTAAAATGCTCACTTTTATACATAAAGAGCTATTTTACAGGTATTTAAAAATACCAGTATAGTTCAAACTACAAATAATTAATTTGCTAGGGATCGAAAACTATTTTTTTCAAATTAATTTACAATACAAAAATTGCATCCTACCCCTATCTTAACAAAAGAAAGATCATTTTATTCAGCATTTAATTATATAAAATTTATTTTATAAAAATCGATGAAAAATTAAAGTGTTATGCTAAGTTATATAAAAATGTTTTTCATGTTTTTTCCATACAACTACTTGCATGTTTCTTTTTTTAACAATTTTTAAAAATATTTATACTAATTTCTATAAAATGTGATAAATTTATTTTATGATAAATTAACCATTCTTTTAAATAGTTAAATATTTTTAAAGAAGTTCTTTAAATAATAAAAACTAATAAAAAATAAACCACTATAGTGCTGTAGGATATAATAAACTTTCCTCTTTTTTGATAGGAAGTAGGATCTGGAAAAAATAACAGTTTTACAATTCATTTTCAAAAAAATGTTTTCGACGGTTTTTCCTGGCAAATCAATTATTTGTTGTGAGAACGGTTGATAATGAATATATGAACATTTTTAAATATCTATAAAATAGCTGCATATGCATAAAAGTGAGCATTTTAAAAGCCTATATTTCATATAACTAAATCAGACGTCGGCGCTAGTATTATTCTGACAACGAAGATTTTCGGCAAATTATATGTACACAACACGATCGCAGACGAACTTCTAAACCAGCCAAGCGCAGAAAGAGAGATGCTAAGAAACTGTTATTGTAGTGGTGAGAAAATACTAAAAAAACACTTAGAAAAAATATTGTCATGATCAAATTTCATAACAAGTAGAATGGTAAATTTTACAGATAAAACATATTCAAAGAAAAGAAAAATGTATATTTCTTCACAAAGATAAAGTTTTTTATTTAAAATGTGTAAAAAAAGTATTTAAAATCAGAGTACAGATAGCGATCGAATTCAATTCGCTCGCGAGCGAGTTTAATTCGAGCGATTTAAATAATTCATTTTCTGGCGAATAAATCTATTCGACTCGCGAGTTTAATTTTTAAACTCGCGATAAGAGTTGAAAATTTAAAGAGCGTAAAATAGAACTCGCTCGCGATTCGAGTCAAAACGAGTTAATCGCGAGTTTTATAATTTTGTAAATGGAATAAATTTAAATTTATAAGGCATAATCAATTTATATATAAATATGACATAACCAAATAAGTTTCCCATTAGAATTATGTACGCAAATACATATGTACCTACATTATTTGCTGCAAAGTAGTAGACATTCAACACGTGTTTTATTATCTTCATAATAAAATTTTCCAAACCATTTGATTCACAATCAATAATCTAACTGCCTGTTTCACAATATCGAAACAACATTTTCTTTCTTATAAGTATATTGAAAACAAAAACAAAATTTTAAATTTATTTGTTGTTTTCAATATATTTGTAAGAAAGAAAATGTTCATTCGCATTTAGAGAAACCGGCAGTAATAAATAAAAAATTTTTTTAACGATCACTTGCATGCAGAGATACAAGCCGAGACGGCTCAAATCGGCGGCGGCTGGCGGTAGACAATATATTTCTTATACTTTCCCACTTTTGCTTTGTCAGACCGTCATAAAACCTACGGCTACACAATCACACATACATAATTATTTTCCATATTATTGGTTCTTTTTTACTACCACAACAGAACCTGTTTCTTGCACACACATTTTGCTGATTTTCGGCTCGAATTTAACTCGAATTCAACTCGTTTTCCACTCGCTCGTAAGCGAGTTGTATTCGCTTACGAAGCGAATACAAAACACATAAAACTCTAATTAAAATTGTGCTCGCGTGTTGAAAAATAAAACTCGCGATTTTGAATTTTAAAACGAGCGATATAAATAAAATAGCGATCGCGAGCGATATTTTTACCTACTCTGTTTAAAATACTGTTTTTATGTGTTTTCATTCTTATGTATTAGTGAAATTTTTTTGGAGTGTACGAGATTTTGCAAGTAATTCTCTTGTTTACAAATTGTGTTGTTGTTTTACAAATTGTTTTTGCAATTTTTGAAACAAAGCGACGTCAACCTACATTGTTGAATGTTAAGCAACTGAAGATAATTTTTTGTATTTTTACGCTCTTGCTGTGAGTTTTGTTTACGATCGGGTAGTGTACGTGTGAATTGCCGAAAATCTTCGTAATTTGAACAATATGAACGCGCAACGCTGTTTATAGCCACAGTATCAGATTTTGGGGAAGGATCCGAGATATCAGAAGTCGGGCATAGAATGTTACGTCAAATTTAAAAATCGTCTAAGGGTGAAATGTAGCTACAGCCAATCCATAAATATTGATATATCATATGTAACGATCGGACTTAAAATGACGACGTAATATATAAAAAACAAAAAGGGCGGTATTTCTAGGCGTGGCAAAAAAATAATTTTTATATTTTTGGAAATGTTATTATTAACATATCTTTAATCCTAGGGGGTGACTGACACAACTTTTTTTTTGTCCATAGAGATCGACCACTCCAATGTACATACATACCCTGCCAGCAACTCAACTAACTTTAAATGCATTAAAAGCCGACTTTTTCATCAACTAGTTATGGTTGATTCTTGGATTATTTTTAATGGAGCCAACTGACTATTTTAACATGGCGATGTCCTACGCAGTAGTCAATTGTCCGACTCTGCATGACTTTTCAACTAGCTTAAAGTTAGTTACTAAAAAACTTTAAGTTAGCTAGTCGGTTGTTTACGTTAATAAATACCAAATTTTGGAACATTTCTGCATTACATTGTTGTTCGTTTATAGTCAGTCTACTAAAGTTAACAAATAAAATCTTAATAATAGAGAAACAAGAGAAAACATGTTATTCTCTTATTTATTCTCTCCAGATAATTTTGGGACACTTCTGCATTACATGATAGGTAGCTTGTAGTTAGTCTTTAAAAGTCGGTTCTTTACGTTGCCAAATACAAAATTTCGGGACAGCTCTGAATTACATTGTAGTTAAATATAGTCAGTCTGTAAAAGTAAACTAGAAGTGAATTTTTCTCGTAGTCGACTACAAAATTGCTGGCAGGGTACATACAAACACACATTCATTTTTATACCCTCCACCACCATCAGTGGTGATAGAGGGTATATATAAGTTTGTCATTCCGTGTGTAACACCAAGAAATATTCATCTGAGACCCAATAAAGTATATATATTCTGGGTGCTTATTCTAATTCTGAGTCGATTTAGCTATGTCTGTCTGTGTAAAACACGCTCACGTAAAAACGAAGCAATATAATTTAACCAAATTCACCCAAAATATTCATTATTATCCGGTACAGTTTGGTATTAAAAATGAGCAAAATCGGTTCACATCGGGAAAAATTATGAATCAAAATTTAAAACAACTCCGAAAAAAATTAACATTTTTTACACATTCTGATGTAATTTTCTCGAAAACTATGCAAGATAATTTCATACATTCGTTTCTATACCAGATCTTGATTATTGCTGAAAATTGCCAGAATCGGTCCATAATTTCATATACTTCCCATACAAAAGTACATATTCCCGGAAAATGAGTTTTTTGTTAATAACTTCCGTCGGAATGTTGATATCTTCACAAAATATTACAAATTAAAATCTTATGTCAATAGAATTTATTGAGAGGAAAAATTTTCTGAATCGGTCCATAATTGGACATAGCTCGCATACAAGGTCCCCTCCCGAAAATCACTTAAACGCGCATAACTCATTATTAAATTAAGATATACATATAAAGTATTGCTTATATGCACATATGTGAAATTTTTTTCCGATCGGTCCATAATTGGTCATAGCTCCCATACAAGGTCCATACATTTAGCACAAATATTGCTCTTATATACATAAATTACACTATAAAATTATTTTACGATCGGTCCATATTTGGTCATAGCTCTCATACTAGGTGCCCTCCAGAAAATCCCTTAAATGCTCAATATTTATTGCCAAATAACGATATAGATACAGAATTTTGAAATTTTGTCTTTATATACATAATTGGTCATAGCTCCCATACAAGGTCCTTTTACGAAAATCTCTTAAACGCCATTACCAAATAAAGCTATTGATACAAAATTTGGCATAAATATTAGTTTGGTATACAAAAATTCTATTTCAAGATTTTTTCACGATCGGTCCATAACATGGGTCAGAAAATCACTTGAACACACATTAGTTATTACTAAATTACGATAAAGATACAAAATTTGACAGAAATATAGCTTTTATGTACAGAAATTTAGTTTACAGAATTTTTTACGATCGGTCTAAAATTGGTCATATCTCCCATACTAGGTCCTGCCCCTAAAAGCAATGTAACCGTATTTAACTAGTTGCATTATCAATTTGTGTAGAACAAAATTATATATATGTATTTTTAAAATCCTTAAATCTTTCACACACATGCACACATGAACATTAAATATCGTTAAAGCATATCTTAGGGCTAGTGATGCCATCAGATTTTTTCCAGAAATCCCTACGCTTATGAGAAAAAATCCCTTTTTTCCCTACACTCACTTTTTATTTTCCCTACACTACTTTTTTCCATTTTTTCAAAGTTTATCTTAAAAAAATACAAAAATAACATAAAAAAACTAAAATATTAGCTCCGTTTTATAATATACATATGTATGTATATATGCATTTCTTTTTTAATTTTTAGGAATGAAATTTCTAGAATTTAAATTTAAAAATTTTTTTTTTTTCAATTTTACATCATACAAATCTTCCAACCCTGACTCTTCAGTTAAGATTAAAAAAAACAAGACAATTGAAAGATTTATGGCAGTATCACGACTCGATGCTAAAAATTTATTTTATGTACCTCCAACAAAAAAAAAAATTCATAAAATAATTATTTTGAATAAATATAAATTTTCAGAACATTAAATTCATTTTTTCAATCCTGAGTTACTGCATTAAGTCCCCGACTACTCTATCTATAAGGAGTCAGAATATATCGCCCTACGGGATTGGCATAATCCAAAAATTCGTTTCAAGAAAAATGGATATGAATATTTAATGACATTTAACAATTTTTTTAATAACTTTTAAACAAATCAAGTGATTTTAAAAATCCAGATTCAGATAGTTATTAACCTCAACTATCTGAATCTGGATTTCTCATCTAAATTGAAATTAAATTTTTAGTTGTCTAATATTCACGAAAACGTGGGTTTTAGTTTTTACGTTTACAAAAAATCGATTTCAAAATCAAAAATAATAGACATATTTGAAATTTGATAAATCTATATGAAAGATTTTAGTATGTCGCATGTTTTGTAGACCTCAGTTCAAGAAACCCGAATTTTGGATTATGCCAGTCTTGTAGCGATATGGAATTTTTACTAACGATACACTTAAAACTGATTTCATTTTTAATTTTAACGTTTAATACATGAAAGAGTATATTTTTAGTTGTTAAAAACTATGAAATTGAAAAATCCCTACACGTGAAATTTTTGAAAAAATTCCCTACAAAAAGGGAAAAATCCTTACACTTGGCATCACTGCTTAGGGCGCTATAAAAATATAAAAGAAAATGGGGTTTGTAATGTTCAATAAATCTTGGAATTGTAACAGATTTAAGCTATTTAAATCTTGGGGTTTTTCTATTTAAGACATGAGAAAACTTATTTCTACAAATATTTGAAAAAGTATTAATATAAAATTAGCTGGTGGAGGGTATTTAAGATTCGGCTCAGCCGAATATAGCATTCTAACTTGTTATATATATAGATGTATGTGTAATGAGATGCCATTCAAATTATTGCAAGTTCGCCAATTTTTCCGAACGTTAATTAAGATTTAAATGTAACCAGTGTTGCCACAACTAAATTTTTATTCTAACCAAAATTCGAATAAAAAATAGCCAAATTAAGAAAAAAGTAAACAAAATTATTTTTATTTGTTTCATGTTTACATTTGGACATTAAAATAACAAATTAATTTTCTGAAGTGGAACTTGTAACTATGTTAAATTTCGTCGCTAAACTGGTATTATGAAGACAGTTATGAGCGTTAATGTAATTTTCTGTAGGGGATCTTATATGAGACGTATGGTCAATTATGGACCAATTCTCATAAAATCTGACAGAGATATTTTAGTTCCTTTAAAACTTGATTATGTTGAATTTTGTTGCTATATTGCAGTACATGAGCTTTAAGTCATTTTCTGAGGAGACTTTATGACGGATAGAGTCAGTTATGTACCGATCCTCATAAACTTTGACAAATACATTTCAAATAAAACTTTTTTATATTGAATTTCATCGCTATAGATGCTTTTTTAAGCAATACAGTAATTTTCTGAATAGGGCATAATATGGGGGCTAAGTGAAATCGTTGACCGATATTTCGCATTTTCAATACCAATCAAACTGGGTCAATTAAAAATATTTTGGCAAAATATTTCAGTTTTCTATCTTGTTTCTTTTCGACTCTATCGTGTTTTCAACAATAAATATATGTTTCTTCGCGGATTCGTTAACAAATGTAATTAATATTTATTTTAAAAAATAACTGAGTTTTTAACGCGTTTTAACGCAATTCAAAAATACTCCACATATGACTTTTTGGAAAACAATTTTAAATTATAAAATTCTTCCCATTTTATGTACAGATTTGGAGATTTCGTTCGAAATTTGGGTTTACATTATAATACCATGTAGCGGATGTTATCATTACATTCATAACTTCAGCAATACTTGTGAACGTAATCTATCCAAATTATTACTACCCAGCAAAAATTTTCATTACCTAGTAATCTAGAAAGTAATATTGCAATCACGTGGAAACTAATTACTTTTGGGGTGAATAACTAATTATTTTTGTTCGACGAGGTTCAAATAATATGTACCTACCTTAAACAAATTAATAAATGGTTACTAATTTGATTACAAAAACTTTGCGAAATAACTAGTTACAAATAAACCTACAAATATGTTATGTTATAGCTAGTTATTTTGGGCCCACTTTGTATGTAGAAAACAAAAAATAAAAAAATTCCTCTGCCGGGATTTGAACCCAGGCATTCAGTTGTTTTCTATGTTTCTCACTCCAGCCGCTTACTCGATGCTCCATTAACATGTTGCTTTTTGTAATTTTGAGAACGGCTTTTTACAAAAATATATAAATGAATGTCATTTTGAAAAAAATAAACAGTATCCAGCAGGGCTCGAACCACGAACCCCCTGTTTGTTAAATGAACGACCTAGACAATTGAGCCATAACAAATCCAAATTGTTTTGTTCTTTACCAGTAATAACCTATTCAGCTAAATGAAATAATGTGGATGATAATGAACACTCATTACCAAGTAATATATGAAATAACTACTGGCTATTACCAAAAATTTCAGATCTTTTGCTGGGTAGATACAACATCATCTAGAAAATGTAAATAAAGAACTAAAAGTCATGGTGAGATAGTAGAAGTCAAAGGTCATGAGTATCAAATCTTTGCATATATCGGTATTTTTGTTTGTCGTACGAGTTTAGATGTTATTACAACTTTTGTATACAATACAATTTCATTTTCCTTAGCTGTGTTACTTAAAAATATCAGTTGATTAATACATTAAAGATATTGTGATACTATTCTTGCATCAATTAGCAGAAAATACTTTATTAATTCTTATTAAATCATTTATCTAATTATTTCGGTAAATTAGCACAGTATCTGTTATAGGTATAGAAGTTGCAATTAGTTTATTAGTTTTTTAGATTAAAATTTGTAACTGTCATTAGACTTCTTTGCTTGTATCTATTTAAGAAAGCAGTTTAGATTAAAATTAGTTTATTTTGGAAAATGTACCTATTTAATTTTTAAATTTTAAAACAAAACCTTCTGAGATATTTACAGGCTGTACTCCCACAACGAATAAAAATAAACAAAACGACTTAGTCTCGCTTGTGCTTTCATGCAGTGAGGTTGGATGTACGCTTGATGCTAGAGAAACAAATAAAGAAATGTTTAATTTAGAATGGGAAAATGATTTTTTGTTTGCCGAAATTTTTTTTGGCAAACCTGAATGTTTGATTTGTAATCGGACGATGTCACGAACCAACAAATTGAATACAATTTTTAGAAAATTTCCCTTTTTGTAGAATATTTTTAAAAAATTATCTTTTATTATACAGTATAGATCTTATGAATAGTGAAATATACGTTGTTTTTGTTTTACTTAATTAATTTTTTCATAAATAAGATTTATTTGTTTTAATTGCTTTGCTTTTATAATAATTTTGATAAATTTTTTATCTAAAATTTCTCCAATAAAATATGAATACAAATCAAACACTGTTTTTTAGATTCGGGTAAAATTTTGAAAAATAAAGTATTTTCAAACACATAAAAATGCTTCTGATAACCCATTCTGGCATATTTGCAAAAAAAATAAATTTTGAAATATTAAAAACAGTTAAAGAGATTAAAAAAAATAATTAAAAATACATTTATTTTGCAAAAGTTCATAATTCTAAAAACATACATAGTTGTCCATCCCTGTATTAGCATGTACAAAAGAATGAAACAAGCGACAACACAACCACCTTTAATGAACGCTCAAGCGAGACTGAATGTGTTTTTAATATATGTGAGTATGCCCTTCAAACATTTAGAAGACAAAACTATTGCACATCACCCCAGACGCCACGTCAGAAACACTTCTGGACGATTGTCAGACGAGAACGCACATTTTACAAAAACAAAATACATTGATTTCGAATTTTCGTCTTCTAGAAATATACTTTTAAGTTACTTCCGGATGATAGTTAGAAGAGTGCATCCATTTTGCTTAAACAAAAAACCATGACTGTTGAATTTTTTTCATCTGGAAGTATACGTTTTAGTGACTTCTGAATGAGAGTTGGGTGAGAACACACATTTTACAATAACAAAATACATTGTTTCCTAATTTGTATCTTCTTGATTTGTATGTTTATGTCACTTCTGGAAGACAATTTGAAGACTGTTCACATTAATGTTGTATTTTATTCATCTGGAAGTGTGGATTGTAGTCACTTCTGGACAATTGTCAGACGAGAGCACACATTTTACAAAAACAAAATACATTGATTTCTAGTTTTCGCCGTCTGGAAGTATACTTTTAGGTTACTTCCGGATGATAGTAAAAAGAGTACAAAAACAAAAAAAAAAATATAAAAACTCCATTTTTAGCGTGAATGCGAAAAAAAAAATATAAATAAATAACGCAGTAATTTTGCTAAGTTCAGTGATGTTTTGTGTTTTGTCAAGTCATGTTCAGTTTTAATAATAATAATAATATAAATAGTGTAATAATAATAAAAAATAGTGTAATTAATATATTGTGAATCTTAAATAATAAAAAACAATATGACAGTGTTGTGTTAAAAGTCAACTGTTAATAAATATTTAAGAAGGTTTTGTTAATTGGTGAAGTTTATTAAATATATACCAAAAAGTAATTATCTTCAAGGATTATATAAATAAAATTAAAAAGTAAGTTGTCATATTCTACATTAAAATACTATTTTAGGAATAAGTTAACAACTCTAAACGGCTTCCATTTCCATTATTTTTAAACGAAGTCTAAAATGTTTAATTAGGTTAGGTTAGGGTTAGGTTGATAGGAGGATGTATACTACATCAAATCCGAAGAAATACACCTAGGCCACTATCGGGCCTGTTGTGCGCTCCAATTCATGAAAAAAAAAATTGTTCACTGAATGTATTATTTTTCCATGTTCAGAAACTCAGTTTCCTGGACGTAATTCCTAAGAATCTTCCAATCGGTGTTGGTTAAGAATGTTATTTCCGGAATAACATCACTTCCAAGATACTTGAATCTAACTTCGACGAATGCCTGACAATGGCAAAGAAATTGCTCTAGAGTTTATCTGTCCTCTCCACGTGCTCTACATTCGTCTGAATCCGCACGTCCAATTTTGTATAGATGTGCACGTAATCCTGTGTGTCCACTCAGAATTCGTACCATCATACTAACCTCAGACTTGCTCATTTTGAGGAGATTTCTCGTCTTGCTCTCATCAGGGTCACCCCATAGAATCTTTGTGGTTCTACCCACCGCACAGTGGTATAGGAAAAAAAAAAGAGGGAAATAATTCGGTAACTTCTAAACGGTTAATCCGATTTTAATGAAATTTGGTGTGCACAAAGAGGAGGTGTTGTCGAGTTTAGGTTTTGAATTTGGACCTTATAGGCCAACCAGGGGCCCGGCGGGGGGTCATCAAATTAGGACACCTCGGCTATGTTAAATTTTTAAAACGATCCTATTTCTTCATTTGAGTTCCGATTTAAAAAAAATTTCGTATATAGAATCTCCTCATCGAGCACTATAAAAAATGTTGTCATAGCAGTAAATTATCTCTTATAGTTTAGGAGATATTCGCATTTGAAAATTAAAATTTTAAAATTTTTACCGTCCTTACTTTAGTTTTTTTTGATAATAGCAGGTCCAAATATTCCCGATTTTCGCCATTTTGTTTTATTCGCTTAACAACAAGTTTATATATCAAGCAGTGAAAGAATTATGTAAAAATCATGACTGAGTCCAAAGTTATAGGCATTTTAATTTAAAAAATTAAAAAAAGGCGATTTTTTGTAATTTTTTTGGGAAAAAAGTATCTTTTTCTTTTTAAGTTATCTAAAAAGTTTCTAAGAAGATGTATATAGAATTTATACTTTTTGGAAAGCTGACTTTACATAAAGTACGATAAATGAAACAAAACC
Source organism: Lucilia sericata (assembly GCF_015586225.1). NCBI lineage: Eukaryota > Metazoa > Arthropoda > Insecta > Diptera > Calliphoridae > Lucilia > Lucilia sericata. The sequence continues at coordinate 432,710 of NW_023994288.1, forward strand.
TAAAAATTTTTGATACCGAGGGGACCAGGTCCATCCAAAAAAACCCTATTTTTTATAGAAAATTAAATTTTGAGCAAAAATTCTCAAATCGCATAGTCGATATCAAATTATAGTGACCTGTTTTATATGACCCAATATGTTCTTAATCATTTTGTAACGGGTTTCGATAACCCCGCCCCTGGTATGGATATAATAGGCAAAAAACTAAAAAATCCCATTTTTGGGATTTTTTAAAACTTTTTTGGGAATTCCGGGATTTCTAATAAGAAAATTCGAAATTTTGATTTAATTTTGGATTTTAAGTAAAAAAATCTACCTAACTGTAAAATTTCATCAAAAAATATTCATAAATAAAATTTTTATTGCAATTAGAAAAATTTGTATCTTCGCAAAAACTGAATAAAAAACATTTTTTAATTTTTTTTAAAAAAAGTATTCCGCGAATTTTTTAATTTTCAAAAATTATATACAGTTTTGAAAAATAGACAAAATTACCTTTCCATTGATATATAACATGCCTACCTAATGTTTTTTAAGTGACAAATTAATTAGGGAAAACTCAACATCTTTTAGAAAATTTGCCTAGCACTATTATTTTCATCCATAAGGTTAACTCTTAAATTTGTTACATATATGGATGAAAATAATAGTGCTAGGTAAATTTTCTAAAAGATGTTGAGTTTTCCCTAATTAATTTGTCACTTAAAAAACATTAGGTAGGCATGTTATATATCAATGGAAAGGTAATTTTGTCTATTTTTCAAAACTGTATATAATTTTTGAAAATTAAAAAATTCGCGGAATACTTTTTTTAAAAAAAATTAAAAAATGTTTTTTATTCAGTTTTTGCGAAGATACAAATTTTTCTAATTGCAATAAAAATTTTATTTATGAATATTTTTTGATGAAATTTTACAGTTAGGTAGATTTTTTTACTTAAAATCCAAAATTAAATCAAAATTTCGAATTTTCTTATTAGAAATCCCGGAATTAACAAAAAAATTTTAAAAAATCCCAAAAATGGGATTTTTTAGTTTTTTGCCTATTATATCCATACCAGGGGCGGGGTTATCGAAACCCGTTACAAAATTATTAAGAACATATTGGGTCATATAAAACAGGTCACTATAATTTGATATCGACTATGCGATTTGAGAATTTTTGCTCAAAATTTAATTTTCCATAAAAAATAGGGTTTTTTTGGATGGACCTGGTCCCCTCGGTATCAAAAATTTTTAGGTTTTGTTTCATTTATCGTATTTTATGTAAAGTCAGCTTTCCAAAAAGTATAAATTCTATATACATCTTCTTAGAAACTTTTTAGATAACTTAAAAAGAAAAAGATACTTTTTTCCCAAAAAAATGACAAAAAATCGCCTTTTTTTAATTTTTTAAATTTAAATGCCTATAACTTTGGACTCAGTCATGATTTTTACATAATTCTTTCACTGCTTGGTATATAAACTTGTTGTTAAGCAAATAAAAAAAAATGGCGAAAATCGGAAATATTTGGACCTGCTATTATCAAAAAAACTAAAGTAAGGACGGTAAAAATTTTAAAATTTTAATATTCAAATGCGAATATCTCCTAAACTATAAGAGATAATTTACTGCTACGACGACATTTTTTATAGTGCTCGATGAGGAGATTCTATATACGAAATTTTTTTTAAATCGGAACTCAAATGAAGAAATAGGATCGTTTTAAAAATTTAACATAGCCGAGGTGTCCTAATTTGAGGACCCCCCGCCGGGCCCCTGGTTGGCCTATAAGGTCCAAATTCAAAACCTAAACTCGACAACACCTCCTCTTTGTGCATACCAAATTTCATTAAAATCGGATTAACCGTTTAGAAGTTACCGAATTATTTCCCTCTTTTTTTTTCCTATACCACTGTGCACCGTTTCATTATTTCAAGAAGCCTTATGGGATTCTCTCATCCATATTTTTAATTCAGCTTTTGTTACGTCGAATGGTTTTGCGTTTACCAGGTTAACTACATCGAGCTCCCTTCCCTTTAAAGCTATTACATTCGCCCTTTCGTTGCCGACTACTACCGAGTGGCCTGGTACCCATATGATGTAAACCTTACCTCTGGGAGAGTATTCAGTTAAAGCTTTCTTACAATCCAATACGGTCTTAGATTTAATTCTATGACCTGATATCGCCCTAATTGCCTTCTGGCTGTCGGTAAATATATTAAGCCCTGTGGGCGCCATATTTATTCTAATCCAATTTACACATTTCGTTATTGCTCGTACTTCTGCCTGGAAACTTGTGTTATGATTAGGTAAACGGTGGTATATTTCTGTTTCTGGGTCTTCAATATAGAACCCCAGGCCCACTTTGCCCCCTAATTTAGAGCCATCCGTGTAGCAACGGATTCCTACTGGTATTTGCTCTAATGTTCCGCTTGACCAAGACATTCTATCTGGGATTAGCGTTTCAAAGTTTCCGACATATTCAGTGTCTGGTATGCGATCAGGCACGTCCGATGAATGTGTATAACCTTCCAATGTGTCCAGTATACATTGATGACGTGTCCTATAACCGTTTTTGGCCAGTTCGCATAAAGTAAAGAGCCGTTCGGCTGTAAGCGCCGCCTCATATCTTATATATGTTTCAATGGGTGGAATATCTAGCAACGTTTCCAGAGCCTTGGTTGAAGTAGTACACATGGCACCTCTTATACCCAAGCAGCATGTACGCTGAACTCCCTGTAGTAGTTTTTTGTCCAAAGCAGTCCACCAGATTATTGAAGCATAAGCTAGAATTGGTCCAATTACACTTTTATAAAGACAATTTGTCATAGTAGGACTAAGACCCCATTTCATGCCTATGGTTCTCCTACATATCGCCCAGCACCGATGTGCCTTGTTGATCCTATCCTCTATGTGGTGTCTCCATTTAAATTTCCGATCAAGTATTACATCTAAGTACTTAACTTAGTCTGTCACCGGTATCTTCTTGCCCGGGAAGAAGGTTCAGTATATGTAGAAAATTTTGTCTTTCTTGTGAAAAGACAGATTTCCATCTTCGCCGGGTTAAACCTCTCGGTTGAGCCCAGCTCAAGGCCGTATTCAGAGCCTCCTCAGCTCTTCTACACAAGAAATTTAGATCATTTCCCTTTAAAAGTATTACGACTTCGTCTGCATAGCAGACAGATCGAAGTCCTTTCTCGGTTAGGGTCCTTAGGAGGCTATTAATCGTGGTAACCCAGAGTAAAGGCGACAAAATGCCTGCTTATTGTTTGGCTTGGGTCACTTGACACGAAATTGTATATATAAGATATTTAATATTAAAATCAAATATTTTTAAAACCACCTTTTTTAAACACAATTTTATTAATTTTCATATAGCTTGGGCTTAATTATTCTTGTTAGTGCCAGTTGTTTAACATACTTATTTTATGTCAACTACTGTAGTTTAGTCTGGCGCCATCTGTTGTTCACTAGTTGTACAACAATGGTTATTAATTGACAAAAGCTTTAGTTGATACTAATAAATGCAACTCTTGATGTGTTTATCTACCACTAACTTAACATTAATTTTTTATCTAAGTTTTTTTTTTTGCCATTGATCAACCAACAGCAGCATCAACAACATTAAAATCTGTTTTTAAATAAAATTAAATTTTGTTAAAAGAGAAAAAAACTAAGGTGTTTTAAATAATCAAAGTAAAGTGGTGGTTCAACGGTATAGTACCAAAATTAAGGAGAATTGGTGTTCTCAAAATAAAATATATTGTACATAAACAAAAGGCTCAACAGAACCAGCAAATTGCCGGCAACCAGTGGTCCCATTAAATCTTGTGGCTGTCATCTCTGGATAGTGGCCCGAACATTGGTCCTTCGCCCTAAAAAGGAACCCATTGGCAAGTTAGGTTTAATAAAAATTATTTAGTCGCTCAAGGTATGTACATGAATTTTAACTTGTGGAAATTAAAAAAAAGTGAAAAAACCTGTCTCAAAGTGGCCTTTATACAGTGTCGCCATTTTTTGGTTGCCCGTTATTTTTTTTATGGTTCTTTGGTGTACTCTGCCGCGTCGCTGTTAATACAAGCGCCTTATTATATACCTTCGTTGTTCCTGAAGAATAAAGAAAAATAAAAAATTGTTTTGTGGTTCTTTTATGTACTCTGCCGCGTCGCTGTTAATATAAGCGCCCTTTTTATATACTTTTATTGTTCTCGGAGACACATTAGAAGCCACCTTTAAATTGATTTTTTTGGAATTAGTTTTTTTGTTAAACTTGAAAATTAAATTTAAAAAATGGAGAAGTTTATTGATGCTGCCGACGAGTTTATTAGATTTGAAGCAAGGCTTAAAGAAGAGGATTTTTCAGTTTACACTCTTGAAGCTTTAGACTTTGAAAAATCAGAGTTAAATAAATTGTGGGAAAAATTTAAAATTATTTATGAAACCTATGTAGAGGGGACGGTAGAAAAAAAGGAAGTAATATCTGTCCAGACTAAATATAGTCAGATTCATAAAACTCATGTGAGGTGCATTAATATATTGGCTAGAGCTAAGCGCCGGTTGCCCAAAGAAGAATCTTCATCAAAATCTATGGCTCAAAAACATGTTAGTTCTATGCCTGTACAGGCATGTGATGTAGAAGTTTTTGACGGTGATTATGCTTCATGGCCCACATTTAGAGATCTCTTTACCACAATTTATATAAACAATGACCGTTTAGGCCCAGTAGAGAAATTATGCTACCTTTTTCAAAAAACAAGTGGGGATGCCCGTGAGGTGAATAGAAATATTACCGTGACATCAGACAATTTTAATATTGCTTGGGAAAATTTGAAAGCCACCTATGAAAATAAACGAATATTATTTAACAATCAAATGAATTTATTATATAACTTGGCTCCATGTCAGGATGAATGTGCATCGGAAATTAAAAGGCTCCAAAGGGAAATCAATAACTGTATATCAACTTTGAGGTTATATAAAATAGATATTGATGCATAGGAGCCATTATTTGTTTTTCATTGTTCTATAAGGTTACCTGAACAAACTTTGAATTTATGGGAGCAATCTGTTAAAAATAAAGCAGAGATTCCAAAATGGAAGGAAATTAATGATTTCCTGACTGATAGATTTCGAGCTCTTGAGAGTGTTTTTAATATTCGTGCCAGTGGTTCTCAACCTTCCTTTCAAATAATTAATCAAAATAAAACAAAGCATTTAAAGGCTCATCATACTAAGGTTCACACCTCGCAATGCAAATTATGTAAAGGTATCCATGATATAAGCTCGTGCTCTAAATTCTTGAACATGGATTATAAAAATTGTGTTGCTACATTGAGAAAATTTAGATTTTGCTTTAATTGCCTCAAATTAGGACACATGTTTGGAGATTGTCCTAGCAACAATGGTTGCTCCAAATGTAAGAGGAAACATCACAATCTTTTACATAGGGATTTTGAAAAAAAAGAGGTCCAAAGAAATCAATCTAGCAATCAGGTTCAAGTTAATAATCAGCCAGTTCCTTCTCAGTCATCTCAAGTACCTCCTACATCCAATGTAGTCCAAAATCATCATCACTCAGTATCTAAAAAAGTTTTGCTAGCTACAGCATGGGTTAATATTGTGCATTATGGTTCTAGTTATAAAGTGAGAGCCTTAATTGATCCATGTTCGGATGAAAGCTTCATTTCCGAAAAAATTCAGAAACTATTGAAGTTGCCCACTGTACCTGTATCAGTCGAAGTAGTAGGTCTAGGAGGGGAAATTATTAGCCGATCAGACAAAATGGCTAATTTTTCTTTGGTTTCACTGGTTAATTCTGATTTATCTCTAAATGTTACTGCTTTAGTGGTCCCCCAAGTTACTGGAAATGTTCCAACTCATTCGTATAACCCAGATGTGAACATTGTGATACCAAAATTGGAGTATGCGGACCCTGGGTTTTATAAAAGTGGTACAGTTGATATGCTTTTGGGAGGCGACGTTTATCCAAATATTCTGCGAGGTGGTGTGAAACATGGTATTTTTGATTCTTTAGTGGCTCAAGAAACCATGTTTGGCTGGATTGTGACCGGCCCCACAAATCCACGTCGTTCAGTAAGGTTAAACTATTTCACTAAAACGTCTATTGATGATCAGTTAACAAAATTCTGGGAACTTGAAGAAATTTCTCGTAAGCCAGTATTCTCGGAGGGGGATAAGTTGTGTGAGGAGATATTTCGGTCTACTACTAAAAGAAATGCTGACGGGAGGTATGTAGTTAATTTGCCATTTAAATCTTTACATCACTTGGCTCAAATAGACAGATTGCTGTGAGTCAGTTCTTGAGAAATGAAAACTCATTATTGCGTAGACTTGAAAACAAAACTTTGTATGATGAGGTTCTTAATGAATATTTGACTTTGGCACATATGGAGAAAATTGAGACTCCTGTAGCTGGCCCAAGTTATTATCTGCCTCACCATGGCGTGTTTAAGTCAGAAAGCACTACTACAAAGTTGAGAGTAGTCTTTAATGCATCGAGTATTACTTCTAGTGGTATTAGTTTAAACGACCTTTTACATGTAGGCCCTGTTCTTCAAAAGGATTTAGTTTTTTTGATACTAAAGTGGAGATTTTATAAATTTGTTTTCAATGCAGATATCTCGAAAATGTATAGGCAGATTCTCATAAACCCAGAACAAACTCGTTTTCAACAAATTGTTTATCGTGGCTCTCCTAATGAAGAGATAAAAGACTATAGATTGAAGACAGTTACTTTTGGTGTCAATTGTGCTCCTTATTTGGCACTAAGAACTCTTTTAAAGTTGGCAGATGATGAAGAACATCGTTACCCTGTAGGTGCAACAATATTAAGAGATTCCATGTATGTAGATGACGCATTAGTAGGAGCTCATTGTTTACCTGATGTAATAGAAGCCCGAAACCAGCTTATAGCTATACTGGATTCTGCTGGATTTCAGTTAAGAAAATGGACTTCGAATATGAAAGAAATTTTAGTAGGGTTGCCCACAGAAGATTTGTTAAATGAAGATTTTTTAAGTTTGGAAAATAAAAGTACTGCCAAGACTCTAGGTGTTCATTGGAATGCTTCAGCTGATTATTTTTATTTTACCACTTAGAAAATTCCAGTAAAATCTTCTTATACTAAAAGGGAGGTACTTTCTGTAATTGCTAGGCTCTTTGACCCTGCAGGTTGGCTCGCTCCTGTTATTGTAACAGCCAAAATCTTAATGCAGCAAATGTGGCTCGATAAGATTGGTTGGGATGATGAAATTAAACCAATAGCTTTTCGAAATTGGCGTTCGTTTATTGCTAGATATAATGATATAAATGAAATCATGGTTCCACGCTGGATTCAATATACACCGAGTTCACATATTGAATTTCATGGATTTTGCGACTCGTCAGAATTAGCTTATGCCGCAACCTTATACGCAAGGGTTCAGATAGGAGATAGAATATTTACAAATTTGCTGGTTTCAAAAACAAAAGTGGCTCCAATTAAGAAACCATCCATTCCGCGTCTGGAATTATGTAGTGCAGTACTCTTAGCGAAGTTAGTTGATAATATTATGTCTCAATTTTCGTTAAAAAATTATATTCTTTATCTTTGGTCCGATTCGACAATAGTTCTTGTATGGCTAAAGAAACCACCATGTACTTGGAAAACCTTTGTAGCAAACCGGGTTGCCACCATTTTAGAAAAGGTTGGTAATAAAAATTGGCACCATGTAAAATCTCAAGATAATCCTGCAGATCTAGCAACCCGGGGGCTGATCCCTACGGAGCTAAAGAGTTGTAATCTATGGTGGAATGGCCCGAAATGGCTAGAGTGGTCAAAAAGTTCGTGGCCCTTGGGTTCATCAGAATTTGAAACAGCTGAGGAAATTAAAAGTGTACAGGTTCATATTGCTAGCTCTGCTGAAAGGGAAGATATCTTAGACCGGTTTTCTAATTTGTCTAGGGCTATTCATGTCATTGCTTACATGTTTCGCTTTTTTAACAACACCAGATTCAAAGCAGAGAAAAGGTCTAATTTAAACTCTTTAAAACTCTCTGCTAATGAATTAATCTTTGTGAGAAACCGATTATTTTCGCTTTCACAACAGTTATATTTTCCTAATGACTACAAATGTCTTCTTAATAAAAGGAAAATAGAAACAAGTAGCCCGTTGCTAACTCTCACTCCTTTTTTGGATAAACACCTAATTATTCGTGCCAATGGTCGTCTTAGTGCTTCTTCCAGTTTGTCCTACAATGAGCGTTATCCTATCATTTTGGCCTATAACAGTAGACTATCTCGTTTATATGTTGTTTTAATTCATGAAATGGTTCATCATGGAGGTTTGAGATTGGTCCATAGCGTTATTCGATATGAGTGTTGGATACTTAAGGCAAAGACTCTGATAAAATCGTGTATAAATAACTGTAAAGAATGTATTTTATACCGTAAGGCACGACAAGGACAACTTATGGCTCCATTACCAAAGGAGAGAACCACGTTATGTAGACCCTTTACGAATACAGGGGTTGATTTCGCTGGTCCCTTCGAAATAAAAAGTTTCACCGGCCGATACTGTAAAATCACCAAGGGCTACGTATGTCTTTTCATTTGTTTTGCTACTAAGGCGATTCACCTTGAAGCGGTTAGTGACTTGACCACCACTGCCTTTTTAGCATCGTTGGCCCGCTTTATTGCTCGTCGAGGTTGCCCTAGTTGTGTTTACTCAGATAATGGTCGAAATTTTGTTGGTGCTTCGAAAGAAATTGATGCAAACTTCGAGAAGCATATAAAAGATTTACGAGATATTGTCGTCGAGAAGTACGGTCATCAAAGATTGAAGTGGCACTTCATTCCTGCTGCAGCTCCTCATATGGGTGGACTGTGGGAAGCAGGAGTAAAAAGCTTCAAGATGCATTTCAAAAAGATGGCTGGTCAGCTTAAATACACCTTTGAAGAGTTTTCCACTCTTTTAGCTACCATAGAAGCTTGTCTGAACTCGCGTCCTCTTGGCCCTTTGTCAGAAAATGTTGACGACTTATCCGCTCTTACTCCTGCTCACTTTTTGATTGGCTCCGCAATGCTTACTCCAGTTGAACCTGAAGAACTCAACTCGCCAATGAGTATTATAAATCGTTGGCGCAAAGTGAAGGCTATGCAACAAGACATTTGTCGCAGATGGAAAGATGAATATTTGAAGGAGCTGCATAAGCGCAATAAATGGAAATTTCCGGAGAAAAATCTAAAAGAAAATGACTTAGTGGTTCTTAGAAGTGAACCTCTTTGCCCTACAGAATGGCGACTGGGGCGTATTATTAAGATATATCATGGTAGAGATCAAAGGGTTCGAGTAGTTGATATTAAAACTCAAAATGGAGTCATTACGAGGCCCATTCATATGTTAGTTCTTTTATCTAACGAAACTAAATCATAAACTACTCCTTTGAAACACGTATTAACCACTCGTTTTTCCACATACTTTTTTTCAAACTTTGTAATAATCCAATTTTCTTGCAGTGCCATGGCAGAAGAAACTTGGTTTAACACCAACTACGGTTGCCCCTTGTGTAACAGGCTCCATGCTATTCGCCAATGTACGCGATTTTTAGCAATGAAAGTTGAACAGAAGCGTCGAACGGTTCTAGAACACAGTTTGTGTAAAAATTGCTTGGCCCAATCTCATAAACGTAGCGAATGCCGTAGCATCGATCGTTGTAGAAGATGCCATCTGCAACACAACACTATGCTTCATCCCGTTGACCCTGGTCATATTTGGTTCCCTATGACGATCGAAGCCAAATTGTATCCCCACCAAGGATCGTCACGGTACGTACAAGTCCGCATGAGAGTAGATCCAAATGCGTCTCGAACATCCATACATGAGCCATTTGCCCATAGTATTGGATGTAACATTCTCCAAAACCGGACATGGATAACACTAAGTCACCGTAGATATGACCATAAAAAAATATTGGTTCAATGTGCTCTAGAGCATTATTCATTTCGCCACTTTCCATCTCATGACGTATGTGATGAGTGGGTACGGAGAAATAAACGAGATGTTGTTGTCGCTGACCCTAAATGGTATTCCTCATTATGCATCGAACTTATATTAGGAGCAGATGTGGCACCAAGATATAAAAATGAATTGTATTATTATTTGATTTGTTGTTGATGCTGGTAGTTCATACATACACATATCATGTTGCACATTAGTGCAAGGTGGGCGATATGTTAGTGCCAGTTGTTTAACATACTTATTTTATGTCAACTACTGTAGTTTAGTCTGGCGCCATCTGTTGTTCACTAGTTGTACAACAATGGTTATTCATTGACAAAAGCTTTAGTTGATACTAATAAATGCAACTCTTGATGTGTTTATCTACCACTAACTTAACTTTAATTTTTTATCAAAGTTTTTTTTTTGCCATTGATCAACCAACAGCAGCATCAACAACATTAAAATCTGTTTTTAAATAAAATTAAATTTTGTTAAAAGTGAAAAAAACTAAGGTGTTTTAAATAATCAAAGTAAAGTGGTGGTTCAACGGTATAGTACCAAAATTAAGGAGAATTGGTGTTCTCAAAATAAAATATATTGTACATAAACAAAAGGCTCAACAGAACCAGCAAATTGCCGGCAACCAGTGGTCCCATTAAATCTTGTGGCTGTCATCTCTGGATAGTGGCCCGAACAATTCTAATTATAGGTACTTTTTTAGTTATTAACACCAGGTCTTTCTATGACCTTTATATGATATTATAAAATATGTATAACTCCTTAATTAGAAGAGAGCAAACAAAAAATAGTATTGTGTAAAAAGCAATATCCCGTTTAGGGTCGTTAAGGTGTTTCTATCGTTAGTGACTGTAAATAATTTTAAAAATAATCCATGACTTAGTAATTTCAGATCTTTATAGACGGTTTAATTCCAAGTTATTTAAAAATGTTCATGAAAGGCAATGTTTTTATTGATTCAAAACAATAAATAAATTAATTAATTTTTAATTATTTTATTTTTTTTTTTTTAGAAAGCAGTAGCTAATATTGTACCCCCTATTAAAATACTTCTAATCGAATTAAAATATAAAAAAGGGATCTGGTAAGTTATATATGTCTTATTTCATCACGCGGTTACATTAAAAATGTAGATTATTTGCAGAAAATGTAAAAAATGGATCTGACCGTTTAAACTTTGGTGGGATATGTTTCGATCATAAGAGAATCCTATTTTTATTGCTTCCTAAAGTATAACAGGTAATTTCAATAAATACAAAAGTATGTATATTCAATATTAATTATAAAACTATTATTGTTTATTTCGTTGAAGGATTAATGCGTTCCAAAATATAACTCTTACAATTTGCTGGATTGATCATAAAATTTATGAAGAACTACAAAAATATTTTTGAGTCCAACGTTTTACATTTTTTGGAAGTATACCAGTCAACAGTTGGAATATTAATACAGATTTCCTGAAAATTATCTTATTATAAGGTAATAATTCTAAATTTTTGATACAGATGTACATTAGACCGACTCACTCCGTATGGAAAGCAAAAACGTGTTTTTGTGACCCCTCTCAAAATTTACCTTGCTTTGTTTTATGATGATTCCAAAAATATTTTAAGTCTAGCGATGACCGTTCGTGAGCTGGACTAAATTAAAAAAAGCTATTTTGGAAATATTTTTTTAAAATTTTTGTTTGTTTTGAAATAAAATATCCAATACGGGGTATCGTTTAAAAAGTATTTTAAAGTAGCGTCCAATGATGTATAAATCATTAATAACCGTCTGCTTATAATTGTAATATTCCAAAATATTTAAAATTGTTAGGTTCTTCACTAAGAAAAATAAAATGTATGCACAATTTTGCGCACCACTAGACTTGGCTTCAAACCTTTCAAATGATACCACAGACTGTATATATTGTTTAAGAAATGCTGTATAATTAAAACAAAAAAAATAACTAAAATGGGGCTTTTTTGTAATCGATAGATTTTGGGAACCATTATAAAACATAACAAAGATTTTTTGAAACTGGGTAAAATATTAAATATAACATGAAGAATCGTGTTCCCATACGATATTTTCTTTAAAACTGTTCAGCTCACTAATGGACAACACTTAACCGAAAATATTTTGGGTAACATCATATTACATTACAACGAATATTTTGAGGGGGTAACTCAAGCACCAGTTTTTGTGAGTCGGTCTAATGTACATATTTATATTACTATTTTTAGATTAGTTCTTAAATCAATTATTTTTTCTACTATTTTAATTTCAATTGTTTCAATAAAAACTATAAAATTTCATTTTATTTAGATTTATTTTTATAGATTTTATCTTATTTATTTTATCTCATCTTTTAGAAGATAAGATAGGAACACTTCTAGATGATATTAAGTAGTCACTTCAAGAAGTGACTTCCTAGTCACATCTAGAAGAGTCTTTGGCAATACCTTACTTCCAAGAGTCATCTAGATTTCTCTTCTGCGGGTCTTCCAGAAGTATCTTCCACGTTACTCTTAGACGTTCCCCAGCTCGGCATCAGTTCTTCCCGACTGGTGACAAGAATTCTTATACTTGGAAGTTTCACACAAGTAACTTCCGCAATAGAAAATGCTTGTAGGGTGTTGTTGTAAATTTAGTAACGATCGAAAAGCACGCGTGCATAGAAAATGCTTTGCTCTGATTTAATTCATATAATTTCTCTAAATGTTCACATGATCATTGATCAGATATACATATTTTTCTATTTAATTCATATGGGGGGGCCAAGCTCCCCTTGATTAAAGTCCGTCCTTTATGCTCCAAAATGTTTAGATGAATATTAAATTTCTTCGTGAAACATTTTAAGAATCTTGTTCTATTAATTTCCCTGATAAAAGTATTTTTGTATTTAATTCATATGGGAGGTGCCGCTCCCCCCATTGGCAGTCCGCCAATTTATTACCCAATGTTTAAATGCATGTTGAAGTTATTCGTGCAAAATTTTAAGATTCTAACTGTAACAGTTTCCAAGATAAACGAATTTTTGTATTTAATTTATATGGGAGGTGCCACTCCCCCTAATGCTAGTCCGACTACTTTTTATCCAAAATAATCATATTGACACTAAAATGGCTCCGACAAAATTTGAGGACTCTGTTATATTATCTCAAATATACGGATTAGATATTTTCTTAATATGGGCGTGGTTCCCCACCCACTTGAAATTTCATAATAAAAAGAAACCTACTCCAGACCTATTCTATAACGTTCAAACATACAAAAATATCAAACTTATAAGGGCAAAACCCAATATTCGAGTAATTATAGATACTAGAGTTCGCCCAACGGTCGAAATTCGACCAGAACCAATGCTGGAAAAATTGCATAAATATGCTATTTTTGTAGTTCAAATCTGTGGTAAAAAAATAATTTTATTAATATTATCAAAGTTTATAACATGCTATGATTAATGTTTTCTTTTAGAAAATGTGATAGGTTTTAATAAAAGTCACTTGTTTTACAAAATTATTTCAACTATTTTAAAAATGAAAAATAACGAACATTTCTTCAATCGACTTATTATCCCCTACATATTTACGCTACGTACAATGCTTGAGTACTTTACTGTACACACCAGTAAAGAAATGTTCAAAATACAGAGTGGAAATGTTCTAAATAATTTGTCAAAACAATAAAAATATTTAAAATAAATAATGTCTTATCTAATTATAAATAAATTTTACTTGGAAGTCAGATATATGGTGTATAAATTCTCCCTTATAACACTAGACAAAGATGTGAGGAACTTCGGGGTAAGTGGACGGCATCAGCTCGTCGGGATTTGGAAGTGGTTCTTTTCCACTTGTATCCTCTACACTTAAAAATTTATTCGTGCCTTATAATTTCAAAATATTAAACACAAAACGGTTACACTACGAAATGCCTACCCAAAATAGACCAGAAGGACGTTTGACTGTAGAAACGGCAGATCCCTATGGTTGGATAGAGTCACTGAAGGTTGAGCTGGGATAACCTTCACGAGCTGCCCACCCCTGGTTTGACAATATTGCAGCCATCCTTGGTTCTAGTGAACTCGTATTTGCCATGACTAAAACCCCTAAACAAAACTTACCAGAAACCACGATTCACACCATTACCTTGTCTAATTTAGCTTTCCATGATTGACAACAATTGTGTATTTCAGATGATCATAATCAAAGTATTACAAAAATTTTATTTGTAAATTAAAGAAATTAAACATAAATTAGAAAATTTAATATGAATTTAACAATATTATAAAAAAATGTAGATAGACATTAACTTATAAAGTTTTCAAATAATTTTATATATTTTCTTTATAAACATTTATGTTAATAATTTTATATATTTTCTTTATAAACATTCATGTTTACATGTAGAAACAAATTTCTTAAGAAAACAAAACAATCGCTTATTCTGATTAAGATTAATGATAATTGTTGTGTGTTGTTTTATATTATTTTATTATGTTTTATTTGATATTATTTTATTTTATTATATTTTATTCTATTCTATTTTATTTTATTTTTATTTAATTTCAATTTTAAAATTATTTAATTTTATTATATTATAATTATATTATAATTGATATTATATTAGATTATATTTTCTCTTCTACTCTCTTCCTCTTCTGCTCTTCTCGTCTCTTCTCTCTCTATCTCTTCTCTTCTCTTCTCTTCTAATTCTCTTCTCTTCTCTTCTCTTCTCTTCATCTTCTCTTCCTTCATTCTTCTCTTCTCTCTCTTCTCTTTCTTCTTCTCATCCTCTTCTCTGTCTCTTCTCCTTCTCTTCTCTTCTTTCCTCTTCTCTTCTCTTCTCTTCTTTCTTTCTCTATCTCTTCTCCTATCTCTTCTCTTCTCTTCTCTTCTCATTCTCTTCTCTTCTCTTCTCTTCTCTTCATCTTATCTTCATCTTCTCTTCTCTTCTCTTCTACTTCTCTTCTCTTCTCTTCTCTTCTCTATATCTTCTCTCTTCTCTTCTCTTCTCTTCTCTTCTCTTCTCTTCTCTTCTCTTCTCTTCTCTTCTCTTCTCTTCTCTTCTCTTCTCTTCTCTTCTCTTCTCTTCTCTTCTCTTCTCTTCTCTTCTCTCTCTTCTCTCTCTTCTCTTCTCTTCTCTTCTCTTCTCTTCTCTTCTCTTCTCTTCTCTTCTCTCTCTTCCTTCTCTTCTCTTCTCTTCTCTTCTCTTCTCTTCTCTTCTCTTCTCTCTCTTCTCTTCTCTTCTCTTCTCTTCTCTTCTCTTCTCTTCTCTTCTCTTCTCTTCTCTTCTCTCTCTTCTCTTCTCTTCTCTTCTCTTCTCTCTTCTCTTCTCTTCTCTTCTCTTCTCTTCTCTCTCTTCTCTTCTCTTCTCTTCTCTTCTCTTCTCTTCTCTTCTCTTCTCTTCTCTTCTCTTCTCTTCTCTCTCTTCTCTTCTCTCTCTCTCTTCTCTTCTCTTCTCTTCTCTTCTCTTCTCTTCTCTTCTCTTCTCTTCTCTTCTCTTCTCTTCTCTCTCTTCTCTTCTCTTCTCTTCTCTTCTCTTCTCTTCTCTTCTCTTCTCTTCTCTTCTCTTCTCTTCTCTTCTCTTCTCTTCTCTTCTCTTCTCTTCTCTCTCTTCTCTTCTCTTCTCTTCTCTTCTCTTCTCTTCTCTTCTCTTCTCTTCTCTTCTCTTCTCTTCTCTTCTCTTCTCTTCTCTTCTCTTCTCTTCTCTTCTCTTCTCTTCTCTTCTCTTCTCTTCTCTTCTCTTCTCTTCTCTCTCTTCTCTTCCTTCTCTTCTCTTCTCTTCTCTTCTCTTCTCTTCTCTTCTCTTCTCTTCTCTTCTCTTCTCTTCTCTTCTCTTCCTCTCTTCTCTTCTCTTCTCTTCTCTTCTCTTCTCTTCTCTTCTCTTCTCTTTCTTCTCTTCTCTCTCTTCTCTTCTCTTCTCTTCTCTTCTCTTCTCTTCTCTTCTCTCTCTCTCTTCTCTTCTTTCTCTTCTCTTCTCTTCTCTTCTCTTCTCTCTCTTCTCTTCTCTTCTCTTCTCTTCTCTTCTCTTCTCTTCTCTTCTCTTCTCTTCTCTTCTCTTCTCTTCTCTTCTCTTCTCTTCTCTTCTCTTCTCTTCTCTTCCTTCTCTTCTCTTCTCTTCTCTTCTCTTCTCTTCTCTTCTCTTCTCTTCTCTTCTCTTCTCTTCTCTTCTCTTCTCTCTCTTCTCTTCTCTTCTCTCTCTTCTCTTCTCTTCTCTTCTCTCTCTTCTCTTCTCTTCTCTTCTCTTCTTCTCTTCTCTTCTCTTCTCTTCTCTTCTCTTCTCTCTCTTCTCTTCTCTTCTCTTCTCTTCTCTTCCTTCTCTTCTCTTCTCTTCTCTTCTCTTCTCTCTTTCTCTCTCTTCTCTTCTCTTCTCTTCTCTTCTCTTCTCTTCTCTTCTCTTCTCTTCTCTCTCTTCTCTTCTCTTCTCTTCTCTTCTCTTCTCTTCTCTTCTCTTCTCTTCTCTTCTCTTCTCTTCTCTTCTCTTCTCTTCTCTTCTTTCCTTCTCTTCTCTTCTCTTCTCTCTCTCTCTTCTCTTCTCTTCTTTCTCTTCTCTTCTCTTCTCTTCTCTTCTCTTCTCTTCTCTTTCTTTCTTCTCTTCTCTTCTCTTCTCTCTCTTCCTTCTCTTCTCTTCCTCTCTTCTCTTCTCTTCTCTTCTCTTCTCTTCTCTTCTCTCTCTCTCTTCTCTTCTCTTCTCTTCTCTTCTCTTCTCTTCTCTTCTCTTCTCTTCTCTCTCTTCTCTTCTCTTCTCTTCTCTTCTCTTCTCTTCTCTTCTCTTCTCTTCTCTTCTCTTCTCTTCTCTTCTCTTCTCTTCTCTTCTCTTCTCTTCTCTTCTCTTCTCTTCTCTTCTCTTCTCTTCTCTTCTCTTCCTTTCTTCTCTTCTCTTCTCTTCTTCTCTTCTCTTCTTCTCTTCTCTTCTCTCTTTA